>NC_132854.1:21027500-21362857 GCF_048164855.1 Canis lupus baileyi | reverse complement strand
AAATAAGCAAATAAATAAATGCCACACGGGTAAAATCAAGAATCAATATTAAATATCTAATGGTCAACTGGTCAGAAGAAAAGGTCAAATCCTTTGAGAAAAAAATTTGAGAAAAATTTTATTTTTAAAAGTGCCTATTTTATGTACTTTATCAGTTTTTATGTGGAATACTCTGTGTTATACTTAAATTATTTATATATTTTATTATCAATATCAAGTATGAGGAGATTAAAAAGAAAATAATTTAAAAATATTTTGGTAATTTCCTATGAGAAAAAAAATTAAGATGTTAAGTAAAACTTGTATCTTAAGATTTATAAATACTTGTGCTTTCCTATTTTTACTCTTTTACCATAACATAATCTCATCGAAAGATCCATTTTCTTATTTATTAAAGGCATCCCCCTTTTTTGATACTATTAACAATGGTGGAATTTAATTGGGATTGGTTCTCAAATTTAATACAAAGGTGGGAATACAAGTGTTCATATACTTTCTGCTTGTGCATGGGTTTCAAGGGCATGCCATGTTTCGTGAAGGAAGTTCTTCCTCCTTTTCACTGCCACTGCACAGAAATGGTAGACGTGGGGTCTGAAACCCAGTTCCACACTATATCCCTCAGAGGGCTACCTTCTGCTAAGTTGAAGGTAGTCTACTGCTCAGTTTTGCTCATCTGTCCCTTTGATAAGGCAGAGAATTACTTAAAGCTCAGAAGTAGTTTCATCATTTTTGTGGTAAACTATGTCCACCACTCTCTTTCTGCAATGATATTTTATGTCTTCTTTTTCTCAGCACATTACCAGTCTTCTCACTCTGAACCGATCACTGGTAGAATGCAGGCTTTCATATTGGAAATATATCATCTTCCCATCTAAGATTCCACCAGAATGGGTAACTATCTTTTCTCTTAAAGGAAAGGGTTCTCTGCACTGAAAAGCCAGCATTTCCAGTATTTTAAAACTAATCCTATTGTCTTTTTTCATGGACCCCATTCTTTTGGTTAGGTTCTCTTTAGCTGTATCTTCAGCTTCTGCCTATCTACTGGATTGTTTCTTGTCATGTTCAAACATGCCTAAGAAACAGTTTTAGGGGTGCCTGGGGAGCTCAGTCAGTTAAGTGTCCAGTTCTGTTTCAGCTCAGGTCATGATCTCAGGGTCCTGGGATTGAGCCCCTCATCAGACACCACACTCAGCTTTGGAGTCTGCTTGTCCCTCTAACTCTGCTGTTCTCTCTCTCTCTCTCAAACACATAGAATCTTAAAACAAAACAAAACAAAACAAAAAACTATATATAAACAAACAAAAATCTTTCTCTTACCCATATTTCTCTTTCATTATGTATTCACATGTTCTTTGTCTTTTAAATCTATAGTACAGTTTCTTAAAATCTATATTACAATTCATTGCAATGTGGTTTTACCCTAAAAATCTTTACTCAAAGATATTTTGCCAAGTTTATAAGACTTCTATGTTGTCAGAACCAAAAGACATTGTTTTAATCTACATCATATTAGAGATATATCATATTCTAAGTCATGTGAGAAATCCCTATTCTCTCCTGGCTTCCATAGCACCAATACTAGCCATGTAATTTATGGAGCTCACCAAAAAGTGAAAATGTGTAGTGCTTTGTTCATAAATTATTAAAAATTTCAACATGGTGACAATAAAGCATTAATTAAACCTAAATATGAGACCCTATGTGACCACAGATCACAACCCTATGAAACCAGCCTTTGGTGGCGTTAAATCCTGAGTTTTCTCATTTCATTGGACACATGTAATCTAATTTCCCAAGCTGTTCTCTAATAGTTTTTAAATTGTTAAGATATAAGATACTTAATAGCTAAAATCTAGGTGTTCCTTTCATAGTAACCTATTTCTTGCATAGGTTACTACTTCATATACCAATTGTAGGCTAATAATTGCCAAGTTTATAATACTTACCTGGACTTCATTTTCAGCCAACATATTTTGCACTCTATTTGATCTTTTATTTTCTCACTAATAATTCTAAAAAATAAAAAACAATATGACCCAATCTTACTCCAGTCTTTCATATTATTAGTAGGTGAAAGCTCCATTCAATCAATTGCCCAAAGCAGAAATTGGTGCATGAATCTTAATACCTCCTTTTGAGTTTGAATTTTAAAAGGTGTCAAGTAAGAAAAATGACCTATGATCATCTGTGTCTTCTCTCTGGAATCAAAATATTAGAATAATTTCATAAATTTCTTAAAAATATAGTAGATGGTGGGGCATCTGGGTGACTCAAATCGTTAAGTATTTGCCTTTGGGCTCAGGTCATGATCCCAGGGTCCTTGGGATTGAGCTCCACATCAGGCTTCCTGCTCAATGGAGAGTCTGTTTCTCCCTCTCCTTCTGCCTGCTGCTCCCCCTGCTTGTGTGCTCTCTCTCTCTTTCTCTCCCTCTCTGTGTATTAAATGGATAAATAAAGTCTTTAAAATATATATATATAGTATATGGAGATGCCTGGGTGGTCAGTTGAGCATCCAACTCTTGGTTTTGGCTTAGATAATGATCGGGGGGGGGGGCGTGATATTGAGACCCACATTAGGCTTCGGTCTCAGCTCAGAGTCTTCTTAAGTTTCTCTCTGCCTCTCCCTCTGCCCCTCCCCCTTGCTCTCTCTCTCTCTCTCTCTTTCTAAAATCAATCTTTAAAAAAATACAGTAGATGGCAAGAATACATATGAAGCAAATTTGAAATGAAGACACATTCTGAAGTTATTTCTTTTGGGAATATTAACAGTTCGGTTATATGTAAACCCAACATATAAATCAACATCCAAATGATTGGATATTTACTCCTTTTCCAGAGACCTCCCCAAATACTATGTGTTTCCTGTTTATGTAGTGATAGAGATACCCTATCTTTTTCTTCTCTTGTTTGAAACTTTTGCTTGGAAGATACTTAATATTGCAGATAATTTTTCTTGGGATTATTTTAGCCTTCAAAATATTCTTCACACCTTAATTTAACGTCATTTTTTGCCATGATCTTAGTGCTTATGGATGCCAATTATGAAACACTGTGAAGATATCTTACTGTATATATATGTGCACACATGTATTCTACTCAATACAGTAGGTTCCTGTTTAATTTGGTTATTTCACAACCACGTTAACTACATCAGGCAATATTTCCACATCTTTTCTAATTTGGAGATTTAGTCTCCAAAAGTCACACTTTTGCTTGAGGGTATGGGGGAACATTCACAATTTGGAAGTACCTCTAATTTTCTCTTATTAACCTTAACTATGTACTTCCCTATAGCAAGCCTATCAAGTCCATAGATCTGGTGTAAAGAATGATTGTGGATTTTCTTTCCTCTTTTACCTCCATCCTGCTGAAATCTGTCTCTGACATAAACTGTGTAGAGTCATCTTAACTAATGTTCTACTTTTATAATGCTCCACATAGCTGCCATCCTTCATAGACATTCTTTATAAGAATAGCATTATTTTAAATATGTAAATTTGGTCATGTTTCTTTTTGACAAAATCTTTGTAGATGGCTTGTGATTGACTTTGGGAAAAAATGCAGACCTCAGCTCAAAATCTCATTTTGACAGAGTTCTGATCGAAATTAGCACTCAATTTATTCACTGTCATAGGATTGCTTTTGTTTCAGGTTACTGTATGTTTTAAAATGTATATAGCAATTTTAGTTACCTGCATAACTTTGTTTTCAATCACTTTATCCTGTATGTTGAAATATCTGACCCATAGTAGATCCCCAATAAACTACAGTATGAATAAATTAATGTACAAAGCATATAACAGAACTTATTATTCATAAGTTTTCAAATGGAGAAAAGCACAATTTTTCTTGTTATGGACACACTCTAAAGTAACCTTAAATGAACCATACCTTTGTATAATATCCTCCCTTGATTGGGATCTGTGATTTGCTTCTAACCAATAAAATATGACAAGAATGATGATGGAATGCTGCAACCTTTATTAGGTTACATTGCATGACAAAGGCAATAGGATGGAACTCTCAAGATCATGATTCATTATATTAGGATCTTTCTTAGAAGTATGGAGAAAAACACTTTATCTGTGGTTGAAGAAGGAAATCAATAGCTATGTTTTGACCAGTCTATGGAGGTCAAGTGGCAGTAGAAGCAGCTTCCCTAGCTATAGTGGAAGTGGGCTTTCTATCCCCTTCTAACTCTGCATTTACTTAGGATGCCACAATGACACCCTTTAAGGTAGTTGCCTTGCAAGACAATGTTGATTCTTCTTAGGACCCACCCCACCACCTCTCTTTGCTTCTAGACCTATAACTAGACTCATGTTCTAGCTGACTTCTAAAAGTGAGGTAGTAAGCATGATTAATGAGGAAGTGCTCACTCCAAAAACATTGTACAAGTTTTCTAATTTATCCAGAAAGAATTCTGAACATGTGTGGAAATGGTTTTTAAGGATGTGGGATAATGATGGAAAGAACACAAAATGGAGGGCTCACTGAGTAGAGATTCTGTGTTAGCATTGCAGCTGAAGGAGGTAGAGAGGTCTCAAACTGTTTAGTTGCTTGACTGAAACACATAGTAAAAGATTGTCTATAAATAGTGAGTTGGAAATGACATATCTGGCTTGGTTTAATGTACAGGAGAAGTTTCATAAACTTAGGGAAATTAAAATTTTAGAGTGGATTCATCATTAAGATATGCTCATCCATACTTGGAATCCCAAAGACTTAGCTTTCACAAAACTATGAGAAGTAAATCTGTGAAGGACACCTTATTATCTTTGAAGAACTCATCAAATCTCTCTTCTCTGTAGTCCAGGTCTTACTGTGGGAAGTAGAGTGACTGAATCAGGAAAATGAAATGCAATGGGAATAATTGCTTCTCAGGGTAGTAGAGGCCAGATAGCAGCATTCATCCATCAAAAACATAGTTACTCTAATGGATGGTAGGCATAATTACTGTAATGGATGAGAGTCAGAGAGTAGAATAACCTACACAGACCTATTAACCAGCTGATCACCGTGTCCCTGGAAGAGAAATAGAAGACTACTAAGTTCTTATATGATCTGTATAAGCAGAAAAGTTCTAGGTTAAGTGAACAAAAGTCTAACCCTGGATCATAAAAACAGAATCATGTTTCCTCAATCAATTCCCAGACTTGAGCCAGTGTACAGACCCAAGACTCCTTGAGGAAAGACCCTAATAACTTGAGAGGATTTTATACATTTTCCTAGCCTTCCTCAAAGGGACCTGTGACGTTTCACCAGGATAACTGCATTGGAGAAAGGGAAACAGAACTTTTGATGGTAATTCCAGGAGACTGAAAATGTCTCTATAGTCCAGCCAGAGTAGAGGCTGTAGAGGTCAGGTCTATCTCACAGTGGGCCTACTGAATCCCTGACCCATTTTGGTTTTTCCCCATTTCTGGAATGCATATTTGGAATAGACATCCTCAGTTGTTGGCAGAATGTCCACATAGGTTCCCTGATCAATACAGTGAGGACTATTATCATAGGAAAGGTCAAGTGGAAGCCACCAGCTCTGTCTCTACCTAGGAAAATAGTACATTAGAGGCAATATCACAGTACTTGGAGGATTGCCAATATTTGTACCACCATCATGGATTTGAAGAATGTGGGGGTGGTGATTCCCACCACATCCCCATTCAGTTAACCTATTTGGCCTGTGTAGATGGTTCTGGGAGAATTATGGTGGATTATCATAGACTCCACCAGGTGGTGACCCCAATTGTAGCTACTATAGCAATATGGTTTCATTAAGCAAATGAATTTATCTGGTGTCTTGATCATAGATGTAAATAATAAGAGTGGCTGTAGCTTAGCAGGCACAACTTTGCACACCATGCCATGAGTGTGCTTAGGTTTCAGGATGGGATACTAAAATAAATGTTTTCATTGTTTTAATGTTTTCTTTTTGTGACTGAACTAAGACAAAGAGGAAACATTCTCTTATTTTAGGCAAAGACTTCTCTGAAATTTTGAGGTTTTAAATATCCCTTTGTGCTTATCATACACTTCCAACTTCCAAAAACATATGGGTATATATCTCTAACTTTTGAATTGAGGTAAAAGAGTCTCTGCAGAAGATTTAAACATTTAAGTGCATGTGCATAGCTTTTGTATATATTTCATATAGGTTATAGTTATAAATGCTGCACTATCTATAGTGCTCAGTTTTGCTGATTTTGCCCTTATGTCCTGACTTTACTGTTTATGCAGTGTTCTATTTAAAGAAATACTTCACTCTGAGATTTTTTAATCATCTTTTTTTTATCACCACTTTCATAAAATGACTGATTAAAATTAGTCATTGCTATAAGTAGCATTAGTGTCTGGAATACTCCAGTGTACTTCAAAATAAAAGTTGAGAATAATTACCAAACTCACATTGCTGGTTTCCTATTGATTATTCATAGGACATGGAAGAAAAATAATAGCCAAAAGTCCTTTAATATTTAAATTCATGTGTGCATACCTAAACCTGTCTCTTCCAAGATGTGACAATAATAACATGATATGCTCCTGCACTTGAATGGGATAAATTCATTTATGAATGAACTTTTTTTTGCTTTAATATATTTAAATTGATTTATCTTAAACACTTATCCATGTTCATGCTTTTACTACTCTTGCACAATCAACAAGCAAATACTAATAGAAAACCACTGCTATGTTGAAGAGGGTATTTATTCATTTGCTTGAATATTACCATAATCCCACTTGCTATATGAATGTTTCATTTTTAAAATTTTATACTGTTTCATTACTTAAGCAATTCAGACTCATATCATACCACATTCATTTCAAATAAATGCCATCCTGCAAATTGCCTACCAACTTTTTCATAATATCCAACTTTCTATCTAACTCCAATATTTTTCACAAAATAACAGTTGGAAAATTAAAATATAGGTGGTTGATCTCAAGTGGTACAAATAGTACTGTATATTGAAACTTAAGTTTCTGGCAGTGAAAATTATTTTGGTTACAATTAATATATAGGAATCAGTTCCATTTCTGGAATGATGTAAAAACAGTGTTTATTACAGCAGACAAATTAATCAAATGCCTTATCCTTCCTACTTCAAAATGTGACTCTATAAACATTCAGAAAGATGCATTATGTTCATTGGCAAACATAATGAGTGTCCTTGAAATCATATATCCTTCACTGTAATTCAGTTCACTTGACATACTAACATATCAGATAATTAAATGGAAACATAAGTGCTAAATGTTTAAAGCAACTTTGTGTAATAGATTATGTATAAAATGCCAAGTTCATGAAGTAGAAAATAAACAGGTACTTCAAGGAGAAGAAGGAGAATTATGTGAAACATAAGGTGCTATCTGCCAAGTAATCTGCATTTTGTAGTCAGTTGTCAAATATGATTAATTGTGAGTTCAGGAATAGCGAGTACACAGTGGCCTTGGTTAGATCCAGAAATTTCCTATGCCCTCCAGTAATAGCTAGGATGAACCTACTTAGCCATTTGATTTTCCTGCATTGCATATAGATTAGAAACCTCATACACAATGAGTTTAGTTATATTTCCCATGGAAAGAAAAAAACAAAACAAAACAGGACAAGAGTAGGGGTTTAGAAACAGCCATTAACATCTCCAATGATCTCAGAATTATTTTCCAAGAGAATTCCGAATTGATTTAATAGTTTAAAAGAATATGCACCATGAAGGATTTTTTCAACACAAAGAGTGCAGTTAAAGCAAGCTTCAGTGAGACAACATGCAAGTACTAAAATAACCAGAAAACCTGCATTGGAGGAAAACCTCAGTCACTTGATAAGAATAATATATATATATATTTGGATTCATGGTAGGTCAATGTGTATTCCTGGGTGTGCTCTAAGATTATAGGCACTATTCATGAGCATCTGCTTTAACATTCACCGATGATATTTGAAAATTACTATTCTTTCACTTACTAAAAATATATTTAAATTTAAAATATCTATGAAACATTTTTGGACAGTCTGGTTATATGTGTTTATTTGTAACTGGAAAAGGAGAGAGATGGTGTTTCAAATGTGTAGATGGATAAAGGTTGGAAATGTGTTTTGTTGCTGCATGCAGAAGCAGTGGATTCCTTACTTGCAGATCTATTACTAATAACTCCTCAGTCAGCACACGCAGTGAGTACGGAGCATGCCAGAATGCCAAAGGGAGAGCACCAGGTCTCTCTCCACTCTTCCTTCCCTACCAGCTGTTCAGTCTCAGTGGTCCATTTCAGTCAGGATCTTCTGCCCTCTTGGTTTCACTTGGAGTCATTACATGGGGAGGCCTAGTAGGACACTAAATACAGAGGGAAAGTGACACTCGGGGCATATTTATACCCTTGATCCTACAAGGATCAAGGAACTTACAAGGTCACCTTTACCTGGTTTCATCCC
The DNA here is from genome assembly GCF_048164855.1 of Canis lupus baileyi. Classification (NCBI taxonomy): domain Eukaryota; kingdom Metazoa; phylum Chordata; class Mammalia; order Carnivora; family Canidae; genus Canis; species Canis lupus. Next base: position 21,354,429 of record NC_132854.1, on the reverse strand, counting down.
TGACTGTGTTTTACAAGGTGGTTGACAATATGAACTCAGAGCCTGTGGGCTCTGGTGATTTTTCTCGTCCCCTTTCCTTCCTTAACTCTTGAAGGTCTCCTATATGTATCTTATGTAGAATCCTTTATTATTTTCCTATTGCTGCTGTAACAAATTACCACAAACTTACTTGTTTAAATAGTACAAATTTATTATTTTGCAGTTCTAGAAGTCAGAAGCTTGAAAATCTGGGTGTCAGTGAGGCTGCTGTCCTGTTGGAAATTCTAGTAGAGATTCTTTACCTTTTCCAGCTTCTAGAGGCTACTTGCATTCCTTGACACATGGCCCTGGATTACCCTGACATTTGCTTCTGTCATCGTAACTCCTCTGACTTTCATCTCCCTCTTTCTCTTAGAAATACTTGTGTGATTACATTTGACCCATCTGAACTATCTAAAATAAATTTCCCACCTCCTAATCCTTGACTTAATCACATCAACAAAGTCTCCTTTGGTATGCAAGGTAACGTGTTCACTGGTTCTGGAGGTTAGAACATGGACATTTGGCCTCAAGGGAAGGGTGAGGGAGGGGCAGTATTTTGCCTACCATGAGTTCCTTTGTAAAGAAGTTCTCAAATTTTCTAATTATGTTCTTGGTGGGATCCTCAGTGATACCAGGAGGCCAATTTCTCTGCTGTTACTCCTTTTTCATTATTCTGCATAAGTAGAAGAACTTGAGAGGCACAAACTAATACCAGTGCTTTCTTTATACTTGTTCCTGCCATTATCAACATGATTTAAGCTCATAGTACCTTATTTTTATTGCTATCTCCTCTCATTATCAGGACTTTTCCCTCCTGTTATACTGTATGTACTTATAAGTATAATATCCCCAAACTGAAGCTTTTTGCTAAAGATAAATCTAAATTCCAGTGTCATTGGATTTATATTTTAAGCCAATTCATTTTAAGTAACTACTCCTACACTATATATTTGTACTCGAGTCTAATTTGCCAGTATATTATAATCTAAATATTACAGAAAATAACAAATTACAGTGGCTTTTGTCATAATACAGGGTATTATTATGTTTTATCTCATACATATTGTGTGAGGTGACTTTCTGAAGTAGTCATTGACAAAATAACACATGTGGAAGAAGCTTACCCTTTAGAACTTTGCTGCAATCAAAAGCACACAACTATTTAACAAAGGAAGAATTAGTTTGAACAGCAGTGCTCCGTCTGGGGGGAATTCTAGTATTGCTTGTGAAGGATATTCAGGAAGACAGTTATAAAAACACAACAAGTTGACTGAAATTTGTAAATTAATTTAACAATTGCTCTAACAAAGCTACAGGCATGAGCTAGCTAATAAAATGTGTCAATCACTTAGCCTTTAAATAAAGGTGCAAGAGAACAGTTACTGTAGACTTTAATGGTGCTGAGATATTTAATCCTTTCTTCTGGATATGACATTGTACAATAAATCCAAGATTGTTTTCTGGGAAAGGAGAGCTTATTGAAACTGAACACCTGTCATATTTCTAGTACTTGTCTTTCTCTTTTATCTTTATGTTCGATGTTTTCTGGATATTTTTTTTAGATTTATTTATTTATCTATTCATGAGAGAGAGAGAGAGGCAGAGACACAGGCAGAGGGAGAAGCAGGCTCCATGCAGGGAGCCCGATGTGGGACTCGATCCTCGGACTCCAGGATCACGCCCTGGGCTGAAGGCGGTGCTAAACCGCTGAGCCACCCGGGTTGCCTGTTTTATGGATTTTTAAATTAAGTTAATATGATAATTAAACCATTAGAGTTTGCAGAGATGGAAGTATACATGTTTAGGCAGAAAATATGAACACAGTTTTGAATTTTCTACAAGCAATATTAAATATGGTTTCCTAGGGAGGTCTGGGTGGCTCAGCGGTTGGGCACCTGCCTTCCGCCCAGGGCGTGACCCCGTGTCCCAGGATCGAGTCCCACATCGGGCTCCCTGCATGGAGCCTGCTTCTCTCTCTTCCCATGTCTCTGCTCCTCGATCTCTCTCTGTGTTTCTCATGAATAAATAAATAAAATCCTTAAAAATAAATAAATAAATAAATAAATAAATAAATAAATAAATAAATAAATAAAAATAATAAATAAATAAGTTTCCTCTGGATATAGACAAGAAACAGATATCCACTTAGGAATATGGTTACCCATAAATAAAACGTGGATTAAATTTCCCAGAATATTGAGTTACCAATTAAACAAAAAAAATATATAAATATTTGCTTTGTTTCCATTTCAATAAAACCTATAGAAGTGACAAGTTATGGCCTGATATTTTCTTTCAATCCAAACTAAGCTTTCATATTTTCTACAGTAAATATTATAATTACAATGCAAAAAAAACTATGGCTGCCACCTGCAAATCATTATGCTTTAAAATAGAATCCTATCAAGATAAAAATAAACTATAGAATAGTTTTAAATATACTGAGTATTCATACAAACATAAACAGATATATCACACACAATCATGTATGTATTTATTCAAGAAATGCATATCTTAGTAACAATGTTGGAAAGTTCTTACTAGTAAAGATAAATGTGTTATAGAGACTATTTTATATCAGAAAATATATCCTTCAGAAAGTTTTATTTTCAACTAAATATCAGAATTTCCAGGTTTGAAAAGTAAATGCCTTTGTAAAGTAAAGGTATTTAATCAAATTACATACCAAGTGCCTGGCTTGTCTCTATCATACGTAAGAAATCAGTCTGCATTTCCTGGTCTAGTGCATCCCAGGGCCACATGTTCCATCTTTATACAGGTCTAGGTATTGGGCAATTTTCCCTTGAAGTATGCCACCTCCTCTATGTTCTTTATATTATTATCTGATTACAACTACCATTGAATGCCCATTCTCCTTATTATAGATAGAAAGCTAAAGACGAGTAGTATATATCCTGTTAAAAAGCTACAAAGCAAAACTGCTATCTGTCCTCTGTTGTACTATCACCTATCTGCCACTTTAGTAGCTGTGATTGAAAAGTATAATGTACATTCACCTCTCTGGTCTGCTGAATTAGAGTCCATACATATACATACATTATATCTGTGTGTCTATATATTTCATATGTGCATATACAGCATGCATATACATACAGATATATGTTTTATGTATATATATATTTCCTCCCTGATGCCTATTTCTATTGATTTTTATTTAAGGATGTAGGTGTAGTAAGAGAATATGTAAATGATAATCAGCAGAGGAAGAAGTTTTCATCACCTACTGTCTAAAGGTCTTAAAACTTTCATTAATGCTGCCTGTTTGTGCAATGTATTTCCAATTCATGTTTATAAATGCAGTTGTATAAAACAAAGACTACCAACTCAAGATATTATTCACTTTTAACAGAAAACATACACTCACATACCCCTCTTATTTTCTTATTTGCCTGGTGAGGCTCACTGAATTCCCACCACACCCAACAAAAGCAGGAAATATAAACTCTGACGTACAAACTTTACTTTCTGTTTTTCCTCTATAGAGAATAATACAGTGTTGTAGTTTAACTTTTGCCCTCTATTTTTTTCATAGTTTCAAGATTTTATTTGAAGTCTAGTTAATTAACACAGAGTATAATATTAGTTTCAGAAGTAGAATCTAGTGATTCATCACTTACATACAATACCCAGTACTCATCACAAGTGCCCTCCTTAATGTCCATCACCCATTTAACCTACTTCCCCCCATCCACCTCTCCTCCAGCAACCCTCAGATTATTCTCCATAGTGAAGAGTCTGTTTTATGCTTTGCCCCTCTTTTATCCCTTATGTTCATCTATTTCATTTCTTAAATCCCACATGAGTGAAATCATATGGTATTTGTCTTTCTCTGATTTATTTTGCTTAATGTAATACACCCTAGCTCCATTCTCATCACGCAAATGGCAAGATTTCATTCCTTTTGATGGCTGAGTAATATCCTATTACCATTTCTTCTTTATCAATCTATCAGTCGATGGACATTTGGTTTATTTCCATAATTTGGATATTGTTGATAATGTTGCTATAAACATTGGGGTGTGTGTATCCCTTTGGATCAGTATTTTTGTATCCTTTGGGTAAATAGTAGTGCAATTATTGGTTTATAGTGTAGTTCTATTTTTAACTTTTTGAGGAACCTCTATACTGTTTTCCAGAGTGGCTGCACCAGTTTTCATTCCCACCAAGTTGATAAGAGGGTTCCCCTTTCTCTGCAACCTTGCCAACATTTATTGTTTTCTATGTTGTCAATTTAAGCCATTCTGACAGGTATGAGGTGATATCTCATTGTAGTTTTGATTTGTATTTCCTGGATGATGAGTAATGTTGAGCATCTTTTCATGTCTCAGTTAGCCATCTGTATGTCATCTTTGGAAAAATGTCTGTGCATGTCTTTTCATTTTTTAACTGGATTATTTGGTTTTTGGGTTTTGAGTTTGGTAAATTCTATATAGATTTTGAATACTAACCTTTTATCAGATATTTCATTTGCAAATATCTTCTCCTATTTGGAAGATTGCCTTTTAGTTTTATTGGTTGTTTCCTTTCCTGTTTAGAAGCTGTTTATCTTGATGAAGTCCTAGTCATTCATTTTTGCTTTTGTTTCCCTTGCCTCCAGAGAAGTGTCTAGTAAGAAGTTGCTACAGCAGATGTCAAAGAGTTTGTTGTCTGTGTTCTCCTCTAGGGTTTTCATAGTTTCCTGTCTCACATTTAGGTCTTTCATCCATTTTGAATTTATTTTTGTATATGGTGTAAGAGAATAGTCCAATTTCATTCTTCTCCCTGTTGATGTTCTGCTTTCCCAGCATTATTTGTTGAAGAGATGGTCTTTTTTTTTTTTTTTTCATTGAATATTCTTTCCTGCTTTGTTGAAGCTTAGTTGGCTGTATAGCTGTGGGTCCAGTTCTGGGTTTTCTATATTCTGTCCCATTGATCTATGCATGTATTTTTGTACCAGTACCATACTGTTGTGATTGCTACAGGTTTGTATTATAACTTGAAGTCCAGAATTATGATGCCTCTAACTTTTCTTTTCTTTTTCTTTTTTTTTAAGATTTTATTTTTTTATTCATGGGAGACACCGAGAGAAAGGCAGAGATATATGCAGAGGGAGAAGCAGGCTCCCTGCAGGCAGCACTATGCAGGACTCAATCCCAGGACTCTGGGATCAAGCCCTGAGCTGAAGGCAGGCACTGAACCACTGAACCACCCAGGTGTCCCTGCTTTTCTTTTCCAAGATTGTTTTAGTAGTCAGTATCTTTTGTGGTTATATACAAATTTTTAGATTATTTGTTCTAGCTCTGTGAAAAATGCTGATGGTAATTTGATAGAGATTGCATTAAATATGTAGATTACTTTGAGTAGTATAAACATTTTAACAATATTTGTTCTTCAAATCCATGAGCATGGGATGTACTCCATTTATTCATATCATCTTCAATTTCTTTGATAAGTGTTCTATAGTTTTTACAGTATAGATCTTTTACCTCTTTGTTTAGGTTTATTCCTAGGTATCTTATGGTTTTTGGTGCAGTTGTAAATGGGACTGATTCCTTGTTTTTTTTTTTTTTTCTCTCTGATGCTTTATTATTAGTGTACAAAATTCCACAGATTTTTGTACATTGATTTTATATCCTATGGCTTTGTTGAATTCATGAATCAGGTTTAGCAATTTTTTGATGGAGTCTTTCAGGTGTTCTACATAGAGTATCATGTCATCTGCAAATAGTGGAAGTTTGATTTCTTTAGTACCTATTTGTATTCTTTTTATTTTTTTGTTGTCTGATTGTTGAGGCTAGTACTTACAGTACTATAGTAAATAACAGTGGTGAGAGTGGTCATTCTTGTCTTGTTCCTGACTGTAAAGGAAAAGTTCTCAGTTCCCCATTGAGGGTGGTTTCAGCTGTGGATGTTTGTATATGGCCTTTATGATGTTGAGGTATATACCCCTCTATCCCAATTTTTTGACGGTTTTCATCAATAATGAATGCTATGCTTTGTCAGATGGTTTTTGCATTGATTGAGAGGATCACATGGTTCGTATGTTATTTTATTAATGTAGTATATCAGATTGACTTCCAAATATTGAACAACACTTGCAGCCCAGGAATAAATCCCATTTGACTGTGTTGAATGATTCTTTTAATGTACTGTTCAACTCAATATGCTAATATTTTGTTAAGAATTTTTGCCCTCTAATGTCATACTGTTGCATTCAAATTCTGATTCTTAGGATCTATTATTCTTAACCTCACTCTTCCTCAGTTTCCTCAGCTATATGAAAAAATAATGATATATATACCAAATTCAGGGACATTAATAGGCTACTATGTGCAAATATATGAAAAATTATACTCAAAATAGTATCTTACATATAGTAATCTCAGTAAACTTTAGGTTTTATCCTTCTTTAATTCACCTAATACTGATATTTTACTTTGTGGTTTTCAAATAATTTCCCTATGATATGATAAAATATTACTCTGTGAAAGACGTATATTTCTTTTTCACAGAGTAGGAGGTATCAGAATCATAGGATATGAAGATAGAGATTGAAGAATGGTGCACAGGAAAGGTATTTACATTTCATATTGATGAAAAAACAGATTGCCAACACTGTATAAAGAAAGCATATATTCTTCTAAAAAGTAATAATACAATAAAGAAAATCTCCTGAAAATCCACATCTAGCAAGTTGAACAGAAACCTGTACATCAAATATGTAGAGTTGCAAGTAATAAAATAGCATATTGGAGGGGAAAGTGTGAAGGGGCTGAGAAGCTACTTCACTTGTGTATATACTGGTTATACTGGCTCCTTTTTGGGCAAGTTGCTTGTTTGTGTGTGTGTATACTTTACATAGTGAAAACTATGTAGTGAATATATATATATATATATATATATATATATATATAGTGAATAGTTTTTTTGTTTTGTTTTTTTTTTTAAAGATTTTATTTATGAGACACACATACACATGGGGGTGGGGGGTGGCAGAGACACAGGCAGAGGGAGAAGCAGGCTCCATGCAGGGAGCCCGATGTGGGACTCGATCCCGGGACTCCAGGATGACACCCCGGGCTGAAGGCGGCGCTAAACGCTGAGCTACCCAGGGATCCCCTCTTCTGCTTTTTTTGTAAGTGGTTCAGAGAAGAGAATATTGAAAAAAAGATCTTATCTCACGTTTTTTGTTTTAGTACTAAAACATATATTCCAATCCACGTGCAGAAAAACTATATCCATACTACAGATATATATATATGTGTGTGTGTGTGTGTGTGTGTGTGTGTGGTTTATATATATTATTTCTATAGTCTCCTCTCCTGCACAGCAATATATATATATATATGTATGTATAGATTATATATATATGTATATATATTATTTCTATAGTCTCCTCCCCTGCACAAATATATATATATATTTGTAAAATATATATGTAAAAATAGCGAGCTATTTCAACTACGGTGAAATAATGAGACTTCCATGACAGTTGACACTTGTAAAGTATCTGGAGTAATGGCTAGCATATCATAAATGTTATTTATATTTTTGTTAAATAAAATGAATAGGAAACTGGTAAAAAAAATTGGGGATTAGTTTTCAATTTATTTTACAATCTGAGCCAAGGAATTTGTACCTCTAGATGAAAAGTTTTTGAACAAATTTTTTTCAATAATTTGTGTAAACCCAAATTATGAATAGTATTAAATAATACAGGTGCCCACACTCTCCTCCACAGATGTTGTAATTCAAAGGATGGTCATTTGATTCAGGGATCTGCATATTAGCAAACACTAAATAGTTCTGGTCTGGGATAAATCTGCTGTGGGATAATGTGAACCAAGTTATATAGACTTCAGTCACTGTTATTATTTCTATAGTCTCCTCTCCTGTACAGCAACTAGGATTTATTTTTCTAACAGTGAAATGTTAGTGAAAACTGGAACATTCTGTTTGCTACAGAAAACATCTTCTCTTCGTTCTCTCTCAACATGATGAAGTGGTTTTCAGCTCTGTGGATTTTTGCCAGCTGTTTTTAGCAGAGGGGTTATCTGACCATGAATGAAATGAGAAATACTTAGGAGGGTGGAATCTCTCTTCCACCCAAACTGAGAAACATAAATGTGACCTCTTCCAAGTTATGATTGAAGTGGAAAGTGGCTTTATGGATTCACAACTGATAAAGAGCAAAAGGTAGTACAACTGGACATGCTCCTGCAGACACTGCAGCCCCTAATCATGAGGAGTACAGGCTACCCTAAGCTAGGCTAAGCCACAAACAGTGGGCATTTTTCCAAAAAAGAATTGATTCTGAGTAGTGAAAACCTACCTCTATGTCTCTAATACCTCCATCTAAGCACATTTTGTAAAATCTCATAGAAATATATTTGCTTTTTGAATAGCATTTCTGGAATTATTTGAAACAGAGGACAAACTTTTGTCACAAAAATATTTTAATGTCCCCAAAATATATTCACCTTCTCCATATGCTGAACCTGAAATTGCTTTTCATGATTGAATTCTCATAGATTTGTTGTTCCGAGACCCCTACTAAATATAACCATTTGTCTCTTCTCCAGGAAAGGTATCATTTTCCACAATGGCCAGTGTCCTAGGGACTTGCTTTGCAATCTAATGAGTTCATAATCAACACAGTTTATCAAAAGCAAGTTATCAAGTCCCTGTGTATTTGCATATAAACCATGATTCTTCTTAAATTCTTCCCCATTCCAAAGAAAGGAATTGAGAGGAATTTAATCCATTTTTTCCTCAAGATATATCTCTGCTCTTTCTCCTTTGCTTCAAAGGCTTTGATTGATTTCAACACACATTAAGGACGCCATTGCTGTGCCATATGTCAAAGTAGATAACAGAACTTAGATTTACAAGTTTACTTTCAAGGATCACTTGCTTCCCAGGTTAATTAGATCATCCTTTGCTGTCTTAGCTTCTTGGGTATCTAGCCCTTCCCCATGTCAATTCCCTGTCCTAGGTATTACAGTGTCAAAAACAAAACTGATTTCTGTTTATTTCTGCCAGTCAAAACCCTAACCATCCTTTAATACCATGCCAGTTACCATATATTTATTCTTGAATACTTGGATCATTGAGCCAATTCTGTTCTTTTCCACAAAATGTGGCAACTATTGCCATTTATCATCATTTGCTGGAAATATATAATCATCTGTATGTTTTATCTGTGTTTTTCCTTTGTATAATTATTATTACCTCCTTTTCATCCCCAGTTTTGTCCATGTGTGCACATAAAGAGTAAGTATTCACTTATTAAATAAAATATGTATAAAAACTTAGTTTTATTTATATATATATGTATCTTGTTATTATTTTATTCATAGTAACTTCAGTTGTGTTCTCTAAAATCCAAAGGTATTTGTGTACTTGAACATAAACCATGAATGCATATAGAAGTTTAAGATATGTAATTAATCATATGGAAAGGTAAATGAGAACAAATATTCATTATTAAAAATACATATCCAGTCATCCTAGACCTTGATTAACAAATTTTGTTTCACTTATGTGATAAACAAAAAAGATTGTTCAGTTAACAGTAATATGGGTTTGTAATTTCACATTACATATTTTCTACTCGGATGTGTGAATCAACAGTGATCTGTGAATTATGAAAGAAAAAGATTCCCAATGTGTTTATCATACTAGTAGTGATACTTGTTCATGAATCTTTGTGTTACCACATACATGATGTGCAATCTTGGGGAAGTTATTTAACCCCGTAGTGCCTAAACATTCTTCTTGGTATAAAGAGGATAGCAGAGTATCTAGTTCATAAGAGTATTTTGAGTCTTAAGTACTTTGATTCATGTAAAACACTTAAAACACCACATGATATAGTTACAACCTAGTAAGTGTTAGCTAAGTACTAAAGACTAGCTATATACCAGTCATTGGCCAGGATGCAAACATGAATGTCCCAACAGTCCTAAAAGAGAGGTACTGCTTATTTGATAAAATGGGTTTTTTTTTCCTCATTTATTCAACAAATATTTCTTGAGTAGCTACCATGTGCCTAGTGGTGTCATAGGTATAAAGTTGATAGGTTAATTCCCTGCCATTGTGCAACTCATATTCTGCGGGTAGGGAGATAAGTAAATAACTACCAATAAACTAATGACATAACATTGGGTATAGAAAGACTGTGAACCCAGTCAAAGGAATAAAAAGTGACCATAGATATCCTATATATTGGGTGTCACTCACCCTGATTAGAAGTAATGAGGAGGAGATAGTCATGAGGATATTTAGGATTTTTTTTTTTTTAGAAGGAGGAAACAATAACAGATGCAGAGACCACACACACACAAAAAAAAGGGGGAAATAAAAACCTTAGTATATGTGAGTGTCAGAAGGAGGCCCACAGGCTGAAGGTTGGTTGTGGGGACCAGGGGTCAGAAGTAAAAGGTGAGATGACAGAAGCAGGCAATGGCCCTGTCTGTATTGCCATCTAACTCCAGGAAGAAGTTTGGATTTTATTTCAAGGCAATAGAATAACGCTCGAGGGTTTTTACGAAAGAAAATAACATAATCTGATTTGTGTAGTAAAATTTCACGCTGACTACTGTGTGGAGAATGGATTATGGGAGTGGAAATGAGAAGGCACAGACAAGCATTAAGAAGCAGTTCCAGTTATCCACATGTAAGGGAGTGGTAGCTTGGCTAGGAAGTCAGAGAATATATTTAGGAACATTGATTTATGTAGAAACATCACTCCAGAACAAAATCTCACCTCTCGTAATTTAATAAGTGCATAATGCTAATTAATTAATTAAAATGTGGTCCCCTGCACAAATGAGGGGTTGGAAGGATAAACAGAGTTAAAGATAGAATTTGACAGCTGATATCAATAGATCAGACTATGGCTGTATGACACCATATGAAATACCTAAGATTTGAATGGCATAATGTACAATAATATATATTTTTCTCATCCACCACAGCCTCTTCAGAATGATTTTTCTTCACTGTTTAAACATATGAATGGCATCTGCAACCAGTTTGAAAGTTTCAACATTCCTGGGAGGAATGGGGAAGCAGAAATTTTAGAAAACAATGTTTTGAGTACTGTCACAAAGGTAGAAAAGGTTGTAAGGGAAAAAAATAGGCATTTCCTATAGGAACACTGGTTTGGTTACTGCTGTTTAAATTATAAGTCTCTAAGTGATGTGCATTAAAATCCTGTTGGTTATATTAATTTGAACATGACATGAGTGACAACTGATATTATTGTAAGTGAAAAAATATTCACTTACCTATACGTTACCTAGGAAAAATCAGAATTCATAGCTCTGTTTACACATTCATTTATTGAGCACTTATTAAATACCAGCTCTAGACTGTGCTCTCAAGAGATTTTCAGTGATTTGAGAAGACCCAGACATACAACCTGATCTTTTGAATAGAAAATGGAGAGTAGAACAAAAAAGAGGAAGACACAGATGACCACCTACAGCACAACAGTTAGGCAGTTTGCTCCATCCTCCACCCTCAGGGTGGACTTGGTAGAAGAGATAGAGCCTGAGGTGATTCTTGAAGAAATTAGAGTATAGTAGGTGAATAAAAGTGGTCAAGGGATTTCCTGGAAAGGGGATAGCATGAGTAAAAGAGAGATGACCTGGAAAGTATGGTAAGTGAAACAAAATGACAAATACTTGCATATTGTAAGAACATAGTGGGGAGCTGTGAGATTTGATGCTATAGTTGTATCTAAGGAAAATTTCATTGTGTTTGTTGACTTTATTGACTTTATCTGTGGTAGGAATTGGCTGAAGAGTTTTAAACCAATGAGATCTCAAGGAAAATTTAAAATCTACCCATAAAAAAAAGCAATAAATATATCAAACTATCATTCAGTACTTTTACATTAATATAAATTATACTTAACTCTACACAAAACTTGAAATATGTGCATTTAATAGTAATGACTGAAATATATATATGTGTGTGTATAAATAAACTTATATACATATATGTTCATATATAAACATGTAGATACATATATGCATACACACATATGACTAACGTTTATTGAAATTATAAATAGATGCTAAACTCTGCCCTAAATACTTTATCTTATCTAATTTGTGTTTCCATATAACATTGTAGTCGATGGTCTTTTTATACTGTTTTTAGCTGCCAGTACTGTTTCTTAGGTATGTATAAACCATAGCTAAGAGTAATTTTAACTGTAAAATTCTAGAGATTGGACTCTGTTCTTTCTAAGTCCATTCTTTCTAAATCTAGTATTTGAAGCTCTTTGCCTTATTAATTTACCAGACATTCAATAGATACTAGCTATCATAGTAGTTTACTATGGTTGCTGTAACAAAGTACCACAAATTGAGTGGCTTTGTCAGTGAAAAATAGAATTGGACAGAGTTAAACAGCCAAATGAGACTTTATTCAAGACTAATGCAATAAGGGTGGGAGAGTGAGGTCAACTTTGTTCAAACAGAAGGCAGGAGAGTTTTTCAGTACTGGGGTGAGCTAGTGGAAAAGTACAAGACAGTGGAGAGGTGGATTGGTCAATGTCTTTAGGTCATCCAGGTTTCCCAGACACTGCTTAAAGAAGTCTGGCTCCCACTCCACCACAGAGTCTGAGGATACTGGAACCCAATTTTTTTGATGTCTGCATTTCAAAGGAATGTCTCCCAGGTCTTTGAGAAAGATTTTCCTGGTTTATAAAACTGGCAAGAGGAGGGGAGAAGATTTACATGTCCAAGGGATAGAGAAAAAAAATAATTGCAATTTTTCTAATGTAAATGATTAAGATAAGGAAGTTTAGGGACAAAACCTCAGGAAGAGACCTGCCTAAAGTTTAGTCAAGCAGAGGGGAATGTTAAGGCCTTTCTAGTCAGCTTAAACAGAAATTGTCTTATAGTTGTGGTGGCTAGAATTCTGAGCTCAAGGTGTCAGTAAGATTGGTTCCTTCCGAAGGCTGTAAAGGAGCATCTGTGTCAGCCTCTCTTAGATTCTTGTGGTTTGCTGGCAATCTTTGGCATTCTCTTGGCTTATGCTGCATCACCTTGATCTCTGCCTTCATCTTTGTATAGTGTTCTTCCTGTGTGCCTGACAGTGTTCAAATATCCCCTTTTAATAAGGACACGGGTCTTATTGGATTAAGAGCCTATCCTGCTCCAGTATGACCTCATCCTAACTAATGACATCTTCAACAATCCTATTTTCAAATAATGTCACATTCTGAGATCATGGGGTTTAGGACTTTCAGTATATGAAACCCAACCCAACCCATAATGTGTAGTATTTATGAGTTAAAAGGCACATTCAATAACTCAAATGGCTCCTGCACATTGGGAATTCACACTTAAATGGATTCCAACAGCATCATAAGACTCTGAGTCATTTGGTTTCATTTATAATGAAATATAGCATATATTATAATTAATGTTTTTAACATATGTATTTACTCTCTGATTAATAACCCTTTAGTTTATTTTAGAGAGACTGACTACAAATATTTAATATTAACTGCGATAGTAAAATTTTCTAGTAATATCTAAGAATGAAGAGCTCTTAATTTCCCCTGACATATATTTAATATCTGTGTTAATAATATATATATGTCATATTTATTATACAGATATTAAATATGTGTTATTAGGTGCTCCAAAATTGGAATGTAGAACTCCATGACTGGATTTTTGGGATTTTTACAGGATTTTGACTTATGCAGTAAAATTTCAATGAATGCATGTGATGTACATTTCTAATTAAAAATGTAAAGTCAAAAAAAAAGTAAAGTCAAGAAATAAAAACATTATGTCTAACTTTCTTAAACATATACGTTCCCTAGTTTAATCAAAATAGTATTGATTAGAAACATACCTGTTATTTCAGTGTAAATAATTGTATATCTGTGAAATATATTTGTGTTGTCCTTATTGTTTGAGTTCACACTGATTTTTATAAAAGGTATGAGTTGTTCTATCATATTTAACCACAATGAAAAGTTGATGCCTAAACCTATTTCATTTTTTTCTCTGTCTCTAAGGGATACTCAGGTTCAAAAGGAGATGTCAGAAGAACAAGATGATGGAGCAGTGGCAGGCATGACCAGAGGCTGTGATTATGTCAACAACAAAAGCAAACTTGAAGAAGAAGAACAAAGCTTAGCAGTTAAAGATGTCTCAGTACACGGTAGGTGAAAATGGTGTTATAGAGGGTCAAACTTAGTGGGAAGAAAGCAAGTTTATATATATATATATATATATATATATATGACAAAGAAGATCGTTTTCTCAAGTTTCTTAGAAACAAGAAAGAAAAGTGAAATATCCTTTGGAAGGATTTCATGATATAATGGTAATTGCAAACTCTAAAATAGAAAGCAGCAGTGATGTGGTAACCATTTCTTTGCTTAGGATCATGTGGCTATACCTAAATAATGTTTCCTATAAATAATTTAATTTAAAATGACTGAAATGAGATTTATAATTTTGGCTGAAAAACAGTTGGTATTGAAAGGAAAGGGTGTTTAATCTTGGATCACTGCAAGTGGTGAGTAGAAAGTGAATGGAAGACTCTTCTAGAAGGAGGAAATGTTGAGGCCAAAATGAAGGCCAGGGGATTTTTTTCACTCTTGTATTGAAGTTTCAAGTTTTTCAAGGTTTGTAACTAAAGTCCTTTGCTGAGAAGAAATTAAAATGTAGAGGAAATAAAATTCAAAAAGGTGATTACCAGTAATGCCTAACACTAACTTTCCTTAGACTGTGTCTTCTTTTTTAGCAATGTGGTCTTATGGTTTTCTTAAATTGTGGTGTATTGGTAATCCTTATACTTCACTACTTCTTATATTTAAAGAACTACATGGATTATTTTATACCACATTAGATTCTTTGCTTTTGGTGTCAAGTATCTCGATATTTTTGAATTTTGTAAAATTAATTTAGTGTCTTGATATTTCTGAATTTTGTAAAATTAATTTAGAAAAAAATGTCATATCATTTATAATGGGTTTTGTGGATTAATGTTTTGCATCACTATGGGATTTTCTGCTCTGGATATATATGTGGAAATTGCTTAGCCAAGCAAGTATTTGTGGTTAAAATTCAAGTAAGTGTTAATTAGTGAATGATGTGATATGTCTGAGACTTTGAATAATTGTGATTGGAGCAGCATATGGAACTACTTAGGATTTACTGTGACTAATAAGTTACGTCATCCTTAGTAAATTGAAGATCTACAGAAGCTGTTTCCTATTTATTTGTGATAATGTGAACTCTGAATAAAGGAGGAATTAGATGGCAATTGTTAGGTGTTGACATGCGTCATTTTCTCATCTAGGCTAAGATGCTATATGTTAAATGTGTGACATTTGTGGAAATCCATATGTATTCTCAGTAGCACATTTTAAATAATGTTTGGTAGTTTGGATTCAAAATCCAGATTATGTAAGTATCAGGAAACAGTTGAAAAAGTATGGAATGGAACAGTGTATCGTAAATATATATGTGATAAATTCATGTTGCAGGGGTCAATATCTTACTGATTTCTAGTTAATAATGATTTATTTTTTTAAATTTTTATTTATTTATTTATTTTTTAATAATGATTTCTTCTCATCCCTGAAGCACATTTTGGACCACATTTGAGAAAGAAAAGGGAAAGGAATTTCAAGTCTTACATTATGGGAGATAACAGGAAATGTATATTTTAGAGACTGATTAAACTCTATAAAGTCAGATACAAACTTTCCAAAGGTAGAATAAATCTATATACATGAGCCATATTTTACAGAGTAAGACATTAGGATTCTTCATAAGAATAAAGTATTCAAGGGCCTATAAAATTTTGATAACAAAGATTTCTGTTTTAATATATGTCATATGAAGCCCCCTTTTCATCTCTCCAATGCTCTTATTTTTATGTCACTTCCCTTTAGTTGTATTCTTTGCAGAATGAATATATAACTTTATGTCTGCTCACCTTTTGAGCATTATGCATAATTCCAAATATTATTTAAAATGAGCATTTAAAAATTTCAGAGATCATGGTAATTTTATTTGTATGTTGAAAAATCTTAATACTTAAGGTCATCAAACGTCCTGATTTCAAGCTATATTATAAAATTATGGCAGTTGAAATAGTATGTTACTAACATAAAAATAGATGTAGAACAATGGAACAGAGGAGGAGCCCAGAAATAAACCTATGCATATGTAGTCAACTAGTATTTGACTTGGAGCTGATAATATTCAATGGAGAAAAGACAATCTCTTCAATAAATTGTGATGAGAATAGTGTATATTGATAGGCAGAAGAATGAAACTATACTCTTATCTTACACCACTCATAAAAAATAGCTAGAAAAAAGGGGCACCTGAGTGGCTCGGTCATTTAAGCATCCATCTCTCTATTTCAGCTTAGGTTATGATTTCAGGGTTATGTTGGGCTGTGCACTGGGTATAGAGCATGCTCAGTATTCTAGTTCTCTCTCCCTCTCTCTAAAAAAACAAACAAACAAACAAAAAAAAACAAAGACCAAACAAACAGAACTAGAAATAAATTAAAGACTTAAATGTAACACCAGAAACCATAAAACTCCTAGAAGAAAACATAGGAAAAACTGCCTGACATAGGTCTTGGCAATGATTTTTCAGATGAAACACCTAAAACACAAGCAGTAAAATAAACAATATTGTGAGGTAGCAGCAACAAACTAAAGATTTCTGCACAGCCAAAGAAATGATCACCAAAAGGAAAAGACAAGCTACGGAATTGTAAAGAATTCTTGTAAACCACGTATCTAATAACGGGTTAATACCCAAAATATAAAAAGAACTCATACATCTAAATAGCAGCACACATACACACACACACACACACACACACACACACACACAACCAAGTAATGCAACTTAAAAATGGACAAAGGACCTGGATACACATTTTTTCCAAAGAAGATATAAAGATGGTCCACAAATATATGGGAAGATACTTAATATTATTAACCATCAGGGAGATGCAAATCAAAACCACAGTGAGGTGTCACCTCATGCCTATTAGAATGGCTAGTGTCAAAAAGACAAGAAATAACAAATGCTGGTGAGGATATAGAGAGAAAGAAACCCTTTTGTACTGTTGGTGGGATTATACATTGGAGTAGCCACCATGGAAACCAGAATGGAAGCTCATCAGAAATTAGGAATAGAACAACCATATGAGTCAAAAACTCACTTACAGAAAATTTACCTGAAGAAAAGAAAATAACTATGTTGAAGAATAAATATCTGTGTCCCTATGTTCTTAGTGGCATTATTTAGAAAAGCTAAGACAGGGGGTGTCTGGGTGGCTCAGCGGTTGAGCTCCTGCCTTCCACCCAGAGTGTAATCCTGGAGTCCTGGGATTGAGTTCCACATCGGGCTCCCAGCAGGGAGCCTGCTTCTTCCTATGCCTATGTCTCTGCCTCTCTCTCTGTGTCTCTCGTGAATAAATACATAAAATCTTAAAAAAAAAAAAAAAGAAAAGAAAAAGAAAAGGAAAGGAAAGAAAGAAAAACCAAGACAGGGAAATGATCTAAGTGCCCACTGGCAGGTGAATAGATTAAGATATGGTATAGTATGTGTGTGCAATGAGCTGTTATCTGGGTATAAACAAAGAAATCCTGTCATTTGAGACAATATGGGTAGATCTTGAAAGTATAATGCTAAGTCAGACAGGGAAAGAGAAATAATGTATGATCTTACTTATATGTGGAATCTCAAAAAGCAAGCAAACAAAAACAACCCTCAGAAAAAGATATCAGATTCCTGAGGCAGGGGTGGGAATAGAGGGAATTGGAGGAAGGTAATCAAAGGTACAAACTTCCAGTTATAATTATTAGGGTATAATATCTAACAAAATGTTTATAGTTAACCATGCTGTATCATACATATTTATATATGCTAAATATGTATATATAATATATTTGCTATATATATACACATACACACACATATATGTCATTTATGTATGACAGTTTAGAGAGTAAATTCTAGGACTTCACATAACAAGGTAATTTGTTTTGTAAACATATTTTTTAAAGATTTTTTTTATTTTTTAAAGATTTTATTTATTTATTCATGAGAGACAGAGAGAGACAGAGAGAGAGAGGCAGAGACACAGGCAGAGGGAGAAGCAGGCTCCATGCAGGGAGCCCAATGTGGGACTCGATCCTGGATCTCCAGGATCACACCCTGGGCGGAAGGCAGGCGCTAAACCACTGAGCCACCCAGGGATCCCCTATAATTTGTTTTGTATCTGTGTGAGGTGATGGATGACAATATATGCAATTCAGATCATTATGTTGTACATCTTAAACTTATACACTGCTGTATATCATTATATCTTAATAAAACTGGAAAAATGAGTCATAAATGGGCAGATATGAAATTTAAAAAATGAAATATTTCCTTGATGAAATATGATGTAATAACTTTCTATCCTCTCAAATGTTTGAAGTCCTATCTCTATTAAAATCATTCTGTACTGTGTAAACTTTATTTTTAAAATAAATGTAAACAGAATAAAAGAACTTGAAAAACAGAGTAATCTTATTTTGATGTGAAAGATGATGAAGGTATAATTGCTTTGCACTGTGCTTTATTTTACCTTTAATTAACTTCAATTGTGTTTTTAAAAAATGTTGACCTCATATTCACCTTCAGCCTATGACATTATTTTGCATTCAAAAAGAGATACCTGATAGTACTATTTTGGAATCAGACATTAAGGAGAAAATGAATGCAAATTTGACAGACGACATAACATTTCCAGCTAGAAATGTTTGATATTACAATTATTACTAAAAACATTAAAAATGACTTTATTCTGCTTCTGAAATTGTCACAGCACAGTAATGAAAACTTTTCTCAGAGAAAGTGCACTTTCAAATTATTAAAAGCTTATTTAATAGAATGTTCTTCATAGGGTTTCTAGTCTAACTTCACATCTCCATTTGTACCCTTCTTTTCATCCAAATACCTATTTCATGTGCAATCTTTTGACCACTACTCAGCCACATAAGAACGGGCCTTGGGCCTGGAACACTTCCTTACCAAGAGATAAAGAGCCCAGACAGCCTGTGCTGGGATTATCACCTTGATGGGGGATATCTTTCTTTCTTGTTTCATGTTCAATGAGTACTCTTTTGTCTTTTTCTTAAAGTATATATGTTATATGATACCTGGCCAACTGCACTGTTACATCTGTCTTCCCTAAGGAGAGGAAAGTGTTTCTTCCACTGTGGGATGAAAGGGGTGTGCATTCCTAAGGAAATTCACTAAGAGAAATCTCCTGGCCTTGGGCAGTGGACACTCACATCCAGCCCCACATTGGGCTCCCTGCTGAGTAGGGAGCCTGCTTCTCCCTCTCCTCTGGCCCTCCCCTCAACTTGTGCTTTCTCTCTCTCTCTAATAAATAAAATCTTAGAAAAAAGGAACGATATGATCATTTTCATGGAGTATTTGCTTTCACAGATATTTTGGGGTTAGACCTTAATCATGTCTCTTGCCATCTATGCATTTTTTACAATAGGATGTAATTCAATCAGATAAGAATCTCTTGAGATGCCTTGTTGAAGGCAAGAAATCTCTGTTGTGTGTATTTTTATAATTGATCTGGTCGTAGGCTTTGCTGCCATGTAAATGCTCTTAGGTTTACATCTGGGGACACAGCTTCTAATCATCCTGTTATGATGGTCAAATCACCTTTTGGGTTCTTGCTTCTCTTCCTTTGCTCCAGTTATTCCTTCTACTTTGATAGAACTATTTTCCCTCTCTACCATACTCCATTAGATAGACCGATTAAAATTCTCTAAGGAGTGTATCATTTGTTAAATGAACAAATGTAAAAAAAAAAATTCCTTCTTTCTTGCTCTAATACAAATGAATATGACTTTGATACTGTGAGTGATAGAATTATATATATTTAATTTAAAACTGCCATAATAGAATGGGAGAGAAATATTCTTCACTTTTAACTACATTCATTGTTACTCTCCACTTTAGTACACATGCAAACAGGTACCCTCTGTGAATTCAATTTGTGTGTGTGAGAGAGAGCAGAAGTATTACATCAAATACTCTGCTACAGAGCTGAAGTCACACAAATTTGCTGCAGCTTTCCAATAATTTTAATGAAAGGAATAGCTTGCATCAGTAACAACTAAACTAACATTTTGTTCCTTACAAAGATACTCATATATATGTGTGTGTATATAATATACATATCTACATAATTAAAATGATGTAATTGAATGATCATTCCCTTAATTTGTGAAATATTTTACAACTAAAAGCAAAAACAAAGAACCATTTCATATCTGTACTACAGGTATCAGAGATGTCCTATTACAACTGTATCTTTTCTAGTTATTTACAACAAAATAAACAACTGAAAATGAAATCATTTTGAATATAAACTATTAGTACAGGTTTCATTTTAAGGAGTTATCATGACTAATCCTATCTTCAGTGATATGGTGTACCATGATTCCTGTAACATTGCTATATTGTATTGATATATTACATCGTTTGTGCCTTAGGCATTGCTTTTATTTTCATGACAGTTTATTACTTACGCCATTTTGTTTTTGAAAAACAGATTTACCTCTGTATTTTACAATACAGTGTAATTTCTTTCACTTTGTACAAGTTTATATTTTCTAGGAAATTAAATCAGTTTACTATTCATATTATAATGTTATTAAAATATTATTAAAGATGAATATATTAACTTTTTCAATTACACAAATGGGTTATTTTAGAGTGGATATAATGGAGTGCATTTCCCAGAAGTCTTGAAATAGAAACTTAATTTTTTTAAACCAAGTTTCAACTTGATATCATGTTGGCAATTGTAAATTATATTAGACTCAAGTAAACTGGTTGTTCAGTTTTTTATAGAGCTAAGTTTAGATTATTTCTTCCATGTTTCTGACTACAAATAGAAGGACTTTTCAGATTTTTTTATTATGAGAATATGTAAATATGTCTAAGCCATTCATTCTCAACTAAGTACAGTATTTTTGCCAGAGCTTGGCATTTATCATATGTACTTTATCCATAGTTAATATTTAGTCATCTAATTTGGTTAATATACTAATCAGTAGGGACTGCCATAGTTAACTTTGTAACTTCAAAATTAGCTCAATTTTTATCATGTAAAAGATTCTCAATACATGCAGGCTGTGTGGAACTAAATTTGCTGAATGAGCTCAGCATCAAATAAACCTAATATAGCTGTATCAAAATGTATATAGCATGGGTGAAGCACTACAAAAAAGACAAAGTATCAAGATATATTGCAAATAATTTGAGACTGGTCTAAAAGAAGCAAAGTAAGAATGTTTGAAAGTATAATATCGATGACAGAAAGGAAGTTGTTAAATCACCTAGGTTCCAGAAGTATATATAAATAATCAATAAGTATTTCTGGAACCAAAGGAATGAGTTGTTAAACAAAAAATAGCAAATATTAGAATTTAAATGTAACACGTCTTAATAAAATATTTACATACATTATTAACTTCCTTGGTATTTTCAAGATATTAAAATTTAAAGAATAATCACATTTCATAATACTGTCACTCAACTAAGGGTAGTAGATGTCCTAAACCCTCTGAAAAAGCTGGAGAAAATGACAGCAAGAAGAATATCAAGAGTGTACAATGAAGGTTTTCTTTTTATCATAAATAATTTTACACTTATAAATTTAATGTATCACTGAAAGTTTATCATTTCAAAATGCTTTGTGCACTAACATTTTAGGTGATATTTTAGATATTAATAAGATATAGTCCAAACACAAAAAGTAACTTACCTTGGAATAGAAAAATCACTCTATTCTGTATATATTATTCTGTTTACATAAACCTTCATGATTTATGTATTTGTCCACCAGTGACTATGAAACTATATTTTTAGTGTGCTCCCAGGATTTCAGGGTTCCAACCAAGATTTAAAACCTTGTTATTCCTAAGTTAATCTTGTTCTTTATGGAAACTCCCTGTAGTGTGTAATTCATAGTACTTTGAAAGATAACTTTACAATTCTGGGTGAAATAATGGCCAAAGGAGAACTTTTTATATCAGCGCCCTAATATGTGTAGTTAATTCATGATTATCCATAAGTGGATGATACAGATTGAAGATTTTCTTAGACTTTACATGGTTTCATTTTCTGTGGTTGTTATCATTAACAATGTCACAAGTAAGTCATAGCTGACAATGTCTAATAATTTTTCTGAACCTCAAAATAAGTTTACATAGAAGAGAAGTAAATATGTTATAAAACAAACTACAATGTGTTCAGTGTGTTTCAAATTCATATCAAATAATTAAACCCATTGCAAGTCATTTGTTTTATATAATATATAACATAAAACAATAACAAATATAAAATGCTTTTAAAACCCATGATTTTTTTTGTAGTCTTATAAATTAATGGGGAAAAAGGCAAATCTATAGAACCCTGAACAGAAACGTCAGATAACATATAACAAGAGGATAAATTAAATATATAATGGAAATGAGAAGAAATGATAAATAGGAAGAGGTGAGAAAGATAAAATTACTAAATGCTATATACAGTGAAGATTATCTGTGTCATACAAATTAAAACAAGGTAATGCCTTAAAGCTATCAATTTGTGAAACTTTGTATATTGGATAATACACCCATATGTGATGATGTTGGGAGATTGATCCTGATGTCCATCTCTGGTAAGCATTTGTCCTGGTACATATATCATGGAAAAATAATCTGATATTATTCAAGTAAACACATATGCATATGCTTCAAGGCTGAAATTCCATTACTTTATTTAGAACAAGATTTTTATAATAGTGGTTGTTTGTGGTGGAAGATATTTGTATGCAATCTAAATGATCATTACTAGGAAAATGGATACATAACTAAATGTCTTAAAGAAAGAAAAAAAGAGAAGCATGTGTGTTGAGAAAATGTGAGGAGAAAATAAGTGGTAATTTGAATACCATAATTTATGAAAATTAAAAACAGATACATCAAATTACTGTTTCAGGGCACACAATATTAATGGATGCATTAAAATGTAGGATGAAGTAGGAGATCTGAAGAGAAAGATTAAAATTAAATGAAGAGGGGCACTTGGGTGGCTCAGTTGGTTGAGTGTCTAACTCCTGATTTTAGCTCAGGTCATTATCTCAGGATCATGGGATCAAGCCCATGTCTTGCTCCACACTCCTTGGGAAGTGTGCTTCTCTCCCTCTCCTATCCCTCTGCCCCTTTCTCCACTCAGTCTCTCTCTTTCTCACTAAAATAAATAAATCTTTAAAAAATAAAATGAAAAAGCTATTACAGAAACACAATAACAATGAACTCTGATGTGGGAAACCTGATTTTTCCTTTCCTCTGTAGATCTGAAATAAAATTGGAAAACCAGAGGTATTATTATAAGGATTATAAGTGGAAATATTATAAATCATTATAACACATAACAATGTATGGGATTTAGTCAAAGGAAAACTGAAAATGAGTTGATCTTGAGGAAACTTCATAGAATACAGAGGAACAAGAAAAATTTATATAAATGCAATAAAATAAAGGTTATAAAAAAGACAGTCAATAAAAAATATGGGTAACATATCTTTAGAGAGCAAAGAAGGCACAGGAAAATATTCAATATTGCAAAGAGTGAAGGCTTGACTCTGTAGATTGATAAGTATCACCATGTTTTAGGAAAATTTAATAAAGTCAAAATATATTCTGGCAATATATGAAACCACAGATATAAAGAAAAAAATCTATTTGGAAAGGAAAGAAGATTACATAGAATAAAATTAACAGAATTTTCATAGGTCTTTATAGCCATTTTAAATATCACAAAATCACAACAACAAAAAATCTTTCTGGGAGATATTTCCAAGGGAGTAGTACAAAACACCAAAAGAATATTCAATAATTAAAAAAATTTTTCCACTTCTTAAGTCCTCTGAAAGTCTTGCCTGTCTTTGCCATGAGGATATTTGGAGCTTAGGGTAAGGCAAGTCATATTTATTTGGTTCCGCTATGGATACCACCAATTCTGTTATGGGAAACGCATTTTAGGTAAATATGTTTAATACCGCAAAGTAGGTGGAAGTATTCTGAAAAAGGAATCATACTACCTATTGATTTAATTCCAAAAGTGATGCAAAATCTTTCTTCATCAGTGTGATGTTCCATTTCCTGAGAGATCAAGCATATTTATCAATTTTATTCATTTACTATTTACTTATTTTAATAAAGGTCCTTAATCTGAAACAATTCAGATTCTGCATTTCAGGTCAGAATATTTAAAAAATAATGTATGTCCCTTTCAAATTCCATGTGTTTTTCATTTGTGATTTTAAGTATGATCACCTGGTCAAGGTATTCATTCTCTGGCTTCTCCAGAGAGAAGAACGTATATTCTCTTTGCAAATGAATAGAGACTTTTAAGACAACAGAAACATTCTACTCCTTACACCTTCTGTCCACCCTCCCCATTATTTATCATTCATTGATTATTCACACCTAGAGCAGTCATTCTATGATGCTTACAAAGTTATGATTTTCCAAATTAATTTTTCTGTAAAGTGCTCACTCACCATTTTCCTATAAGAAAGATTCCTACCTTTTCCATCAAGAATTTATGAATACTTGGTTCTCCCATTCGTTCATTCCTTCCTTCCTTCCTATTCTTCATTCAGAATTTATTACTGTTTTTAATTGTGTAGTGTTCAAATTGTCAGAGATTTAGCTTGGAGAAAGCCCTTCAGCTTGGTTCCTGGCCCCTATTAATATGCCCCATTAACATTTTATTTTGTAGGAGAAGGACTTTTTTACTTTCTGAAGTAGATACTGAAGGCTCAGTCAATAATAGCACTTAAGTTAGGCACTTCTTATGAAGTTCAGATTCTTTCATGGGGAATGAAGGTACAACCCACAATTGCATGCAAACTGTCTTTATGCTATCATGGTGAGTTTGCTTCTAGGCTTTTTCATAGAACTATATATATAGAAAATATTCATATTTTGGGGGGCCCGTGGGTGGGTGAGTTGATTAAGCATCGGACTCGATTTCAGCTCAGGTCATGATCCCAGGGTCATAGCATCAGGCCCCATGTGGACTCCATGCTCAGCAGAGAGTCTGCTTGAGATTCTATCTCTCTCCTGCTCATTCATGCACATGCTCTCTCTCTCAAATCTTAAAAAAATGTATTCATATTTGTATTTCTAATTTCATTCTGTGCCACTGGTTTCTTTGCCTTTAGACATTTCCACATTTGTATCTCCCTCACTCCACAGTGGTAACACAGTATCTCAAGGATATCATCACATTTACTTATTTGTTTATTGTTCTTTCCCATTATCCCTACACAGTAGTGGTGATTATTAAAACACCTACTGTAGTTCTTGAAATTATCTTTGCCTGAAAGGAGGCATTAAAGGATCCACAAAGATAAATGTACACAATGGCTGTATTTTTCTCCATGTTTTATTTGTGTATGTGCTATGTTTTATAATAAAGTTCAATAAAATCAGGGGACATTTTAGTTGACATTTCTTATTCTGAAATAATCACTGTGCATACTTTAAGAAATTCTTTTAAAATATTTAACAAATAGGTCATAGTATTTTAGAATTAATCTTAAATTATGGACTTTATGAAATATCTTTATCTTGCAATGTTTTCTTGTTGATTTTGAGAGTGTTTCTTTGTCTTGTCTCTTAATATTTTGATTATAATGTGTTATGATGTGAGTTTCCTTGGATTTATCTGGTTCATATTTCTTGAGCTGCTTGAATTTTTATACCCAATTATTTCCTCAGATTTGGGAAACTTTCTGTCATTATTTCTTCAAATTTCTGTCCTTTTTTAAATCTTTCTTCTTCTTTTGAGATTCCCATTAAGTATATATTAGTCTTCTTGATAATGTCTCATAACTCCCTTAGACTCTCTTCACTTTTATTTTTTTTTACTCTTGCTTCACTTGATGATTTCAGAAGAACTGTGTTCAAATTAGCTGATTCTGTCTTCTACCCAATCAAATCTGCTATTCAACCCATCAAATGAATTTCTGCATTCATTGTATTTTTCACCTTCAGAATTTCTGTTTGGTTCTTTCAGATAGCTTCTCTGTGTTGATAATATAAATTTGTCTATGCATCTGTTTTTTTCTGATTTCATTTGTTATCTTTGTTCTCTTTTAGCTCAATGAGCATGTTTAAGATACTTATTTTTAATCTTTTGTAAGGCAGCTCATAAATTTGCATTTCTCTAGGATTGGTTTCTGGAACATCATTTTATTTCTCTGATTGTGTCATGTTTTCCTGTTTCTTTTTGTGCCTTGTGATTTGTATTAAGACTTCAGCATTTGAAAAACACTATCTCTCCCAGTATTTATGGGTTGTCTTAGTGTAGAGGGGATGACCTTCACTGATCAGCACAACTGATATAGGACATTTCAAACCTCTTCTGTTGATGTATCTTTGAGTGTGTGCGTATACTTTTAGTTCTCTCAAATTACCCAAATAACTTATCAGTGCTTCTTTTCAGAAGCCCACCATCTCTTATTCTACCTGATGTAGAACTGCACCTGTAACATGTTGCAGTGATAGAATCTGTTTTCAAGGGCTTCCAAAAAATGCCACAGATCCTATCAGTGCTTTGAGTCAGGTGAGATGGATTCCAATCACTCAGGATAGCCCCAGACTAGTCAGGACATTAAATTTTTAATGTACTTTTTAGTTTCTGTCTTAGAGGAGGATCCCCAGTGTGACATGTTTCCTCTTAGATTCACCACTTAAGTCAGATGAGGGAAGGGTATGGAAGGGTATACAAAATGTCGCAAATTGTCCTACTGCTTTTTTTCTGAAATAATTTCTTGGGTTTATTTTGGTTTGTGTGCTTCTCATCTAGTCTCTAGAGATCTCACGAATGTATTCTGGTCATTATATTGTTGCCAACTTGATCTGTATGTGACAGAAGGAGGACTTGAAGCTTCCTAGTCCACATTCTTGCTGACATCACTCTCCAAAGTTTAAATTTTACATGACTTGATTTCTTTGTTGCCATGATTTAATATCATTCACATAACATAGACCCTATTCCATTTTCACAGATCACTATCCTAATGGGAATAGTTTAAGTGGTTCTGCCTCACAAACCAGGGATATTATCCTTCTGTTTTAATTTAATCTTTGAGATGTACTTGATATACATACTAGAAAATACTACCAACAACTTACATTCACCTTAAAAATAAATCAAAACCAGACAAAACATATTTGTCAGTCTGACACTGGAAAATCATCCTATACCTTTATTTTAATAATTTGTACTGAAATATATAAAATGCTGTGCTATCTCTCCTTGACAAATAGGAGAAAGGTGAAAATTTAAATAAAAATATTCATGTTAAATGAGTCAGATAGTGATTAAGCCAAAGACAAATAGGCAGAGTTGTTTTCTTTTAAAAAAATATGAACAGATTTGAACAAATGAAGGAGAAAACTCAAACTCTAAAGATCCTTCAACATTTTTCACATTATATATGGGAGAAAATTCAGGTGGGACAATGAATTAAATCATTTTGTTCAGGTTTTCATTTTCTTAGAAAAATGCATATTAACTTATAAGATAAAGGTGGTTAATTTTTACATAGTGCTATGTAAAGATTTTTTAAACTTTACTATTATGGAAAATGCACATGGGATAAAATTAACTAAACATTTAAAATGTACAATTCACTAGCAATTAATACATTCACTATTACTTAGTTCCAGGATTTTTCTTTTCCCTAAGGAAAGCCAATACCCATAAAGTATGACTACTTTTTTTCTCCTCCCAAATTCTGAGAATGACTAATCTACTCTCTGTCTCTGTAAATTGCCTATTGTGGCTATGTCATATAAATGGAGTAAACCCAGACTTTTTGTAATACATACATAAACATAGCGTAATGTTTTCAGTGATTATCTGTGTTATGCATATACTAGTACTTAATTTACTTGTGGGTGAATAATATTCTAGTCTATAGATATACCGTGTTTTGTCCATCAGGTAACAGACATTTGAGCTATTTCTAACATTTGACTATTAATAGAATAATGCTGTTATGAACATTTGTGTGCAAGTTTCTGTTCCAAAATCTGTCTTCAATTATTATGGGCATCTAGAACTGGAATAGCTGGGTTAATGGTAGTTATATATTTACCTTATTGAAGAACTGCTGAAATGTTTTTCATAGCAACTAAGCAATTTCACATTTCCACCATCAATATATAAGGGTACTAATTTCTACATATTCTTGTCAACACTAACTTTAACTTTTAACTTTTTTGACTTGTGCTATCTTCGTTGGTATGAAGTCGTTTCTCATTGTATTTTGACTTACATTTCCATGGGAATGAACAATGTTTAACACTTTTTTATGTGCTTGTAAACTATTTATATTTTACCTTTGGAAAAATGTTCATTGAAGTCCTTTTGCCCCTTAGTAAAGTTTTTGAATCTTTATTGATATATAATTAACATATTATCTGACTCACCTATTTAAGGTATATAGTTCAATGTCTTATAGTATATTTATAGATTTATAACAACCACCACAATTTTAAAACGTTTTTATTACTTCATATCTAAACTACTGTACCTTATTTTTTAATATTTTATTTATTTGAAAGAGTGTGCATGAACAGAGGAGAGGGTGAACAGGGAGCCTGACATGGGGCTCGGTCCCAGGACCCTGAGATCATGACCTGAGTGAGCCTAAGATAAACACTTAACTGACTAAGCCACCCAGGCAGCCTTAGACTATGGTGCCTTTTAACTCTTTTCTCTCCATTCTCATAGCCCCACCACCCCACAGCCCTGGGCAGCCACTACTTTACTTTCAATGAAATTTTGTAATATATGTTCTTTAATGACTGGCTTCTTTCACTTAGCATGATGTTTTCAAAGCTCATTGATATTGTCCTATGCTTTAACACTACCTTTTCTTTTATGGCTGAATAATATTCTATATATAGATATGTCATATTTTGTATGACGTTTGTCTATTGATAAATTTTTTAGTTGTTTTAATCTTTTGGCTATCATGAGTAATACTGCTGTAAATATTCATGTGTGTTTGCATGTGAACATGTTTCCCACTCTTGGATATATACCTAGGAGTAGCAATTGCCCGATACATGGTTACTCTGTGTTTAATCATTTTAGGGATTGTGAGAATATATATGTACCATTTTACAGATCCATCAGCAGTGTATGAGAGTTCCAATTTATCCACATGTCAGCAATACTTGTTATCTGGCTTTTTTATTTTGCTATGCTAGTGGTGTGAAGTAGTATCTCATTGTGGTTTTGTTTTGCATTTCTTAGGTGACTAAGAATGTTGAACATCTTTTCATTTGCTTTTTGGGCATTTGTATGATCTTACCAAGAGAAATGTCTACTCAGTTCCTTGGCCCACATTTTATTTTATTGTTTTTGATTTTTTAAAATTATTTATTTATTCAAGAGAGACAGAGAGCAGCAGAGACATAGCCAGAGGAAGAAGAAGCAGGCTCCATGCAGGGAGCCCAATGTGGGACTCAATCCCGAGACTCGAGGATCACCCCCCTGAACCAAAGGCAGATGCTCAGTCACTGAGCCACTCAAGCGTCCCACTTGGCCCACATTTTAATTGGGTTGTTTATTACAGTGTTTTAAGAGTTCTTGATGTATTCTAGATATGATTCCTTAACATACATCTGAATTTGCAAATATTTTATCCCATCCTAATAAACAGGGAAACTTGACCCAATGAAACAAAATTAAACTCCAGAAATCAATCCTAAAGAAATACAAATTGGGGGACACCTGAGAGGCTCAGTAGTTGAACATCTGCCTTTGGCTAAGGTCATGATCCTGGGGTCCTCAGATCCAGTCTTGCACTGGGCTCCCTGTAGGGAGCCTACTTCTCCCTCTGCCTATGTCTCTGCCTCTCTCTCTATGTCTCTCATGAATAAATAAATAAAATCTAAGAAAAAAAGAAATGCAAACTGGGGCACCTAGGTGGCTCAGTCAGTTAAAGGTCTGCTTTAGGCTCAGGTCATGATCCCAGGGTCCTGAGATTGATCCACACATCTGGCTCCCTGCTCAGTGGGGAATCTGCTTCTGCCTCTGTCTCTCCCCTTGCTCATGCTCACTCTCTCTCTTTCTCAAATTAATGAATAGAATCTTAAAAAAAAAAAGAAGTGCAAATTTATGAGCTGCCTTAAAAAGGATTTATAGTAGCAATGTCCACAATAGCCAAACTGTGGAAGGAGCCTCGGTGTCCATCGAAAGATGAATGGATAAAGAAGATGTCGTTTATGTATACGATGTATACGATGGAATATTACTCAGCCATTAGAAATGACAAATACCCACCATTTGCTTCAACGTGGATAGAACTGGAAGGTATTATGCTGAGTGAAATGTGTCAATAGGAGAAGGACAAACATTATATGTTCTCATTCATTTGGGGAATATAAATAATAGTGAGAGGGAATAGAAGGGAAGGGAGAAGAAATGGGTAGGAAATATCAGAAAGGGAGACAGAACATAAAGACTACTAACTATGGGAAATGAACTAGGGGTGGTGGAAGGGGAGGGGCGCAGGGGGTGGGGGTAAATGGGTGACGGGCACTGAGGGGGGCACTTGATGGAATGAGCACTGGGTGTTATTTTGTATGTTGGCAAATTGAACACCAATAAAAAATAAATTTATTATTTAAACAATGATTTAAAATATCTTAAGCATGCTTATTGAGTTAAAAGAGATAGCAGCCAAACAAAATTAGAAAAAAAATGATTCATGGACAAAATGGTAATATCAAAAAATAGAAGATGTTAAGAAGGAAACAAACAGTAATTTTGAAGCTGAAAAATACAATAAGTGGATAAATTCACTAGATGGGTTGAATAGCAGTCTTGAATAGTCAAAAGAATCAGTTAATTTGAAAACAGTTCTTTTGAATTCATCAAGTCACAAAATTAAAATGGAGAAAGAAAAAAAAAAGTAAAAAAGCCTAAGGGAGTTATGGGATGTTATCAACTAAATCAATATATGCTTAATAGGAATTGCAGAAGGAAAAGAGAGAGAAAGGGGGACTGGGAGTTTATTTGAAGAAATAGTGGTTGAAAACCTCCCCCAAATGAGGAAGGAATGGGCATATAAATTCAAGAAGCTGAAAGAATTCCAACCAGATAAATGAAAGACTCATGTTCAGACATGTTATAATCAAATTATCCAAAGGCAAAGACCTTGGAAGCAGCAAGAGAAAGGTAGCTTCAGATAGAAGAGAGCTTCCATATGATTATCAGGTTTCTCAGCAAAAATTTGTTAGAGCAGAAAGGAATGGGAAGGTGTATTCAAAGTGCTGAAAGAGGAAAAAAAAAATCAATCAAGAATATTCTATCCAGAGAAATGTCCTTCCAAAATGGACAAATGAAAAGTTTCCAAGATATTCATTACCACTAGACCTGCTCTGAAAGAAATGTAAAAGGCAATCCTTCAAGGTAAAAACAAAGGATAACAGTGATATGAAGTCAATGAGAATACGAAGTTCTCTGGTAAAAGTAAATTCATAGACAAATATAATTACCTGTATTAAGGCAAATTTGGTGCATAAAGTCACTTTTGATTCTTGTAGTTAGTCACTTAATGACTGAATCATAAAAATAACCTATTTAATTAGTATACAATATACAAAGATATAATCTGTGACAGCAGTAACAAAGTAGGGGGAGCAGTTATACAATAGTACAGTTCTTATTGCAATTGAAATTTGTTATCAGTTTAAAATAGAATTTAAATAATTTAGAAAATTTTATTTTTATGCAACTGCAATGGTAATCACAAAGAAAATATTTATATAACATACACAAAAGGAAATGAGAAGGAGCACAGCAAAGGAGCAATAAACAAAACTAAAAGACTATATACTGAATGGGAGAAAATATCTGTAAATGATATATGTGATTAGTGTTCAAGGTATATAAAGAACTTACACAACTCAACACCAAAAACCCACAAATAATCCAATAAAAATGAGAAGAAAACATGAATAGACATTTCTCCAAAGAAGACATACAGATGGCCAACAAATACATGAAAAGATGCTTGCCATCACTCATCATCAGAAAATGCAAATCAAACTAAAAATGCAAATCAAACTACAATGAGATCAAAGCCTGGGTTGCTTAGTGGTTAAGAGCCTTCCTGGAGTCCTGGGATGAAGTCTCACCTCAGGCTCACTGCATGAAGCCTGCTTCTCCCTCTGCCTATGTCTCTGCCTCTCTCTCTCTCATGAATAAATAAATAAAATCTTAAAAAAAAAAAACAGTGAGATATCACCCATACCTGTCATAATGGCTAAATTCAAAAACATAAGAAACAATAAGTGTTAGCAAAGATGTGGAGAAAAAGAAACCCTCATGCACTGTTGGTAAGGATGTAAACTAATGCAGCCACTGTGGAAGACAGTATGGGAGGTTCCTAAAAAATTAAAAATAGAATTAAAATATGATGCTGTAATTGAACTACTGGGTATTTACCCAGAGAATATGAAAATATAATTCAAAAAGATGTATGCACCCCCATGTCATTGTAGCATATTTACAATAGCCAAATTATGGGAGAATTCCAGGTGGCCATCAATAGATAAGTGATTAAAGATTATCGTGTGTCTCTGTGTGTGTGTGTGTGTGTGTGTGTAATGGAAGTAATTACTCAGACATAAAAATAATGAAATTGGGCCATGGATCTAGAGAGTGCAATGATGTTAAGTGAAATGTCAATCAGAGAAAGAGAAATACCATATGATTTTCATTCATATATGGAATTTAAGAATAAATGAACAAAGAAAAAGAGACCAAAAAATGTACTCTTAACTATAAAGAAGAAACCTGTGGTTACTAGAGGAGACATAGGTGAGGGGATGGGTGAAATAGGTAAAGGGGCTTAAGAGTACTCTTATCTTGATAAGCATTGAGTGATGTATACAGTTGTTGAACTACTCAGTATATTTTATACCTGAAACTAATATAACACTGTATAGTAACTACATTGGAATTAAAAATGTTTTAAACTGCAATAAAATCACACTTTTGTTTGTGATTTCTTTTCATATTCCTATGAATATGAAAGCCTGCCACTGGGCCTAAGGAGAGACTGAATGCTTAACCATGAGCCACAAAGTTGTCATGTTACCTGAGCTTCCTATCTTGTTCTGGGTGTTATCTAACCCATTACGACATAAACTTGGTTATGTACAGAAGCACTCCCTCATCAAATGGGAGTGATATGTCCTGAGCAGACCCTGAAGTTTTAAGTTACATGAGGAATAAAGCCAAATGTTCATAGTCAACATTTCTATTACATACACTTCCTTCTCTCCCCCAGTCTGCACCTGGGACCTCATGGAGAATTTTCTATGATCAGTTGACTAAGAAAGAGAAGACTCAGGCCTGGTTCATAGATGGTTCTGCATAACGTGCAGACATCCAAAACTATAGTGCTTATTGCTATAGCCCCTTTCTGGAAGATCCCTGAAGACAATG
This sequence comes from Canis lupus baileyi, assembly GCF_048164855.1. Classification (NCBI taxonomy): domain Eukaryota; kingdom Metazoa; phylum Chordata; class Mammalia; order Carnivora; family Canidae; genus Canis; species Canis lupus. The sequence goes on along the minus strand of NC_132854.1, from coordinate 21,320,779 downwards.
GTGAAGAGATATCTTCCCAGTGGGCAGAACATTGAGTAGTGCAGTTGGTCGGTTACTTTACATATAAGGAGAAGTGGCCAGAAGCATGATTATATACCTACCTGTTCATGGGCTGTGGCTAATGTTCCATCAACAGATAAATGGAGAAACAAAATATGATATATATATATGACGTGATGTGGTATGTGTGTGTACACATATCACACAATGAAATACTATTCAGCCTTTAAAAAAAAAAGAAATTGTTACCTGCTACAACATAGGTGAAACTTGAGGACTTTATGGTGGGTAAAATAAACTAGTCACAAAAAGACAAAGACTGTATGATTTTTCTTAAATGAGGCATCTAAAGAAATCAAAACATAGATGTGGAAAGGAAAATGGTGGTTACAAGAGGCTGGTAGAAGGGGGAAGATAAGAGTTGTTGCTTAATTGGTTTGGAGATTCATTTCTGCAAGATGAAAAAGTTCTGGGATCTGTTTCACAATGAAAATGAAAAAATATTGAATCTTACACTTAAAAATGGTTCAGAAGGTTCATTTTGTAATATATTTTTACTAAAAATAAAAATAGTACAATTTTAAAAGTCCAGCTTTAGAAGAAATATGTAACTATAGTTCATTTCACTAGAGCAAGAGAAATGCCTGGCAGGTGGGGAACAGAGGGCATGAGGTCCACAGTGGAAATGAGAAAGAAAGGTGAGGATATCACCCTGAGGACCAGGGTATGCTTCTTTCAGCAGGGGAAATGCACTAAGAAGCCAAGGGTCCTAAGGTGGGACGTGTGTGTGTGTGTGTGTGTGTGTGTATTTATATACATGACCTCTTTGAATAGTTTTCTCTTTCTGTTATTCCTATGAAACCATTGAGGTCAAGAAGTGTTTACAAGTTACACAGGAATAGTAGCTGGAGCTGAGAGCTTATATCCATAAAGTAAAGTAATGATTTCTACTCCAGTAAGCCAAGCACTTATATAAAAGCACCTTCAGGAGATATGTGTGTGTGTTTGTGTATGTATGTATATGTATATATATGGATATATATACATGTATATATATATATATATATACACACACACATCCCTATATTAAGCTATATACTGAAGAACCAGCAGGAATTGATACTGTACTATCTGGAACACTAAAAGAATAAAAGACACAGCTATTTGTGAGCACAACTAGAAAGACTCCTAAGCAGATTCTACCTAGAAAAAGTAAGATGGCTAGACAACTAGAAAAATGTGTTGAGATTTGTTTGTCCAGATTACTAGGAGATTGGAGATTTGTTAAAGCAGAAGCACTGGTGGGTCTTCACAGTGAAATGTGCTTTCTGCCAGAACAACAGAGAACTCTTAGGGAACTGTGGGCTCTGGGACCTCAGTAAAGATTTTTTACCCAAGGTTAGGAATGAGTTGTAATAAAAAAGAGGATCTGTGGTAGAGAATGCAGAATCCATTACATGCACCTAATAAGTAAAATTGAAATGTGAGAGAGCTGGGAGTTAGGGAGGGCAGCCTAAGGTCAAAATGTGCACATTGAACAAGAATTAAGGAAAATGAAGCCAGGCTCTGAAATCAGATTAATCAGAAAATAACATGTAAATATTATATGGTAAGAAAGAAATCTATAAAGAGAATATGGATTCAGTAGCCAAGATTAGCCTGCTCAGTCTAATAAAATCTTATTTCACATACCAGAAGGGAACGAAAATTAAACGGATCCTGACACTTACTTTTTCTTGAAGAGAGAACTAAGTTTTGGAAGTCAGAACTTATTTACAAAGGGATTATTAACTATTACATTATTAATACTTACATATCCAGCAAGTTTCCTATGAATTTTGGTTCAAATAGAATTTTCTGTATTACCGTATTAGATGATCTAAATTAAATTAATATCCATAGTCAATCATAGTTTAAAAGAGCCTAGTGTTTGGTTACTTCTGAAATACCAAACAAGTACTATTTTTACTTAATTCCACTTGTTATTGACTGGTTAATTACAAGTATATTTTAATGATCTCTCTTATTACCTGTGATACAAGATGGCATTATTTTATGTGACACTCATTAATAAAAAAGGGGGAAAAAAGCACTACAGATATAATTATAGAAGAAATTTCTGACCACTTTGCATTTTGTTTTGTACTTACAGAAATAACCCATTCAAGTTTATTAACATCTATGGGATGCCTGGGTGGCTCAGTGGTTGGGCAGCTGCCTTTGGCTCAGGTTGTGATCCCAGGATTCGGGATCGAGTCCCACGTCCAGCTCCTGCGAAGAGCCTGCTTCTCCCTCTGCCTATGTCTCTGCCTCTCTCTCTCTCATAAATAACTAAATAAATCTTTTTTAAAAAAGTTTATTTAGATCTAGATATTTATTATGTATCATTCATATGTATACATAGGATAATAAAATATAAATTAAATAAATGAATGAAGGTATATCCAAAATTTATTTTTACTCAGAGTTATCAGTGTTCATATTTCTCATAAAATATGATCTTCTGGGACATCAAGAGAGTTGATATGACACATTTCCTTTTTAAAAATTTTCAACACGTTTCTTAAGATAGCACTTTACTATTGTTTCAGTAATTTTCTTCCCAGCTGCCAACATCTATCTTAAAAGTTTCTTATGCATTCACAATGATGACAATTTCCACCTGCTGCCTGGCCTTCAGTAACTCTACGATAAGCTTGGTTTTTCACATATTTGGCTGAGAAATTGGAGGAAGTATGAATTAGAAATTCTTGGCTCAATTACTTTCTCTTTTTTTCAGCTATCGTCTTGCAGATAACATAGATACATCTTCATTCCACCTTTGAAACTTTTATAGGGTAAGGAACCCCAAAGAAGGACTCCTACAGTGGAATTAACATTTTATGAAGCCCACTTGCGGACAGATAATGCCATCTTCTTTAATAGATCTTTATATGCATGTTTATTTTCTAAGTAAGTTTAAAATCTGTTCAGAGAGAATATTATCCTTTAATATGGATGAGAATAAATGATAATGTACACACTGTTTTATTTTTTTAAGATTTTATTCATTTATTCATGAGAAACACAGAGGGAGACAGAGACACAAGGCAGAAGCAGGCTCCTCCAAGGAGCCCTATGCGAGACTCCATCCCAGACCCCAGGGTCATGCCCTGAGCCAAAGGCAGATGTTCAACCGCTAAGCCACCAAGGCATTCATCACACTGTTTTACAAGGCTATTGCCATGAGGGTGTGTGGCTGTAGTTTTAGCAAGTGGGATCAGCTATCGAGAATGGAGAGATTATGTGTGATGGCTCACATAAAACTCTGAGTTAGATGGTTTTTGAAATTTCTGGTAACAATATAATTTGAATAGAAATCTTTTCAGGTGGTCAACCTTTTAATTTGTAGTCTCTCATCCAATTCTTTAAACATAAGATCTTGAATTGCCTTTTAATGTTAGACATTTTAGAGTGAAAGGCAAAGCAACATAACCTTGAGAACAGTCTCTTTTCAAGGGGCAAACACAAGATTAAGCAATAGACATAAAGTGCAGCACATTCTATTACAGTAGTGATAGATCGCTATGGGACAGTATGCTACTACAGCCATACTGCTGTATCTCCAAATGCACATGTATAAGAAATGTCACTTTATTTTCTATAATTAATATAAGTTTTCCTGCAAGTTTCTCATTGAGTTTCCTTCAGTGCCTCCAGGCTCTTAGTAAATGCTGTTTCATTAATTCTAGAGGTATTATGCTCCGGGTTTATACTCTGGTACAGTCATTTAGTCAAACAATATGACTTAAGTATCTATAATGAGCACCATTATGGTTCTTGCAGCTTCTATAGCCCAGAGACATGCAAGGCATAAACTGTCTCAAGGATTGGTCTTCTTGGCAATGTCCGAGAACAAAGTCCAGGTGCTGAGAACTAGCGATCCAGCACAGATCCTCCAGTGCTTATCCCTTCCTGGTGTCATCTTTTCACATAATTATTGGCAGGGCCCACTCCCTTCCTTTTTCCTCTTTCTAATATACCCCTTGTTGTTAAAATCTCATCCATCCTCAGTGATTTTAAGATTTTGAAGACAAAAGCCCAGAAGTTCTGCCAAATTGTTCTACTTATATTTTCCCCTGGCAGACAACTCCCCTGAGGCAGAAAGGCATGAGAACTGCTATTCCAAGAATTTTGAAGAAAGACAAAGACGAAAATGTGGTTAGGCAGAAAGAAAAAAGCTTCCCAAATTATATCTAGAAATATTACCTAGCCATACCAGTCAAGTTATGGTCAGGAAAGATTATATTTAATCTGATAACTAAAGTAGAATGGCCAGAATTGTTTGAGACAGAGTAAAAAAAATTTTTTTTTGAATTCACGAGCTAGAGAAGACATTTTATGCTATGTAACTGAGAGATTCTCAATAAAACTACATCTTAGAATAAGAGAGGAGGTAAAGGTTAAAGATGGAGAAAAATAAGACAGGAAAGATAAACAAACTAGACTTCTATGTGACCATATAAAGTAATTTTATTTTAAGGGCAATGGGAAGTTTTGAAAATGTTTAAAGCAAGGAAAAGACATGGTTGATTTGCATTTTAGAAGTACTCTGGTTTCAAGCCAGAGGGAAAATCCTCACACCTCTCATTTCTAAATGCTGCTTTTTCTCCCAGAGCTTTTATTGGACTAGTAATCTTTCCACCTGCTATTTATTTTATAATATATATTGCAATTCAACCATAAAAATTAAATATCTTAGCATAATATTTTTGGGATATTAAACTTTTTTCTTTTTTTTTAAAGATCTTATTTATTCATGAGAGACAGAGAGAGAGAGAGAGAGAGAGAGAGAAAGGGAGAGGCAGAGACACAGGCAGAGGGAGAACCAGGCTCTATGCAAGGAGCCTGACGTGGGACCCCAGGATCAGGCCCTGGGCTGAAGGCGGTGCTAAACCACTGAGCCACCCGGGCTGTCCAACTATTTTTTTTTCTAACCTCATTAATTCCTAGTTGATACTTGTTCTGGAGTTTTCATATCAAAGTCTTTGCCTGATAAAATGTGATCAGAGTTTATTCCATACTGGAGAAAAGATATCCTATTCACTATTATTTCATTAGAAGAATTTCAAAGCATGAAAATATATTTTTAAATAAAATTAATTATGAAATCTTAGAATCTTTGAGTTTAATTTAACCAAATTTAAAAAGGTATTATTTTTTTTAATAGACCTAAAGAGCGACATTTAAAATTTTTAAGTCCTTTATTATGATTTAGTCTAACCAGTGCACAGCACATACACACATTTTATTTTGAGTATCAACCATTCATTAACATTATGAAATTAAAAGATCAAATAATTCCTAAAGTAATGAACAGTAAAACAAATGTTTTCATTTTTTAAATTTTTGTTATATTTTATTATTAAACCCTACAAATATGCACTTTTATATACACCCAACAAAGATTTAGCTGCATTTCACAAATTTTTATATGTTGCATTTTGATTTTCCTTCAGCTTAAATATTTTTTTAAATGTCACTTGAGAATCCGTCTTTGATCTAATGGTTGTTTAGGTGTAGGTTGATAACTTTAGATATTTAGATAAATTTCCAGATATGTGTTTGCTATTTATTTCTAGCTTGAATTCTGTTATGTGTCAAACATACTTGGCTTGATTTGTTTTATTTTAAATTCGTTGAGTGTTTTCTTTTTGTTTGTTTGTTTTTGTTTTGGTGTCCTAGAATATGAACTTTCTCTAATGAATATTGTTTTATGTTCACTTTAAAAGAAAGTGTATTATGCTGTTAGAAAAAGGAGTATTTTGTAACAGCCAATTAGTACTTGTTACTTGATGGTCTTTTTTTTTTTTAAGATTTTATTTATTTATTCATGAGAGACACAGAGAGAGGCAGAGACATAGGTAAAGGGAGAAGCAGGCTCCTCACAGGGAGCCCACTTGATGGTCTTGTTCAGATGTTTTTGTTTATTTATCATTTCTGATTTTTTGCCTATTCTGTTGATTACTTAAAAGGATAATGCTGAAGTCTCCAAGTATAATTGTGGATTTATCTATTTCTCCTTTAGTTTTTAACAGCTTTTGCTTCACAAATTGTGATACTCTATTTTCAGATGCATACACATTTAGGATTTACATGTCTTCTTAGAAATGTAGTGCCCTTTATCATTATTTAATATCTCTCTTTAACCCTGACAGTATTTCTTGTTATAAATTCTAATTCTCTGTATATTAATATTGCTATTACAGTTTTTTATATGTGTGTCTTTGCATGGTATATCTTTCCCCATCTTTTAAATATTACATTTAAAGTGAGTTTCTTTTAGTCGACTCTGTTTTGTTAATAAAATCTGAAAATCTTTTACATGAAATATTAGACTCTTTTGTTTTGCATTTAATTTTGTGATAAGACTACTTAACATGAGATCTACTCCTTAATAAAATGTTAAGGATGCATTACTATTGACTGTAAATGCAGTGTTGTAAATCTCCAGAGCTCATTCATCTTGTTTAACTGAAACTTTCTGCCTGATGATTAGCTACTCATTATTTCTTCCTCCCTCCAGAGCATGGCAAACCACCATCTCACTATTTGATTCTATGGATTTGACTATTTTTTAGATATTTACCATTAGGATCTAAATGAGGATCTCAAAGAGATACTGCACACGCATATTCATTTCAGCATTATTCACAATACCAAGAAGTGCAAATAACGTAAATGTTCACCAACCTATGAATGGATAAGGAAAGTGCAATTTATATACACGATCGAATACTCCTCAGCCTTAATGAAGGAGATTCTGCAATATGTATTAACATGGATGGACCTTAAGAACATTCTACTAAGTGAAATGCAAAATGAAATTCAAATCCATTTGAATATAATATGCTTAAGATATTTGTTTGTCCTGCCTTAATGTTCTCTGTCTGCCCAGCACATATCTCTGGATATGTGCTATGCTGTCTGTTAATTCTGGAATGTTCTCTGTGATTATTTTTAAAAGTATTCTTTCTCTAGTCTCTTCTCCTTTTGAGATATCAATCACACTTAAGTTAAAACACTTAATGTTATTCCACAGCTCTTGAATTTTGTTTTTTTTTTCTCTTTGCATTTCAACTAATATAATTTTTATTGACCTTTCTTTAAATTAACTGATTCTTTCCTTGGCTGCATCAAATTTTCGACGAGCCTATCAAAGGCATTCTTCATTTCCATTGCTGTTTTATTATTTCTACCATTCCTGTTTGATTCTTTCATATAGTTTCTATCCCTCTGCTGAAATTCTGTTTTTGATCTTACAGGGTGCTCAACTTTTTACTTAGAAACTTTTTTTTATTGTTTATTAAAAGACAAAGCAATGTTTGTTGTTTTTTGTCTGTTTTGTTTTGTTTTACTTTTTGGTGGGAGCAGGGTAGGGCATGAAAGGGTAGTTAGATGGAGACAGCCCAGAAGAAAAGACAGCTCTATCCATCCCTGCTTCTTTCTTGGGCCAGTCACGTTCAAAACCCTTAATTACATCCTCCTGTGCCACTGTAAATGTGTGTATGACTCCATGCAGAGTTGATTTGACATTCACAGGGAGAGGATGGGAACCTAGAGTAGAAGCTACCAGGGACTACTAAGAACTTGACACTATTCTACAGTACTTGTAAAATAGAGTAGCCAGGCCCAATCTGAAAGGACAGGGTTGGATTCCTGACAAGCCAGGTGAGGCTGATAATGATTGAAGAGGTTACCCTGAACTCAGAAGGGGCAACTGGTCCTGCCTTGGAAGAAGAATTTGGAGGAAGGAAAATCTAAGGCTTGAACTAATCCAGGGTGAAATTTCTTTTCGTTCCCTGGATTGTAACACATCAGGAGGAGTCCAGAATGACTCCTCCACAAGGAGGGGTCAAGAATGCCTTATTTCTGGTTTTTCTATAACATTTCTGCCTCCAATTCTCCCCTCCCACCTGCCATATTAATTAACATTTATTATAGTGATTTAAAATTCCCTGTCAGACATTTCCAACATCTGTGTCATGTCTAAGTCTGGTTCAGATTATTGATTTGCCTATTCTTAGTTTATTCTTGTATTTATATATATATCATATTTCATGTCTATGCTGACATTATGTATAGGGAGGAAAAACTGAGGTGAGTAATATGAATGCCTGGAAATGGGTACACCTCTCAACTAGACCTTTAATGCAAAAATGGAGTCATATATAGATCGTTTAGAGATGGGCTGGATTTGTAGAATGATTGCTGTGGTCATCCCCAGTGTACTATAACCTTCAATTCCTATAGAAATGCTTTATATATAGAATGAGGCTGGTTTTCTAAAGCAGTATGTCTAGTATAGAGTTCTACCCCTTGTGGCATGTCTTGGAGTCTCTGTATGCTCTTTTTCTTCTCTTACCCCTCTTCAAACAATATTCTGCAGTTACTTGTTAATTGAAGCTTCTTCACTTACTAGTGTGGTGTGGTCTTAGAGGTACATTCTCTAATGTTCTAATTAAGCCTCACTGTTAACCCTGAATAATATCCCTTGGTGTGAAGTTATAGTGTCTTTGGTGTTGCTATTCCCTCCCTGACTATAATTGGAGGGCCATGGCATAATCCTTCTGTTTTCAAAAGGGTGTTTGCTTGCTTTTATTGAAGTGTAATTAATAAACAGTATTATATTAGTTTTAAGTGTATAATATAATGATTAAACAATTCTATACATTTCTAAATGCTCATCGAGATAAGTGTACTCTTAGTCCCCTTTATTTCACCCAGCTCACCTCTGGGAACCACCAGTTGTTGGTAGTTTTTTGTTTTTAAGATTTATTTATTTTGGAGAGAGACAGAGCATGAATGGGAAAGATAGAGGAAGAGGGAGAGAGAATCTCAAGCAGACTCTGTACTAAGCACAGAGACCTATGTGGGGTTCAATCTCACAATCCTGAGATCATGACCTGAGCTGAAACCAGGATTTGGGTGGGTACTTGACTGTGTCACCCAGGCGCTCTTGTTTTAAGAGTCTGATTTTTTTTGTTTGTTCTTTTTTTTCTTTTGTTTTTAGCCCTGAATATGATAAATTTTCACCAGTACAGTTTTTAGTTGCCATTCATTCCCAAAGAGTGTGGGTTTTGCTCAGTGGTAGGTAGAGAAGAGGGTCTGAGTGGAGTTTCTTACTTCTCCTACACAGCCACTTTTTCCTAGCCCAGATCTGCACCTTGTGGGTGCTACTTAGGTTTTTTCCATTCTTTTCAGTGAGCACCCAGTGGGGTTCATGGTGAAATTATGTAAGAGGATATAGACTCAGATATCTTTGGCTCCCAGCGGTTTTACAAGGTCATTCCAGCATGCACACAGTTTTTGTCAATTTGTATTTATAACTAAACTCACCTTTGCATGTGCCCCAGGTGAATGAGTCCCTACATTTCTTCACTGTAGGCATTGTCTCTAGAAAACTTCAGACTTGTTGGTTGTTCTGTGACTTCTTACCTTCAATATATTCAAAGCAGTTGTAATTTTGAACTTAATTCATCCAACGTTATTTATTTATGTATTTCCCCTGTAAGATTTGCAGAGGTGCTCCTTCCAGGACTCCACAATCTGGGTTAGAATTGAGTTAGAAGCTACTAGAATGATGGACATTTGAAGGCATATATATCCTTAGAATGACTTCAGAATAAAGTGAAAGTCTAAGCCCATGCTTTCATAATATTCTTATTTCCAATCTTATCAAATCAATTAGTGTGATATCATACCATTTAAAGGAGTATCTTAACATATGAAAACCTTTAACCAATTTCTGCAATTTGAAAAATGGATAGTAGATTAAGTATTAATGAAGCAACGTAGAGAAAGTCACAGCTTATATACATATGGAGAGTGCTGAGAACAAAGAAACTGAGATGCTTTGGGAACCAAAGGGACTCTGGACTTGGAGACAGCAGGTATTTCTGGGGGAACGAGTGAGAGGTGGAGGCAGGAATCAGAAGTACTAACTGAAGACTTGAATGTCATTTATATAACAGTATATTATGCATTCACACTTCCCACCCCTGCCTTTATTTAGAGATTGCAGGGCAGCCAGGAATTTGCCTACCACAAGGAAAAAAGTAGGATTCTTTTCTGATGTATTATATAATCTCTTAGAAGAGTGAACAGTTAGTAAAGATGTAGCTTATTTAAGAATAGCCTTTCTTATTGTGACACTTGAATAGCCCTTAATATATGGGTCAGTTCCTCTTATACTTACTCTAAAGGAAAATCCTGTGTAGCCAGGATTTTCTTATTATTACAAAGAAAATAATAATTTTAAAGGACTTGTTTACCACTTGCCATGTGCCAGTACTTCTCTAAGGTAAGAGCCATGGAAACAAAAAACATTTATGAAGTATTTGAGAAGGCTTAAAATTGAAGATGAAATATCAATATTAAAAATGCAGGAAAGTTGACTTAAAAATAGATATGTGATGAGTAAAAGGCATTTTTTTTAATTTTAGAACTCCAAATATTAGAAAAATTTAAAGATCTTGAATCCATAGTGAAAAGAATTATATGAAAGTGTAGTAACATAAGAAGAGATGTCTTCTTATAAAACATGATTTCCAAAAATAAAATATAAGAATAGACTTTTTGGGAAATAGATTTGGTTAAAATATGCCAAATATTTAAAAATGTTAAAATCATGGGGTTCCTGAGTGGCAAACTGTCCAACTCTTAGTTTAGGCTCAGATCCTGATCTCAGGGTGATGACATCAAGCCCCACATGGGCTTCTGTGCTCAACCTGGAGTCTGCTTGAGATTCTCTCTCCCTCTCCCTCTGCCCCTCCCACTCATGCTTGCACACACTGGCTTGCTCTCTCTCTCTCTCTCTCTCTCACAAATAAATAATCTTTAAGAAATGATAAAATTACTTAAAATATGTATAAAAAGTAAGAGATATAGGGAATCCAGGAGATCTGAAATAAAAATATCGTTCCAATTTTAGTATATGTGCTGCTGAAGTGAGCACTGAAATAAAAGTAAAACATGTAAATAATATTTTAATATTTTCAAGTCACTTGTTTCCTAATCTATAGTTACCATTCAAATGTATTTGTGTTTCATTAGAGGTTCTGGCATACTGCAAACACACATATATGTGTATACACACACGCACGCACTATACACATGCAAATACATAAATATATTTAAAAATGTTAATGTAACTAGCAGCTTTGCAGGAGATAAACCAATGTACCCAGTTGCCCCTAGAGAGTTCTATGTGTGCAAAGGTGTGGACATAACTGTTATACTAATGTATAGTATACCAATACATGCTATGCTATACTAATTTTTGTCTTAATATACTACTTTGACCAATATATTAAAGCAAACAAAAAATTCTAGTATGTTTATTTACATTCTGGTATGAACTCCTTATCTCTTCACTACTCAGTGACATTTTGTGGATCATAATATGATAAACACTGTTTCACTATCATCTTGAGCAGATTTCACAAGCTTCTGATTATATTTGATTATCTTATTTCAGTATGTATCATCTAGTGTCTCGTTCACCATGTCAGTCATATTCAGATTTTTTTAAGATATTTACTTTTTAAAATTTATTTATGAGAGACAGGGGGGTGGGGCAGAGACACAGGCAGAGGGAGAAGCAGGCTTCATGCAGGGAGCCCAAGGTGGGACTCGATCCCGGGTCTTCAGGATCAGGCTCTGGGCTGAAGGCGGCACTAAACCACTGAGCCACCCAGGGATCCCAAGCATAGGTATCTTAAGAAAAAAACTCGGGAGGGATGGGAGAGAAAAGCTAAGATACTTCTTACTAGGTCCATCACACACACATACACACATAATCCTAAACACCTCATTTCCCCTCTATAGGTATTGCTTATATGATTGCTAGATAAAACATATAATTATCCCTAGACTAAATGCCTGCATTTCAAGTATTTATGGTTCTTTTTATAGGATGGGCACCTTGAATTCTCTGCATCTCAACTTGAAATCCTAGTGACTGACAGGACAATTGCACTGATCACATTACTCATATGACATGCCCATTTTGAGAATGTTTCCCTACTGCTAGGGTATGTCTCAGCTATTTACTACAATGAATAATTGTTGAAAAGTTATTTCATCTCCCAGTGCCTTTTTTCTCATCTCTGAAACAAAAATATTAAAGTATTTAATGTTTTGGGTTTTTTTTAAGTTTTACTTATTTAATCTCTACATCCATTGTGGGGCTCAAAATCATGACCCCAAGATCAAAAGTCACATATTCCTCTGCCTGAGCCATCCAGGTGCCCCAATACGTTTTATTAAAGAAATAATATTAAACATGGAGTTAGGAGGACAAAGCCTGACACATAGTGGTTGATAAATACTATGATCAGTGTTATTATAATTCCATTCTTCCCATACTAGGATAGAGGTGAGTTCTTTCCCAGAGCTCCAAAAGAACAAAATAACAGTTTGCTAGAAAAGTCACTTTATAAAAAGTCAGAAAAATTTAGATGAAATTCTACTTGTCTAACAATGTGGCCTGCAGAAAGTAATTTACCAATTTAGGTTTCATTTATTTTATTTGAAACTGATAGGTAGGAGATAGGCTGTGATATCTAGTGTATTTAATGATTTATATAATATTTAATTGTATATCAGTATTTTTTCACTTTATTAATTCTTCACATTAAAGAATACAATTTTCCCTCCAAATGAGTCTAGTAATAGTGAGATTTGACCAGCAAGCTATCTCAGTTAGTTCATTGCATAACCTGACAGCAGTGACAGGTTGTTTCCAAAGAACTGATAATCATTTAACCCAGGAAGGTAAGCCAAGATAGGAGACCTGGAAGCCAAAAGGGAAAATTGCCTTAACTGGCAGTTTCAATAAAAGTATATGCCTCCTAGTGAATAGATTAATTGAACCTAACCTCCTTTCCTCTCTCTCAATGTCTACTAACAGTGAGTAATTCCAAAAGTCAAGTGGTGAAATGTCCTTTATTCTGCACAATAGAGAACTGTGTGTTTGAAGGAAGGGGTGCTTTTTTATCCCCTTATCAGAATGATGTTAAACCCACTTAGCTCTAGCACTGAACATGCTTTTGATTTTCCGTTGAAAATTATGTTACTCTGGTATAAAATGCCCACTGTGATTCCAGGACATTAGTGGTTTATAAACTTTGGACTAAATATGTAAAATTACTCACTTCATCCAATCAGGAAGATACCAGATTTCAGATTTGATAAGATCCTTTGACATGTCTTTGTGGGACCAAGTGACTCTTTAGTAAACATATGGACATAGATGTCTGGGGCCCAGAAAGCAGGTCTGTCCTGCAGATATACTTTTGGTGGTTAGCATATAGAAGTTATTATTAAAATGTGAATCAATGAGATTAGCCAAGATTAGAATGTATACAAAGAGATGGGGGCCTAGGTTGGGGCCTTAAGGACATTTTCCTTGAAGATTTTTAGTAAAGAAAGCAAAGAACTCCAGGAAAATGTGGTGTCATTGAAGATGATGAAAAAATGTTTTGATAACTTAAACATGGTTCCCTAGTGTGAAATTTTACTTCTAGGTAGTCAAGAAAGATAAAGATATAAAAATACCCATTGAATTTCCACCATGGGGATACCAGAGCTAGAGTAGTTTTACTTTAGACAATGAAAACCTGATTGGATTTACTGATTTGTTAGGTATTTCAAGCAATATTAGTCCAGGAACTCCTGTGCACTAACCACTCTTCAAGATTATTAGGATAGAGCTAAAAATTAAGCAAACAAAAAACCAACACAGGAATTCCTGCCTTATTTAACATATAATCTAGCAGTAAAGCTAATAAATGAGTAAGTAAAAATAGTGCCAGATAAGCATAAGGGATATGAAAAACAATAAAGCAGAAAAAACATACAAGGTTTTAAGGGCTGTAATTTTAGATAGCATGACTGTAACAGTTTTCTATTGTTACCCTAACAAACTACCAAAACTTAGTGACTTAAAATTGAATCATGTTGTATACGTGAAACTAATGTAAATCAATTATATCTTTAAACAAATTAGTGACTTAAAAAACAAATTTATTATCTTACAGTTCTTCACATCAGAATTCTGATGTCTCATTGGGATAAAATCAGCGTTAATAGGGCTGCATTACTTGGTGAGTGTTCTAAGACAAAATCCATTTCCTTGCCCATTCCATCTTCCTTTTGCCTTTTCCATCTCAATTAATGGTTTCACCAGTTAGTTGCTGAGGACTGAAAACTCTGAGTCAGCCTTCATGAACAGTCTTCCTCTGCTTATACTCCCTACAGCTTCTTCTCCTCAGAACAATTTTATATACCAATCAGATCATATCACTTACATGCTTAAAATACACCAGTGGATTTCCACTGCAATTAGAATAAAGTGCCAATGTCTTTCTGTGACATATGAGGTCTTATCGCCTCCTCTGCCTTCATATAGCAGTGGTGTCAACTGGTTCCCAATCTGCAACAGCATTACTTTTTTTGTTTGATCCTCAAACACTCCAAACTTATCCTGACCTTTGCACTGGCAATTAATTATGCTCAGAATGTCCTTCCCTAAATCTCCCTATTGCTAGGTTTTCTCAAATGAGCTGAGCTGGCTCTCTGCTGATCTCTCTAGGTAAAACACACCTCTTTCCATATACTCACTAGTCAGTCCATTTCCTTTTTCATATTATGTTTCATCCTCTAAAGTCATTTATTCATTGTCTGTTTGAAACACTACAAGATTTAATATCCAAGATGTAGTAGTTGTTGCATATCTCTGCATAAGATATTTCCATGTTATTTATATGTGAATTATGTGTCTTGGCACACACAATGCTTGTGACTTCCAAAATGGAAATAATAATGTTTCTCTTATACTCCACTGTAATACCAAGGCCTTGGACAGTGCTGGTACATGGTAGGTCAGATGTTCACTAATGTGAATGAATAAAAGGAGAATTTCTAAAGAGACATTGCTCTTTTTGCTTAGATACAGTGTGACAATTAGGATAGACTTACTTGCTCTAGGTTGAAAGTCATAAAGTAATATTCTGATGTAAACTACGTGTTCATTGACTTATCACATTCACCTGTAGACTTAAGTGATTTATTTGCCTTAGGCTTCCCTTTTATCAGTAATACCTCTACTATAAAAATAATTGTGACCATAGTTAAAAAGCTTCCAAAAATTTTACTGCAGAAAAGGATTGACTGCAAAAGTCTGAATAAGCTGAGTGGTTGGTGAAAGACAATCCAGGAATTGTTAATGTACTCCACAAGAAACCAAAAATCAAATTTGTGAACTATGTTTTAGGTTCTATTCCCTAGAGAACAAACATGTACTTCTTGGCTTTGTTTCAGAACCTTAAGACATGCCACATGGAGATCTTGCACAGATTCTTAGACTACCATCATTACTGCCCTATGACCAGAGCCATATGGCAGCTGGAACCTTAGCCCTCTTACTTCCCATCCCATTCCCCATGCTGCACTCTCAGGTCCCTTTTTTGCCTGCCATTATTTATTAACTAGTTTCTGAAACTTCTTGGTTTGTATGCTTTTTCCTCTCCTCTTCCTTTTGTTTTGTTTTATTTTTAATCAGAGCTTGCATTTCATCCCTCAATCTGTGCTGAGACTGACCCTTTTAAGCCTACAGTGGTGGTAAATATTGCACAGAATCAAATGCCTATAAGGAACTTGTTATAGACCAGGTCATTGAATGAAGCCATCCTTAGCTTAAAAAGAGAGCACTGCTTCTCTCGTGCAGCAGGATTCAAGAAAATAGGTTTGCCCACTACTTTTAATCCCATTCACACAAATATCCTGATCAGTCTCAAGGTCCTATTCTTTCTTTTGGTAGTCAAGATATATTAAGTCTGCTTATTTAGTCTCTATTGCATTCACAACCTTATAACCATTCATTGGCCTGATTGTAGGCTCAATCTTCCTTGTAGCTAAAATAAGAATTTCTTCTAATATTGCCAAAGAATTCTTGAGCTTAGGAACAATCTTCCTGGGCCTGTATATGTGTGCATGCATGTGTTTGTGCTTCCATTTTTGTGCATACACTTGCAAGGTCTCCAAACCTGGCAAAAGTAGACACCTCACATAACATTTCTTATAATTATCATTGCCTCTACACTAATCAAATTTAGTCTCTTTCTAACTCCTTATCTTGCATTGGAGCTTCATCTGAATTAAGCACTGCTAAAAGCCTGAGTAAATATGATTCCAGAGAATGCCAGGGATTATTACTCAACCTAATTATCCACATGCACACACAAAAGTATTTCTGTTAACTTCATATCCATGAGAATGAAAGCCTGACATCTCATTATGAGGGTTTATTTATAGGATCACTGTTGCAACCTCTTGTTTTAGCCCAACCACAAGTGTATAGCTTATGTGTTGTTGTTGTTTTTTGGGGGGAGTGTAGTTACTTGGTGGAATGATCACTGCATTACCAGAACAACAAGACTGAGAGAACAAGTATGAGGGATACTCTAAGGAAGGAGAGAAAGAAATATTAAGTTTGTAAATAATTATACTGGCCACATATTTACAAGGTGGTAACTGGCACAGGCACACAGAACATCTCTAGAGAGGATGCATGGAATTACTTTATCTGGAACTGTTCTTTAGAATGGGAGAGGAGGATCAAGCTCTTTGTATGGCCACTACTTCATGTTAGCTTTCTTGCATTGTTCAGAGTTTGCCCCATAAGGTTTATATTCCCACATTTCTGTACTGTGTTTTTGGCTGTCCCTGGCAGCCACTGGGGAAGCCAAAGCCTTCATGGTTCTAACTGAGTTAGACCTAGGTTCTAGAACTGCTGCAGGTGCTGCCTCACTGGGTGCGATGGTGACCTGGATAAAGCTCAGCTCTTGTCCCTGGGAGAGACTGATGAAACAGCCTTTTGAGACTGGGAGATGGAAATTCTGGGCTTGAACAGATAAAAGGATTATCACCTAGATATTGAATCTGTTATATTTTATGACTGCTTCATTTAAAAAGGTATACTTTTATTAGATGCTCTGTGATTGTGGGAATAGACCTATGATATGTGCAACATTTAAAATACATTTTTTTCTTTCCCCTTAACTGTTATTCTCCTCCTCCTCCTCCTTCTTCTTCTTTTTAACTATCATTCCTTAAAAAAAAAAAAAAAAAAAATTCTTTGTAAGTTTAATCTGTGTTAGCCTAACAGACTTGGGATGTTTTTGCACTTTATTTTTTGCATGCAGAATTCTCCCAGAGCTGATTAGACAATTGTACTAATGTGATCACATTGAAAAGAAGTAACTGAAATCCCTGAGACCATGTTTCCAACTGTGTAATTCAGGAGTTGTAGCCCTGCTCAAAAGTCTTATTCAGTTGTTGGGAGGTTATCCATCTAATATGACCTCACAAAAAGTCTTTCTTTATCCTGTGGATCTCTCATGTACAGATGTCCAATGCATAACTTATAGTTCCCTTGAAGCCATTAAGCAAACTCTGCCTCTAAAATTAAGGAAAGATACGTGTCTGTCAAGGTTACAAACTGTGGCTTATATCTAGTAGTCCAAATTGTGATGGAGCCCTCATTTTAACCACTGTGCTGAGTTTCAAACAGAAGTGGAGAAAATATCTCGCCACCTGTCCTTACTTTTCTAGTTAAGATATTTTATTCTTCCTTTGTTTTGGAAATTGCACTATAGAAGGAGTCCTTAAGCTTAGGTCAACAAATGCCTAGCGCTGATTTTAGTCAAGAAATCAGATTCTGAAAACACTCCTGCCATATGAATCATATTGTGCTTCTTTCAGAAGACATTTTCAAATTCCCCCTCTTTTTAAAAGCAAAAACAGCTGTATGGACTGAACCTGTTTTCCCCCAAAGCCATATATGGAAGCTCTAAGCCCCAATGCATGATGTTTAGAAATGGAGCCTTTCAGATTTAATTAAGGTTAGATGAGATCATGAGGGTGGTCCCTCATGATGGGATTAGTAGCTTTGTAAGAAAAGGAAGAAAAAGATCACTCTTTCTGCCTTGTAAGGACACAGAGAAAAGGCTCTCATCTGTGAGCAAGAGAGTTCTTTCACCAGAACCCAGCTCTGTCTCAGATTTCCAGTCTCCAGAGCTATGAGGAAATAAAATTCTGTTGTTTAAGCCACTCAGTATATGGTACTTTATTATGGCAGCCGAACCTGACAAATACAATGCATTTAAATTAACATTTAAAAAAGTATCGCTTATGGGATGAACCTGCACTCCCATCATTCAAGCCCAGATATACTCGATTCCTGTTTAGGCATACATTCATATTTCTGCTTCCTATAGTTCCTTAAACTTGTTTTTGAAACGATTTTTACCTCTTCTCCTGGAAGAGCCTTGTGGCCCAGTTACATCACAATAGATTGGCAACCTTAATGGAAGATCAATTCTGTTGGGCATGTATAAATCCAGGCAATTAGTAACATAAATCCCCAAAATAAAAAATGTCAGAATTAGATTGCCATCTATTTATATGCTTCAAAAGAGCTTTGGTTAAAAAAAAAAAAAAAAAAAGTACTCTAGTGTAATATTTTTATTTTTTTTAACTTTTTATTATGAAAAGTTCAAATGCACTTAACAGTATGTAGAAGGTGTGGAGGCCAAGAAAATTAAGGCCATTCCACTTTAAGTTCAGCGTTAGCACAAGTACAGCCATCCCAGGCCCCTGTGAACAAGAGCTGAACTTTACCTTACTTCAGTTACAGGAAGAAAACAGCTTACAGCTAAACATCCTAGAAAGCCCCATATTAGAATAAAAACAGCCCAAGCCAAGGGCAGGAAGCCCTCTATTAGAATAAGAACAGAGCTCAATGCCCTTGAAGGCCCCATATCAAAATGTAAACAGAACTTGAGGAATTGCTCCACCCCTTCTGGAGGTCCCCTAGACCAGTCCTTAAAACTAAGCTGAAACCCACCTCGGGGTCCAAGTCCCTGCTCTGCTGTGTCGGGTACACTTGGACCCAAGCTCGAGCTTGCTAATAAACCCTTGTGTGTTTGCATCGGGGCTCCTTGGCGGTTTCTCGGATTCGCGATCTTGGGCACAACAGTAGAAGGATTTAATAAAACCTCATATTTGAATTCCCTTCCTTCAAAAAACTATCAGCTAATAGCTAATCTTATTTCAACTATACCCCTTTTTTAGCCACTAAGATATCAACCATACATTTCATTCTTGAAGAGGACATGATTATATCATTCAGAAATGGAATTTAAGAAAATCAGTCTCTCTCAGTCTCTTTCTCTGTTGCACCTCCCAACACATGCCTTCTTTTGCTGAGTTTCTTCTATTGTTGTTGTCTAATGCATTTTTTCTTCTATAGCTGAGGATGAGAATTAACTCTATATGGTGCTTAATAAATACATAGATCTGTATTAAAAGTGACAAGATACCATTTCATCTCTTAGTATTCACTATTTTTGAAAGGGATCTTAGAAATTATTCACAACTTCAATATATAAAAACTTAAATGTTGACAGAGCAAAGTAAATTATTATTAAGGAATAATGTTAACAATTTAAAAATAACTGAAAGGTATAATTTCCCCAACTGTTGTTCTTGAACTTTGGAATCACTGAGTAGAAATTCCACATGGAGATATAATTTATTTACAATATTTTCATCTTTAGAAAATCACATAATAATTCTGCCTATGAAAATAAATGTTATCTGTAGTTACAGGCACATGCATGATGAACAATGGATTTGTTATCAATAAACTGCAGTTGAAATAATGGAAAAGAGATATCTTAGAGATGAAATAAATAACTAAATAATTAAAATTACATAGGTATGAAGTACTCTGAAAAAAAAAAAAAATGATGTCTTCTCATCACTGTCATCTTTCAAAAGCAGTGACTAAGTACAATTAGAAGTTGCCTCAATGAGTAATAAAAAATCTTACATATTGCCCGAGGTGAAACCTGGATTGGAAAAGATGTACTTTTGGGATGCCTGGTTGGCTCAGCAGTGGGGCATCTGCCTTTAGCTCAGGGAGTGATTCCAGAATGCCTGGATCCAGTGCTGCATAGGGCTCCCTGCCTGAAGCCTGCTTCTCCCTCTGCCTATGTCTCTGCCTCTCACTCTCTCTGTGTCTCTCATGAATAAATAAATAAAACCTTAAAAAAAAAATGAAGGAAAAGATGTACTTTTCAAAGTGTCTTTGATCTTTTGAGGCACCTGGATGGCTCAGTCTGACTTTGTTTTTGGCTCAGGTCATAATCTCAGTGTCGTGGGATCCAGCAGCCATGAGCCTCACAGTGGGCTCCATGCTCAGCAAGTCTCCTTGACGTTCTTTTCCCCTTCTTTTCCCTCTGCTCCTCCCCCTGCTCTCTCTCTGAAATTAATTAATTAATTAATTAATTAAAAAATGAATTTTCTTCCATCTCTGAGTAGATGTGGAATTAGGTATATATTCATACATGTATGTATGTATTTAAATATAGTACTAATAAGCACATTAAAATTAACTCTTATCAGAGATAATTGGGTTGCAGACTCATATACCCTTTTGAAAATGGTTGGGATTCCAGAGACATTTTTTTTCTTTGTATCTCCCGTTAGTATTTTTTTTTTATTACTGAGAAATAAAATCCATTTTATTTAACAAATATTTTTTATCATCCTCTTAAAAGAAAAAATATTTACATATACACATATACAATACAGAAAGTTTCCTTATGCATCAGGATTTTATCAGTCTTAGAGTAAATATGAGTATGCTCTTTGGTAACTCATGACAAATGGATTTTATATTTGAGTGTTGTGTTATGTACATTCTTAGATACACCACAGAGAAATACATGTTTATACCACACATATTTATAACCTGTGTTAAGTACTTAGAATCTGAATTGCTGTCTTTAAAGAAAAAAAAAAAAACAACAACTTGGAATCATTCTGCTTTTTGAGAAACTTCGGAAAAACATTTCTGTAAGTGTCAAATTTAATTGCCTATGATTCATTTTTGACAGATCATGTACTTAAACCAATGAGCCTTAGTTTTTTCCTTTTAAATTGTTGGCAGCCAAAAACATTGTATTACTCATCGTATTGTAGATAGAATCTGCACAATATTACTGACAGATTTTTGTATTAATTAAAGATTCTGTGTTGTGCGGACTGCATGATGAAGATGTGCCATTAATCTATATACAAAGGTGAGAAAATGAAGGTGCTGGTAACTCTACTAAAAAGATAACCTTTGGATGGATTTTGAGAAAATATGAAAATGTATTTAAAATGATGAATGATTATCATTCAAAACAATGTCATACATGAAAAAATGGCTCAAAAACTGTTCTTTCATTAGAGAAATAAAGAGTATGATACAAATCAATCATTAGCTAATTTAGTATTTTACAAATATTATACAAGTTTGACCTGAATAAATGCAAAAACATTTTTTTAGGTATCTATTGTGTTCACTAATAAAGAGGACACTTTATGACAGTAAATTTAACTTCCATGTACACATAAAGGAACACAGTTTACTGAAATTGTAAATTTTGAAAGTAACAGGGTGTTAAATCACCTTCCAAACATAATTGATTCATACCCTGTGAGAACTACTTACATTTTTGATATTCAGATATATCATATACATAGTCATCACACTGGAGTACTTGGATGATATATTTTATTTTCTTTCTCAAATATATGTATTTGAGGTGTATATACACACACATGCACGCACATATACATACACACATTGCTATAAAAGGTCATTTATACTCTGTGGATGACTTTCAGATATATTTCAAAGCAAAGAGAAATGTATAGAAGAGCCCATATTTGCTACATTTGACAGTGCTTTCATTTAATAACACAAACACAACAAAATCAAAAGCAGCTGATTATATTTTTATTTCTTATTATCTGCCAGGCAGTATTCTAACATAACATAAACAACAGCACTGATTCAGTCCTTGTAATAGTGAATAGTGTCATGGATTAGGTATATTAGTGTTTCCAGCTTAGGTAAGAAACAACTAAAGCACTCAGATGTTCAGTAGCTCTGGAGATTAGAGAGGATCCATGCTTGGATAGTTTGAATACATAGATGATACTATTAATACTATGCTAGGTTCCCTTCCCGAAATAACATGAGGACATTTTTGTTGAAAGTGAACCTGACGTTCACAAACTACAGAATCATTTTAACTATTTTCAAAAAGAAATACTGTTTACTCCTAAAACCTTAGGGCTACCAAAATTTTGGAGGCAGGGCAAAATGATACAAAGATTTTAAAAGCAAACAAAAACAACTGCAAATATTATTTTTAGGACTAAGTGAAATGTTGAGACATAGCAATTCTTAGGTAATAACCTTAATGAGTATTTTAAGAATGTTGTCTAAGATTATCCATGGATGCAAATTATGCATGAGTCTATAAAAGATGTATTTTAGTTCAAAGTTTTAAGCTTAGGTGTAGAGGCTGACATACTATCAGTGTTAATATTTCATTCAATAAAGGAAATAAGTCTATAAAAATTTTAATTTAAATTAGTTTGTGCATTTATCCCAAGCTTAGAATACAGACGTAAGTCATAACACCCAATTTTGCATCTTTTTGAAGTACCTATAACTTACAGGTAGAAGTTTGTTGACTACAAGTATCAACATATTTACTAATAATTTTGGGAAATCAGCTGCACTGCTATTTCCTGCCACAATTCTAAGATCAAGACAACGTACCAGATAATGTACTGGAACCAGATAACATACTAGAAATTAGTTCACAACTAAAACTCTCCAAAGGATAATTTTGGTTAAAATATACTAAGATGACTTGTCTAACTAAAATAAATTATAATACTTACCTGACAAGGGAGATACCATGATCCTGAAGTTGGTTTTCTTAGGGCAAGGCTCATCCATTGCACTCTGGTTGTGCTGACCCTTGAGATTTCCTTAAACGTGGGAAACTTGACTGAATAATTTGTGGTAGTGAGACTGCGTTTGCAGTCTCCCCAATTTTATAAAAACAGGGAAAAAAATTATATCAGGGCTAGAGCTGAGAAACATATAAGGCAAGTAAGTATGTGTATGTGAAAATTATACTAACACACATGTACTGACAGTGAACTACTGAAGGCAAATATATTATTTTTTAGGTTTATTAACACATCATTTAATTTATTTTTCCTTTGAATCTCAGTGAATTCAGTGGACACAAGTTATTTTTAACACCCTCCATAATATACATAGTCACAATTACTTGTATCTGTTTCCTTGAGAAGAGCAAAACCAGGAATGCAAATAAATAAAAATGTGAATTTAAAATGTTTCATTCTGGGGCAGCCCACGTGGCTCAGTGGTTTAGCGCCGCCTCCAGCCCAGGGTCTGATCCTGGAGACCCGGGATGGAGTCCCACGTCAGGCTCCCTGCATGGAACCGACTTCTCCCTCTGCCTATGTCTCTGCCTTCCTCTCTCTCTCTCTCTCTCTCATATATGAATAAATAAATAAAATCTTTAAAAACATATTTCATTCTAAAGTTAAACAAACAAACGAAAAACTCCATGAGCTTTCAATTATTTTGGTGTTCATTTTTTAAAGTTAGCATGTTAAGTAAACAATACAATAGAAAAAATATATATGTAGTATCTACACTTACATTTTATCACTTATTTTTTAAATTAACTTACAAAATTATTATTAGTGTCACTTTCAAATAGTGATTGAAGCTTATAGCACTTAAGTACTTTCTCAAAGTTGTATTGCTTACAATAATAAATATTTGTGATAATATTAACAGCCAACATAGAATAGTTTTATACAAAGAATTGTTTTAGGACTTTACATTTATCATCACAGCACTTTGAATCAATCACTATTATTATTACCTATTTAATGCAATAATAAGAATATTCATTACTACTATATTCTGATTAATGGAAAAGACTAGAAAAACAATCAGGTGTATATAGACTTAAATTCAAGTATATATGGACTTTAAATATACATCTTGAGAAATAAAAGATGTACTTGATAAATAGTGATAGTACATTTGGTTATTTATCTAGAATATTGTAAGTAAGTATATGGAACTATTACATAGGCAGCTAAAAGAAAAACTTAAATAGTACCAGGCAAAAATCTCTACCAGTCTACTGTGAGAAATGCATAATAGAATATAGGGTAATAGGATCCCGTTAATACAGAAAATACAGTGACAATCCTACAGGTAAGTATGTATGCATGTATGAATATATAACTCATATATTGCTTTAATGACCCAAATTATTTGCTACTTCCCATGTTCACTTTCTTTGCAATGAAGTTTTGCAGCTCCTCCAGTCAAGAGGATGGATTATGACCCTTTTCAGCACATCCACATGACTCATTGTAGCCAGTAATTGCAAAGGACTGAGCTTACACTAGTACATTTCAGCTATTTCTTGCTATTATTCTTTCTTTGCCTTGAAAGTATTCCTGAGCAAGTCTGTTGGAGGAAGAGACACAGACAGACCAGAGTTGTCTCACCCCAGTGTCTCCTCCCAGGCCACAATAGACCAGCTGACAACTGAACCTCAGATATGCCAGAGAACCCAGCCAAGATCACCAGCATTGCCTCATCAACCTGAAATTACTACAGATGCATAAGAGAGCCAAACCAAGCCCACAAGAAAATCTTTGCTTAAACTGTGGACTTGTGCATTCAATAATTACTTGATTTTTTTACATTGAATTTTGGTGTGTTTTGTTATACAGCATCATTGTGGCAACAGATAAGCAATATAGGGTGTTATGAACATATGTGATGGAAAAAATATGAAAGTATAGGTATCATGTTGCTATGTTGCCATTATTGAATACCTGGGGGAAAGGTCATGGCTACCATTGGGTATAATTTTAGAGGATAAGTGAATTTAAAAAAAAAAAAAAAAAGGACAAATGCTGTTCCTAAATTGAATCATTACTTATTTGGCCATTGCAAAATTTGTTGAATAGGACTAACCAGCATTATGTAGAACACTTAAAATCATTCATCTCTGATAATTAAGTGCAAAGAGGGCCTCCTAATATGGTGGCAATAAAAAATGATCTTATATATTCCCAGTACTAATACTGGGAATTAAGTGTTCAATGTCAAAACTGCTCTTATATACTCTTAGTAAATATATGTGTTAAGGTAAATTTAAAAAGCTTCATGTGTAATACATAAGCTATGGAATTTACGACAAAATCATACATGTATTATTTTAATCTTAGGGTGGTAAGTGTTAAGGACTGAATATTTATATTCCTTCCTCCCCGATACCCCCAAATTCATATATTGAAGCTCTAACCTCCAGTGTGGCTATATTTGAAATAGGGAAATAACTATGGTTAAATGAGTTCATAAGGATTGGGTCCTGATCTGATAGGGTTAGTGTCTGTGGAAGAAGAGACACCAGAGAACCCCAGAGTCCAGCCCCACCCTGTGTCCATTCACCTAGGAAAGCCCACTTGAGAGTATAGCAAGAAAGGGATGTCTGCAAGCCAGGAAGATCCTTTATCAAAAATAAACCTGACAGATCAGTCCTTAATCTAGGAATTCTACCTCCAGAACTGTGAGAAAATAAATTCCTGTTGTTTAAGACATCTAGTCTATGATATTTTGTCATGGCAGCCCAGACTGACTAACTCAGTAAGTTTGAGCTGATTTTAATTTATATTTTGTGATATCACTTGTGTATTTTAAAGAATCAATAACCTATAGGAGAATATTTTGAGATCTCTAACAAAGACTTGCTATTATTTTTTTTGAAATAATTCATCTATATATGTTTATCTTTGTGCCCCATACTAATGCCATACTCATACAATAATCAAATGTATTATATCAAAGTATATTTTTTAACATTTAAGTTTTTTCATTACAGTATTTAGTGTTCAGATACCTAAATTTACACATACAGCAGCTAAAAATCATAAATATACATATGGAAGAAATATTATTTCCTGTTTTATAAATGAATCTGAATTCTAATTAGAATCTCCTCTTCCTGGATCTTAGAAAATTAATCTCAATGAATTTAAAATCTTCCTCATCTCATTCTTTTTTTTTTCATCTCATTCTTAAAAGAGTTTAAAAATCTATGGGTTCCTTAAGAAGAATCAAGCTGTAAGTTTTGTTTGATTCTTTCTTTCGTTTTTTTTTTTTTGTGTGTGTGTGTGTGTTTGGGGGTGGGGTGGGGTGGGGGAGGTGCAGATTTTCGTCCTTGTTTGTCATCTAATAATACTGGTAGCAAATCCTTTCTATAGATAGTCTTTATTGCTTTTGCAGATGACTGTACATCTTTTTCACCATATATCCTCCTAAAGGCATTCACTCCCCTCTGAGAGATAGGCTGGAAATACCTACTCTCATAGGAGGACAACTTTACCATTTCAAAGCTATTCCATTCCCAGTCATAATTTATAAATGCATAGCTCTGCTGCTTCCCCAGAATCAACCCAGAGGGGCAGCACTGCTCTATTTAAATATACCTTCCTTAGCCTCAAATTTCTTGTTTGATTCTGACACATACTTTCCCAAACAAGTCTCTGCAAGCTATAAGCATTACTTTTGGAGCAAGTGGAAGAGGAGGAATGAAGAGAGGTTTCTGTTCTCTTGATCAGAAACATACATTAGTTTCCTACCAAGGCATTTCTTTCATTTTCCTCCAGTCTGAGATGTATGGGATGAAAATTATTTACTTTTAGTTCAGTGTTTTGATTTTTATATCAAAGAAACTTGTTTTTTTCCCAAAGTATTCTCTTAGTAAAAAAAAAAAAAAAAAAGAAAAATCAAGAATAAACACTTTTGTATATCATCATGCTATCCATTCAGTGATCTACTAAAGAGAGAAAAAAAAAAGAGAAAAAAAAAAAAAACAAACCACCAGCTAACTGAATAAGGAAGAGGAAATGAAAAGGATACTCAAAAGAAAATCATCAGTTAATATAGCAAATATTATTTTGATGAAAAATCAGCGCTTTATTATCAGCCAATGAGGTAAATCGAAGAAGATAGGGATTAAGTTTGAGCAGTGGAATTGTGGTGACAGTAAAATAAAGAGTGATGCCAAACTAACTGATTATTTTAAACCTTGTCTAGAGGATTAATTTCAAATCCAAAGTGAATCAAACTCATCCTGGAGAGAAAGTGTAACTTCAACAGAAACAATTAATCAGATACAGGTGTTGGCCTATGCTTTGAATTTGCTGACTGAAATTTGGAAATAGAGTGCGATTGAGATTTTTTTTTCTGCCTTTTTACACCCTTGCTCTGGACAGATGTGCCTGGTTTATTGTAAAGAATCTTCTTGGAGACAGGATAGAGGTGTGTAGCACAAAGCTAAAATTAAGAGAAAATGTGTGATAGGACAAAGATTTGATGTTTGTACGAATGTGTGAAATCATAGGAAAAGGAGAATATAGCCATGTGATTTCAAATGATGTTTCTGCTTTACCTCAATTGTGAGAATATTAAGTGCTGATTTTATAGATTTCAATTTTTTTTTTCTTTCAGTAGTTAAAAATGATGGAAGACCTCTTTTGTATTTAATGTTTTTTTTATTTGTTTGTTTTGGGCTATTATATTTGAGTATGTGACTATGGTGGTGACATACAATAGAGTAGAAAGGAAATATAAAAATCTGACTGAAGGTTTGGATATGCACCTGCCACATAATGATTCTTTCTGCTATATGTGCATATATATTTTTATACACTAATATCTGTTTATTTATTCACCAATTTATTTTTTAGTTTTTAAAAACATAACAATGTCCACTGAATAGTTTAAACCTACTTGAGAGTTAAACTTAATAATTTAAAGGCATTAAAATAGAGGGTTTTGTGAGTTTTTTTTTCCTGAATAAAAAACATTTTTTAAAATTTCCCATTTTTTTTAAAGGATTTTATTTGTTCACGGAAAACACAGAGAAAGAGGCAGAGACACAGGCAGAGGGAGAAGCAGGCTCCATGCAAGGAGCCCGATGCGGGCCGCAATCACGGGTCTCAAAGATCACGCCCTGAGCTGAAGTCAGATGCTTAACCGCTGAGCCACCCAGGCATCCCTAAAAAAACATTTTAAAAACTTACTTATATTGAAAAGGCTGAAATGTTTGTTAATATCAAAGTATAATATCACAAGTGAAAAATATAAAAAATAAAACTGAAAATATTCTTTATGTTTTGTCTGTTTCCATATTTAACTATCTCAAATGTTTCCTAATACAAATATTTAAGTGATATACTGCTATAAAAATGTATCAGATTTTAGAAATAATTTACAAGATCTCTTAGTAAGTGAATCTGAGTAAACTATCATCTACTTAAGAATATAACTTCATGTATAGTTCCCTTTCATATATGATTCCTGTATGTGTGATCTGGCTTAGAGCCTTTCTTTCTGCTCACATTATTACTTCTATGACAAAGGTAAGTGAAGGACTTAAAGTGTAATTGGTTCCTTCAATTAACTTTATCTTTTCACAATCTATGGACTTTCTCTTTATAACACTTATAAATTTATAACATGTATAACTCTTAACACACATTTCAGTATTTTGTAAATTAAAGAATAAGTCTGCCAAAGTTTCTTTCCCATAAATGTAAAACATCTAAGATATCAGTCTTTGATGATATCTTGTTCTTGTTGACACATATCTGAATAAAAAACTAAAGTACAACAAAAAATACTGTACCTTTGGAATGCTTCATAACTTTCTTTTGAAATAAGTAGTCTTAATAAAATATCAACTAACTAGGAACAAATTATCAGACGTGCATTTGCTTTTATTCTTATTTTTGCTTGATTTTCCTTTTGTGTGTGTGTGTGGGATGGGGTTAGGAGAGAGATCACTTTTGAATAAGAGTAAATTCAAAAAGTATACAAAGATAAATTAGAAACTTTCCTTGCTTACAAGGAGTTCATATACAGTGTATTTAAAATTGAGTGACATAAACACAGAATTTTAGGCATCTGGGTAAATACAGACAGTTGAACATATTCCCACACATAATATTTCTCTATATACATATTTCTATATCTGCCTGTCTATCTCTGCCTACCTACGTATCTACCTATCACTTTTTCTTCTAGCACGACATTGGGATATTAGTAACAGTTAAAAATTGCAATCTACAAAACTAAAAGAATAAGCAGATAATCACACAGATGAGTTGTCAACAGAACATTGGAGAATGATAAAATCAAGATTATCCTTGGTTTTCCACAAAGCAGAATCTGAGACGAAAGTTTGTGTACATTTAGTTTACATGGGGATGTGATCTGAGGAAGTGGATATAAAGTGCAAGGGAGTAGAACATGGGGGGAGGAAAGCCAAAAGAAGGATGCATTGCAGATTTAGCCACTGCTCACTCAGGTGACTGGTACTTGATCCCACCAGAATAGCGTAAATAGCATTTTGAAATTCATGTCAGAGTTCTTAGCCTAGAAGATTAAGAAAGCAGTATTTACATATCATAAAATCTATGGGTGGTAACACTTGTACATTCTAGAGTTGACCATGCATAGGTGGCATCCTATATTATAATAGAAAATCTCCAGAACAGAAAGTATGAGGTATACAGCAATGATATAAAGTAAAACAGGGCCATTTTCCATGCACATAAAACCAGCGCAATGCTGCATGATATAATGGCTGAGCTAGAAGAAGGGGAGGGACCAAGAGAATTCTAAATTTGTACATAAGAAGAATCAGTACAGTCCATTCACTGGACAACATAAATCAACTCTTGCCCACCATTAAGCTGAATTTTTCATAGAGCCTTTTCTAGTGAATTCTTTTTTTTTTTCTAGTGAATTCTTAATAGCAATTTCTTTAAGGTTCTTAATAGCAATTTCTTTAAGGTCTAATAGCATATACAGCAATTCCTCTTACTTACTGCAACTGTTTCTAGGGCTGTAATTGATATATATCCTCTGCCTCCTTAAGTGAACATTTTGATTTCTTTAAAGAATCTGGCATGTCTAGGTTCTTGGCTGATGGAGTCACTTGCATCTTTCTCTATAAAGTGTCCAATTACTGATGATGCACCATAATCACTGATACCAGTCCTTCACTATTGTCACACATCTGGAAGAACATTGGGACACCCTAATGAATTTCTTGGCTTCCACACCTACCGTTCCTACTACAGTTAGGTACAAGTACCTTAGCCCTTTGTGGTTATAAGGATCTGGGTCTGTATGGAATTTACAATAAAGTAACATTTTCCCCCCGCTAATCTTCTTTAATGAGGGCCCCAAATGACCACGTGTTATTCATAGCTTTAAGTCTATTGTAATCCTTACAATTCTATTTAATAAGGTGTGAATTCACCAACCCTAATTCAAACAAACAAACAAACAATATTTCAAACATGCAGAGCTGTAAGTTATAGGGAATCACAGGGAGTGATTAAGAGAGGGGGCCGATACCACTTCCACTCCTT
Source organism: Canis lupus baileyi (assembly GCF_048164855.1). Classification (NCBI taxonomy): domain Eukaryota; kingdom Metazoa; phylum Chordata; class Mammalia; order Carnivora; family Canidae; genus Canis; species Canis lupus. Next base: position 21,290,314 of record NC_132854.1, on the reverse strand, counting down.
ATTTCCTGGATTCACATATTTTAGCTATTTGGGGCACAATACTGTGTATAAGCTAATGCATTGCATCCTGGAGCAACTCAAAGGTTGTTTTCCTAAGCTGGCAAATTAACTCAGTCTTTATAAGGACATTTTACCATTCTATTAGGTTGGCAAGTTTTGAATGGTAAGATATATATTAAAATCAGTAAGTCCTAAGATAAAGTATCCACGTTCATACATTCTCTTCCAGGGAGCTGAAATCATCTACATCTTTTTCCCGCTGGTGTGTGGTGGTTGTTGCTGGTTTGTTTGAAGTAGGCTTGTAGTTTTTCTCCACTTGGGCTTCTCCATGTTTCTCTCCCTGTAAACTAATCTAGGCTTCCTCAGAGTACATTAGTTGGGTTCCAAGAGTGTGTATTCTGAGATAGATTAAGTCAGGCAAAAGCTGTAGTATTTTGGAGGACCTTGCTTTGGATACTGCTGCCTTTACTCTAGTCTATTCATTAGAAATGGAAACTAAGTCTAGACTCTATAATTGAGGAGAGAGAAATTATATCCAAAATTTGTAGAAGAATTGATAAATGTGTCGTTTTAAAACCATCACTCTCCGACCTCTGGTTACACAATGTTTACATTATTTTTATATGAAAAATGCATTTACCATTTCCTAAGATGCATCTCTCAAGAATCATCTATGTAACAGTAAATACTGTAATGTTGTATGACATATAGTCTCTGTCAAGACTACCCAGCTCTGCCATTATAGATTGAAAACATGCATAGATTATATGTAAATAAGCATATAAGGCTGTGTTCTATTTTATTTATAGAAACAGGTAGATCATATTGCCCTCCTGCCCATAGTTTCCTGACTAATGTACTGCATAATGCTCATGCTTGAGGTCTAGGATCTCAGGTCTTTGTATGTGATTTCTTTTATAAAACGGTGAGTTTAGTTTTCAATCTTGAGACCCAAAAACTAAAAAGACAAGTTCTCTGACATTTATAAATCAAATATAATGCTGAAACAGGAATAAAATAATCACTATAGCCATTCAGAAAGGGAGAAAATGGGAGGCATCTCAGAGGTGCACAGATTGCTAGTGATTCTGAAGCACAGCTGGGCAGAGGTTGCCAGCTAAGAAGTGTTGGGAGCCTGGTGCTGTCATTCAGACATGTGAGGATCCAAAGTTCCCTTTCCATTTTGCACTCTCTCTGTCCCTTTTAATTCAAGTCAAAATAGCTCTTTATAAAAATTTTGTGGATTCTTATGAATCAATTGGTAATCTGCTCAATTAGACAAAAGCCAAATTAAAGATTTTCTTCCAACATAGGAACTTTTCTGCCTTGGGCTTCCAGCAAGGCTGCTGAAGAATGCTTTCTTAAGATTTTTCAGAAACTCTAAAGTTAAATGAAAACTATGAAGCACATCTACAAGATCACTCGTGAGACTTTTCACCTAATTGAACACTTTTCTGAGGCATTTCTTTAAATATTTCCCAGGTCTTTACCAATGATCTTATATTTACATGCTGAGTTTCATTTTTGCTGTGAAACTCTTTCTTTATTTGAAAATCTTGAGTAGGTGGGAATGAGAAATAATTTAAATTTCAAACCCAGAAATCCCTGCTGCCTTTCTATTTTCTTGACTTTTGTTTGAATACTGAAAAATTCTTTATTTTAAACTCCTGTCTTTCCTTTTTAATTTTACTGTGGGCAGTTAGATGAAGCAAGACAGCAACTCCACTGCTCTGCCTGGATACATATGAAACACTATGTTATCAAAATCTTACATTAGTATGGTACATTTGTCATAATTAATGAACCAATATTGATATGTTATTGTTAAAGTTAAACTGATTTGCAACCTAACTCTGTTAGTATGAGTCTCTTTATAACTTTCTGAGATGTTTCTATGTGTTGAGCATAATTTTTTAGATGATGCACACCTGAATACGTCTTTATTTTGCCACATTTGATTTGTGGTTTTTCTGGATATAGAGTTTTAGGTTGATTTAATTTTTCTCAGAAATTTGAATACATTTGCATATTATCTTTTGGACTCTGGATAAATTTTATTCCATTCAGATTCTTAAACCTTGTAAGTGACCTATTCAGATCCCTAATCTTTTGTGAGTGACCAAAATTCCTCTTTATATATTTATATACATATATATTTTTAAAAATATTTTCATGCCCAGTTTTCTAAATTTTTAGAATAATGTGCCTTGATTTAGAACTTCAGAACTATGATGTGTGTGTGTGTATGTGTGTGTGTATATTTTACCTCTAATTATTTATTTCATTTAGCTTTAAGTAAACTTTCTAAGGACAAAGACAGGAGATCATCCCTAGTATCAACATAATTATTACTGATGAAGCAAAAAAAATGTTCTGAAAAAAGAGGAGGTGTTTTTGGAAAGATAGCATTCAGATAACCTTTAGGCCATCAGGTACCATTGAAGTTTTATAAAGCAACACACACACACACACACACACATATATTAAGGTGTTATTAAGGTTTTATAAAGTGACATATATTATATATATATATGTATATTAAGGTATTATTTCTAATATAATCTCTTTTATATAAGTAACATAGAAAACTACAGTATTAGATACCGAGATAGATGCCATTATCACAATTTTTGGATTAAAAAAATTACTTCTCTCAAAAATAGGCATGAAGATCATGCTGTATGTCCCAGAGATCCTTATTGACAATTTTGATCATGCAATTAAATTTTTACTGGTGGCATGCACAAATAGTTCTGATAAATATTCTTGAAGAGAAGGGACCAATATCTCTTTTCTCTTATTCCCTCCCTCTGCCTGAAATGCAGGCATAATGAATAAATCTTCAGCCATTATCCTGTACTGTGTGGTGACCTTGGAACATAAATCAGAGAGGGTAGAGTATCATGATGGAAAGTAATTTATCCATGTCAACATCAAGTGGACTGAAGGCCTGGATTCACTACTTCTATACTTGTTAACCATGAGTAATAGATACTCTTCTATCATCTTTACAACAGTGTTATCCTGAGTATTTCTTTTTTTTTTTTTAGATTTAATAAAATATTAAATATTTATTCATGAGAGACACAGAGAAAGAGGCAGAGACATAGGCAGAGGGAGAAGCAGGCTCCCTGCAGGGAGCTTGTTGTGGGATTTGACCCCAAGACCCTGGATCACTACCTGAGCCAAAGGCAGACGCTCAACCACTGAGCCACTGAGGTGCCCCCCTGAGTATTTCTTTAATTCACATCTAAACATAAGACTTGCTAGTACATAATGTTTTAGAGTGAATACAACCAGAGGAATTTTGTGGGTTCAGTAGGTGAATATAGTACAGTATGATATAGATGTTTTCTTCAGTTCTATGTTTAAGTTCAAAGTGATAATTATATTTCTTAGAGAATTTTTTTCATAAGTGTATGTCTTCCACTACAATCATTATACACTAAATATATACACACATTTGTGTGTCATATATAGATTTTCTGATTTCCCTCTTTGGTGACACTGGAAATAAAAGTCAAACTATTTGAATTTATGATTTGTGAAAAATCTACTTTTTCAACATTGAACTATTGTTTATTATTTCAGGGCTAGCCAAATAAATTATATACTATTTTCTTTACCTTAAAAAAAATAGAGTGAAGTAACAGTGAACTTACCATCAACTATTTAGGGAGTACTTTTTTGCATATTTGGAGTAGAAGCCTTTATACTTCATAATATTCTCTGGGATCCAACACAGAAACACCTTAACTAAAAACTCCTTGTTTGTATAGCTTCTGACTTTGACAGTTGTCAAGATAATTTTTTATGCATCAACTCTTAATATGGCAAATTCACCTCCTGTGTAGACCTAAGGAATGTACAAATAAGGTCATTAGATATGCAGATATGCTCTCCTTCAGCAAGATGGAAAATGATATTAACAGGACACTCTCATTCCCCTTTCCAGGTCCATGAAAATTCACCAACACTTTTTATTGGCTTGCTATTGAATTCATTGTTCATACACCTAAGAGGATTAAAATACAATTCAAAGATATATAGTTCTGTAATCTTATTCTATTATCTTCTCTCTACTGTGGGTCATTGAGAAGAAACTTATGTTCCCTACAGTTCCTATTTAGTTATATGCTAAAAATACCAGAAACTACATTCAGGTTACCAGATAATTCTTATTCCTATTCTCATTCCAAGCATTATGTAGTGGCTTTCTGTTCTTTTTTTTTTTTTTTTTTTTTTTTTTACATATATCCTGATTGTGATGTTTAAGGTGCTTGACATTTTCTGTATTCTGCACTACATCTATTTAATGTTTCATCTAGCTTTATCTCAAAAAATTTTCCATGTTGAAGATCTGTCATTTTCCAATGAATAGGAGTTAAATTCCTCCTTTTATTCTCTCAACCTCTGTTGATAAATTACACTTTTGTGATAAACTTATCTCTTCTCCATTTTAGGCTGTAAGCACTCACTGATTCAAAGAATATCTGTAGCATTTTAAACCAAATAAAATAATTAGTATGTTCCAAAAGGAAGGCAAGATAGGGAAATGATAAATGTCTTAGGCTTTATGGTTTTCCAGTAATGGCTAATGAAGACTGACCCAGAGTAACATAATTAGATCAGAAACGTTTGTTTTTTGATGTGATCTCGCTTTTGGCCTCACCTCCCTACTCCTCTTGAGAGCCTTTGGCCCTCTCACTGTGTTTAACAGTAGCCAGTGCTATTTACCTCCCTGTGCTCATCTGCTCGTAACTGCTTTTAGCTAATGTAACTAGAAAGATGAGATTAAAGAATAAGTTATAGTGGCCAATACCCATTACACACATGCTGTATACCGACCAATCATTTATTTTTTGACAGGAAAAATGACTTAAGTAAGTGAAACTGCAATTATGAAATTTAAGACTGTTATCAGATCCATGCTGAAAAGATTTTTTTTTTTTTTAAACCTGTTTTCTAAAAAATAAAGAAGGGAGCTTTTTTTCCATATTCTTCACCAATGTGTATCTATTTCTCCTGAAGGTGTAGTCCTAGGGAAGAAAGTTCACAATCTCATTCTCCTAAGTAAGCAACCATGATCTACCTCAGAAAACATCAAACACTGTCATTTTTAGTAACATTTATGCAAGCACTCTACCTAGGCTCCTGCTTATCTGTATAAAACGAGAACGATGTCTATGAAACATGGGGAAGAACTGGTCATTACAAAGGAATTTTAAAAACCCAAAAAAGAGTTATCAGTTTGTTCAATAGCAATTGATTTGCGGTTTTATCAGAATAAATTTCACCGTATATTTCCTCCTTTTTATTTTGAAAAGGCATAAAATCTTTTTATTTATTTTTATTTATTTATTCATGAGAGACACAGAGAGAGAGAGAGGGGCAGAGACACAGGCAAAGAGAGAGGGAGAAGCAGGCTCCATGCAGGGAGCCTGATGCAGGACTCGACCCCAGTACTCCAGGATCACGCCTGCAGGCGCTAAACCCCTGAGCCACCCAGGGATCCCGAAAAGGCATAAAATCTATATGCAGTATGTGCTAATGCAAATGATAACATAAGGTGAAATTGATAAGAAAAAATGTTACATAGTTTAGATTCTAAGTATAATTATCTCATTATTCTACAATTTTGTCAGATTCTGAAAATACAGAATTATTTTCATTTCTGAAAATCATTCCAAAGAGCAAACTTTTCTGTTTTTCCTAATGTATTGTGTATAAACTAAAGATGCATTATTTTAATTATCTCTGTAATATAATTAATTAGTATATTACATAGTAGAGAGGCAACTCAGGCAAAATTGTTTGCTTAAAAAACAATTTGATTCTTAATAAGGAAATAGATAACAATGTGGTTTATCAATATTCAACATATAAATAAGATTTTTCAAAAGTGGAATATAACAGAGTACTAGATTAGAGGAACATTTGACACAAATAGAAGTTACAGAGCTGGGTAGCCACAGCCCCCCAAGTCTCAGGCAACTACCTTTTTAATTCTCAGTCCATTGTTACTTTTTCATCACTATTTTTATGATTAAAATTAAAATAGCATTTTATATTATAAATTCAAACTTACTGTTAATTTCCCAATATTCTAATACAACAGTCATTTGTCAAAGAAAATATTAATTTGTAATTGTTAAACTGTAAATCTTAATGTCTTTGAAAATACGATGAAGTTTTGATGAAACCTATCAGGGCTGTCTAGTATAAAGAAAATTAAGAAAATGTAAAAAGGAAACATAAAATGTTTAATATTACATTTTATTTTCACTTGTACTGTTTTGCAATATATACCTGTAATGCTTTTTGATTTTTCCCTTTAGGCATGGGAAAATTCTATTACTATTCCTTGAAAATTGCTTCTATTGCCATTCTTGAATATACTATTGATGTACAAACACACACACATATATATATATATGTATGTATGTGTATGAATGGACATAATATTTTAACCTTGGGTTCTCTGCACTGTTTGCATTATCTCTGTAAATGTACATGAACATGTATAAGTCTGAAAATTTAGTACTGAATTTCATTGCAACTAACTTCACAAACTTATTTTTACACCAAACATATGCTAGTATGTTTTTATGATATAGTTTTACTGAGATATAATTAAAATACCACACAATTCAAGTGTCTAAACTACACAGTTCAATGGGGTTTGGCTTATTTACAGGAATATACAATATCACCACCCCTGATTTCACAACATTTTGACCACCTCAAGAAGAAACGGAGTGCTCTCACTCCACTATTCTCCAAACTATCCAGCCCTCAGTAACTACTCATCTACTTTCTGTTTCTATACGTTTGCCTTCTCTGGACGTTTAATATAAATTGAATCATATCACACATAGTCTTTTGTGACTGGTATCCTTCACTTAGCATAATGTTTTCAACAATCATTTATATTATAGTATGTATCATTACTTAATGTTTGTGTGTGGTCAAATAATATTTCATTGTGTCCATATACATATTTGGTTTATTCATCAGTTGATGGGTATTTGAGTTGTTTTCAAGCCTTTGGCTATTATGAATAATGCTGCTGTTCATATTCACGTACAGATGTTTGTGAGGGTATGTATTTTTATTTCTTTGTGTATACATCTATGAGTGTAATTGCTGAATCATGTGTTAACTCAATGTTTAATATATTTAGCCATATTTTTAGGAACTTCCAGATTATTTTTCCAAAGTGGCTCCACCATTTTTCTTCTTCAACAGGAGTGTATAAAAGGGTCTAATTTCTCCACATCCTCATTAACATTTGTTATTATCTAAGGTTTTATTACAGTAATTTTAGTGTGAATGCTATCTCGTGGTTTTGATTTAAATTTTCCTAATAAATGGAGATACTGATCATCTCTTCATGTGCTAGTTGGCCACTTATATATGTTTAGAGAAATGTTTATTCAGATACTGTGTCATTTTCAATTGAGTCATTTGTCTTTTCATTATTGAGTTGTAGCATATATAATATATTAATATGGAGTTGTAAACATATATTCTAGATATAAATCTCTTTTCAAATATGTAATCTGCAAATATTTTCTCCCATTGTTTGGACTGTCTTTCCATTTTATTGATGCTATACTTGTAAGCACAAAAGTTCTTAATTTTGATGAAGTTCACTCCGTTTTTACTTTTGTTGCTTATGCTTTCGGTATTATATATATAATGATCCATTGTCAAATCCGAAGTGATGAAAACTTACCTCTATGTTTTCTCCTAAGAATGTTAAAGTGTTTTATTCTTACATTTAGGCCTTTGAGTTGATTTTTGTATATGTTGTGAGGTGGGGGTCCAACTTCATTCTTCTTCATATGGCTATCCAGATGCCCTAATTTATTTGTTAAGAGACTGTTTATTCCTTTAATGATCCTGTCTCTTGCCATAGTCAGTAGCCTATAGACATATGTTTATTTCAGCATTCTCAATTCTATTCCAATGATCTTCAGTTTATGTTTATGCCAATACCATAATAGCTTTATGTAGGTTTTCAAGTCAGAAAGTGTGAGTCTTTCACCTTTGTTCATTTTTTTTTTTTTTGAATTTGTATGGCTAGTTGAGGTCCCTTGTAATTCTATGTGAATTTTTGAATCAAACTATGGATTTTATAAAGAAGAAAGTTGAATTCTAATAGGGATATCTTCAGTTTGAAGATAAATTTTGGGAATATGAAATCTTTGCAATGTCAGGTTTGTAAATCTATGAACATGATATCCTCTTTCATTTATTTAGATCTTAATTACTTTCAGTGAGGTTTTATAGTTTACAGTAAGTATACATTTTGTACTTTTTGGTTACACTTATTTTTAAATATTTTGTTCTTAGCATCTGTTAATGATTTTAAAATTAGGGGAACATGTGATCTCTTTCACAAATGATTGTGATATCATGGTCCTTTATTACAATTTGTCACGCTTTGTTTCTTGTTGGTCTGGTTTGAAATCTTGGACACAAATTATTTCTTTGTCAGAGCTGATTGCCACACAACCTTCAAGCACCTGATTGCTTTCCTCTGCCAGAGAAACCTCTTATGGAATCCTGTGAGTTAGGTACCTGCCTATATTCACTGTTTTGTTTTAGAGTATTTGGGAACTTCTAGTTCTTTGGGTGCTATATCGGAACCAAGGAAACTTCAGAAATACTTGTTCAAGCTTTTTCTTGCCTCTAAACACAGCTGACCCAATGCTATTTTTCTTCAATTCCAAAAAATACCTAATATGCATCTTTCCTTTAGTTTTAGGCCTGCACAGGATAATTTAAATATCTCTATTTTCCTCCTTTATCAGCTGTCTACAAACAACTTACCTTGTGATGATAACCCTCATGACTCAGATTAGTTGGTGAAAGGAAACATAAAAGCTTGATTTAAGAGAAAAATAGTATGCAATGGGTTAATATTTTAAAATGATATTTCTATTATAAAGTTAATGATTACAATAGCCTGTTGTTTGGGGAACAGGGGAAACTTCCCCAACCTTTGGGGAAGAAATAGTACAAAGGGAAAACTATGATTCAACACAGTCACAAAATCATGACAGAAATGAAGTAGAAGAGTTAGAATTCAAAAATGTTTTCTTCATTGTATTTGAAAAGATATTTTCAATGTTTAGGACAAAAACAAATAGCTCCTTAAGCAAAGATTCATATGTTTTTTAAATGAATAGCATTCTATTATTTTTCTTTGTGGAACAAAAACATAACATTCTATCTCACAAATATTAGAAAATAATATTAAAAATAGGGCATGGGACTATTAGGGAATTTCTTACAACCCCTAGAGCTAAAAGAGAAAATTCCTCAAACCTTTCCATTTTCTCTAGGGCCTCTCAATGGCCAAACCCAAATGGAAGCAAGCAGTCAGAGATCTGTATTAGTCAGGGTTCTCCAGGGGAACAAAATCAATTGGATACAGATATAGATATAGATAAAAATTATCTATCTATCACCTATCTATTTATCTATCATCTATCTAGATACATATATAGAGGAAAGAGAAAGGGAGGGATGGAGAGAGAGAAGTTCATTATAAGGGAACTAGGCTGTGATTATGGAAGCTGACAAATCCCAAAATACACAGTCAGAAAGCCAGAGACCCAGGAGAGCCAATGGTGTAGGAGTTTAAGTTAAAAAGCTAGAATGTTTGCAGTTCAAGTAGAACTATTTGAGTTCAAGTATGAAAGTGTGAAAGCCAGTGTGCAAAAGGGAGGAATTCCTAGAACTCATTGGGAGGGCCAAACTTCCCCTGCACCCCTGTTCAGGCCTTTGGGTAATATGATGAGGGCTATCACTTTAGGCATTGCAATCTGCTTTATTTAATCTACTGATTGAAAAGTTTTGCACAATATAAGTTTTACATGTTTGTTTATGACTAAACCAGAAAAATCTTGGCCAGTAGTTACTAACATTATGTTATTTATTTACTTTTTTAAAGATTTTATGTATTTATTCATGAGAGACACAGAGAGAGAGAGAGAGGCAGAGACAGGCAGAGGGAGAAGCAGGCTCCATGCAGGGAGCCCGACGCGGGACTTGATCCCCGGTGTCCAGGATCAGGCCCTGGGCTGAAGGCTGCGATAAACCGCTGAGCCACCGGGGCTGCCCCACATTATGTTATTTAATAGTAGTTTTGGAAGACCCCTTAAAAAGCAAAACTAATAAAATAATCCATTTGTATGATGGCTGATTAAAAGGGTAGAAGAGAGGGTAATGGGTTATAGATACAGTTCATTTATGATTAACAATTCCTGCATGGAATATTTTGCTTCTAAAAAATACCGATAGACTTACTCATGTAAACATTATACTTTCTTTTAGTCTATAGCTGAAATGTGCTATCCATTCACAATTTTTTGTATTCTTTTAAAGATTTTATATATTTATTTGAGAGAGAGATAGAGGGAGAGAGTGAGCATACGAGCGGGGCAGGGGGCAGAGGGAGAGGAAGAAGCAGGCTTCCCACTGAGCAGGGAACTCAAAGCAGGGATCCATTCCAGGAACCTAAGATCATGATTGAGCCAAAGGCAGCTGCCTAACTGACGAGCCACCTAGGCACTCCATCTATTCACAATTTTATAACCACAGTTTGGAAGTGCAGGGTACAAGATAATCCACCAGATGTGCCATTAACTTAGATCTTAGATTGAAGTATAATTGTTTCTTCCCTACCTGAAAGTTTGTGAAATGGTCAAGAAAGAGAACATTGAAGTTAGTTAAAATATAAAAACTAACTATAAAACTGCTTTCTGCACGTGGAAATAAAAACACGGGATATTAGAATAAACCTTACAGCTAATGATCTATTTCCTTTTATATTTCTTTATCATTTATATATTTATATCTGCTTTTGCTTTAATTTGAAAAAAATAAACTATTAATGCATAACATTTTAGGTTTCAAATTAATTCATAATATTACCACTTATTATTTGTTTATGTTCAAAAGAATGTAATGAACATATTGTGATTAGCGATCAATCATAAACAACCACAGGGGGAAATGAGAAGGTGAAAAGTGTTATATTGTAATTTTTTTTTTCTTTTTAAAAAAATATTTTTTTTTATTCATTAGAGACAGAGAGGCATAGACATAGACAGAGGGAGAAGTTCCTCCGTGTATGAGGAGCCTGATGCAGGACTCAATCCCAAGATCCTGGGATCATGACCTGAGCCAAAAGCAGATGCTCAACAACTGAGCCACCCAGGTACTCCTGTTTCTTTTAATTTCTATCATAGGTCTTCTCAGTAGCCCTCGTAAAATGTATCTGGCTCATGTAATTTTGGGTTGATGTTTCTAGAAATGATACGCTAGCAGGTTTTAGAAAATGTTCCCGTTAAAGAGGTGTCATATTTCCCATTGAAAAATAAAACATATTTAAATGTAAAAAAATACAGTGGAGTTTATGAAATGAGATTTATAAGAACTAAAATACAGAAGTTATTTGGAACATTAACCAGGCATCCAGTGCCTTAGCTCAACTAGAAGATTAACCGGGATTTTATTACCTTAAATATTTTTTTTTTGTTTAGTGTTATTTTCTCTTCTATTTTAACTAATTAAAAATATTTTGAATAAAAATTTAATTAAAAATATCAATTAAAAATATCAATTAAATGAAAAGAGTATTATCCTATTTTCATAGCACTGCTCTATTCAATTTTTGTTATATTTTATTTCTATTCATAGGCAATATTGTCATTGCTCCCTTAGTATATCTTCACATTTCTTTTGGTTCAGTTCTTTATTATATATGTATACATATGTTTGTGTGTGTATAATGAGAAAGAGAGAGACACAGAGGGTCACAGAAACAGTTTTCACATGAGTATCATTTTGTTGTTTGTCATGTTTCCAGCCTTACATGGCACGAGTTTTTAATTTGATTTATATCACTGTTAAGTAGAATCATGGATATATTTCAATATTTTAATAGTTTGTTTTTCATCTCAAAAATGTATTTTCTTCTACTTAACCAGTAATTTTTTATATTGTGACTGTAGAAAGCAAATTTTGAATTTTCTACAATGCAGGGTTATATTCATTAGAGTTAGAAATTAGTTTTTCTTTGGCTATATATACATTGTTTCTACATGGTAAATAAAGATTTTATATACCACATGAGAAGTTTTGAAAACTGCATTCTAGAATAAATTTAAATTTATTAACATAGCTTTTGGAATCATCATTAAAACCATCAATATCACAAGATCAAAGTCACACTGTACACCTACTACCAGTATAGGCATGTACTTTCTAAATCCAGTAATCAGTCACTTTATTCATATACTATGTATAAAGTGCTAAATTATGTTTCATAGATACTTTACATTATGAATGGACTAGTGGATTAAATAAGACCTACGTATGACATAAGGAGATATTTATTTAATACAAAAATAGCAAATAAAAGTGTTCCAATATAAGAGAGAATTGTCAGGAATAAGTATAAGCAATTTTACATGTTTTGACTCATTTAATTTTCCCTACAATTTTTTTGTGTGTATATGTGTGTGCGCGCACATGTGCACTTGTGTGAAATCTGGTCATCTTTTAACAAATTGAGGATATTGGTAGAGAGAATTAAAATAACTTCCCAACAGTTCACTAGTAAGAAGTATTAATTTAATCTGGCCATGGTAGAAAGCCAAATGTACAAAGAACCATAGGACAATGGATCTAGGGTGGTAGGTTGGCACAACATCATAAAATACTTTAAATGAAAATTTAAGATATTTTGAATCAAATAATAAAAAGAGTAATGAGTAATTGTAGGTAATAATCCTTCAGATATGAATTTATTATCCTGGATGGTAGGTCATAGATTTATATTTACCTTATAAACCTTGATTTTCTAGTTACCAGTGGCTCATTTTTTTCCATAACATTTTTTTGGTAGCACTGACATCTTCTCCCAAACTATATCATTCTTAACTCCAAAAACTTCCTAATAAAAGTCTTACCTGCTTCCTGCCTGCTTTTACAAGTGATTATTCACTACCTATTGAAAAAAATCAATAAATCTTATGGGATAGATAAGGTGGTAGAGGGTGATATGATAAGAAAAAAGATATATCCAGGAAAGATGAGATATAAAAATGATGGAAGTTCAGAATCCCATTGCAGTATGTGATAATGTACTCAACAAAATGTATTATATACAGTGTATGTATATGTATACATATGTTCCAGCACTGTCCTTAACATATAATATTAAGTAGATTTTTACCTTTGAAAAATGTTACTTTGCTTTTGTAATTTGATCTTTTATATTTGAATTAGGTCTTAAAACTCAATTTTAATATCCACAAATGAATTAAGAAAAAAAATACTATTTGTACTCTCTATTCTAGTGTTCTTTATGTATATAAGGAATATCCTAGCAGGATTTCCACTGGAAAAGAGCCCAACACTTCAGGGTGTTCATTACCATGGTGTCCTTTGGGCAGAAATTCTTATCCTAGACCTCTGGATCCATATGAGGCCATAAGAAAACTTCAGATTGTGTTTTAATCCTTTAAAACCTTATGCAAGAATGAAAGATTGGATGCTTTTTCATTGCTTTTCTTAGGAATTCTTCAAACTTATATTAAAAAAAAAAATGTCAAATCAGGATACTCCTAGAAGGGAAATCTGACCTGAAACACATTGATTTATTTTTAATTCACATAGAGACAGAAGGATTTTGCTTTCCAATCACAGGAATACAACTGGCTTATTGAAGCTTTTTTTGCTTCCAAACGAGTTAATGAAGGTGTCGACCACTGCAAACTAGATTTTGAATCAATACAACTTAAATTTTATGCCTCTAGGTCTATCAGTCCTTGACAATTCTCTGACATAGTTAACCTTATTGAGACCTGGTTCCCTAAATGCACTTGTTAGTGATTTGCTTGCTGCCTCTTCCTCAGTACTCAGTGGAATGTTTACAAAGGACTTGTTCTTCATTAAATCTTATTCATCTTTAGAAACACTTATTAAAACAAAATCAGGAACTAAATAAATAGATAACAAAACACATTATTTTTTATTTTGAGTATTAACTGAATGAAAAATGGTAAATGTAGTCACCCCATAGGTTATTGTTCTCTTTGGCACCAAAAATCCAGTGCTTTGACACAACTGAATGTTGTTCTTCATAATACTGCTCAGGAAACTTCCTGCCTAGATATGTTCAACAGCCCAAGAGCATAGAATAATATTGTTTATAATTAGCTGGCTGATTTGCATCTTGTGAACAGTCTATTTGAAAACAACAGGTCCTAATTTTATAAAACTCACTTTTATAATTATCTGATTGAACCTTTTTTTTTTTTTTGGTTAAATATAAAACCTAAAAATTGCCTAGCCCTCCTGAATTGTACTGAAATATAATCCTAAAACTAAATCCGCTTCAGTTCTTATATAATGAAGCTCCACTATAACCAGGATGCTAATCCAACACAGAATGTTATATGCACCTTAACTTCTGGACGATCAAACAAATAGGAATGCACAAAAGGTTTTTCAAAGTTTTCTGAACAGAGATTAGAATATGTGTGTGTATCTCTTGTTAAATTCCCCAAACCCAGCATTTACCATCATTTAATATTAAAAAGCAAAATATCAGAAATGAGAGTCAACTAAGAGTCTAATGGTATGTGTAATTGCACACACTATAAAGGGGACAAAATAGAAAATGATAGCAAGGAGATTTAGCTGTCTCTATCATGACAAAAGATGGAACAAGGGGGTAAAAATCTCCATTGAATTATTGAACTATAGGGTACTTATTCAAATTTAAGGTTTAAATTTATGCTACAAATATGGTGCTCCCCAAAACCTCATAGAGAGAATTTAAGTGTTCTCATGGTGGTCATGCTACTTCACATTTTACAGAAACAAACTCAAATCATGTCTTAAAGATACCAACTTCAGTCCATCCAAGCAAAGGCAATTTTAAAATACATCTCGGTCTCAAAAAGTCAGAGTGTTAGTTAGTTCCATATAGGGCCACATAGGGAGCCACTTTAGGGTTTAGGACAGAATAACACATTCTGAACTATAATTCACTCTAAATTCATTTGGATTAAATCTCAAGAGTGGATTATAGATACAATTATTGAAACACCAAATAGAAGGTCATTTCACAAATGAAGGAGATGGTGATGGTAACTGAGACCAGGGTGTTATCATTATAAGTGGTGAGAAGTGATTAGAATGTGTGTGTTCTTGAGATCTGTCCAGCAGAATTTGCTGATGAGCAGAATGTGGAGTGTAGAAAAAAATAGGAATCAAGGATACCTTCAAATACATTGTGAGCCATGGGAGGAATAGAATGAAGAAGATTGAAGATAGTGTAGGTCTGAAGGGAAAGGACAGGGCTTCTGTTTCAGTTTAGTTTGATCTGTGTAGTAGATACCTAAGCAAATATGTCAGATAGGCAGTTGGAGGTAGGAGGCAGGAATTCTGAAAAGAACTGTTCCAAAGATATGATTTGGCTTTTCTTGGCTTTTATGTAAAACTGTAATATAAGAAGAGACCACTAATGGAGTGAGATTAGACCAAGTAGAGAACCAGAGACTGGAACCGAGACGCTCTGCATAATTTGAAAAAAAAAGATAGAGGAAAAACAAAAATAAGTGTCTTAGAGAAAGAATGACATGTTTTATTGGGTTGAATATAATAATAGTTTAAGCATAAGAATAGGTTAGGTAGAGTGGTAAGTGAAAAACTGTTAGAACAGATGTCTAGAAAGCCTTCTTTGTTAAAACTGCTGCTGAAATGCATATAAGAATAAAATGTGTTCTGGAAATCTGTGACCTAATAACACTGAAAATTTTTTTTTCAATTGTTTCTTTACAATATAGAATTATAGATAACAATTTCTTTCCTATGGGAAATACATAGTTATTGTTGGTTGCTAGAGAAAGAGAGCAAGATTGTTTGTCAGTTACTTGTTTTCAGTAAGTAGCAATTTAGATAGTCTTATAAAAGTGTAAAAAATGCAGTCAAGACAGTGGATGAGGACTGACTATTAAGCAATTTGAAATGTTGAATATTTCCCTCAAGTCCTCTGGCTGCAGATAAACATTATTCTTTCAACTAAGATTAAAACAATAGCATGCTTAAACAAAAGATGTGGCAATTATAAGGCCTAGACAGCAATGAAATTAGGAAAAAATGATAGAAATTTTAAAAAATAATTAAAGGAAAACCGTGGACATGCCCAACCAAATCTCATCTAGGAAAACAGGTGTTCTGCCTTTCCATGAAGAGTTTTCAAGGCTGTATCAGGTACTTCACTATTGGTAAATCTGATAAGAAATTCATATGGCAAAGTACATTTTCCTAATCTGATTCATAGCAATCAAATTCTTGATAATTTTCTCCTCATGTAGATACCCTAAAATGACATAATTTGCTATCAGAACAACATGGGCATGTGGTTCATATATCATTCTCTTAAGAAACACTTTTATTTTACTTTCATATATATAACAAATAGGATAACATAAGGATCTCTCTCTCTCTCTCTCTCTCACTCAGGAAGAAATAAAAAACTAGACTTCCTGCAGAGTAATGGTCTAATAAGTAAGAGTAAAGGTAAGGGTACCTGGGTGGATCAGCTGGTTAAGCATATGACTGTTGATTTCAGCTCAGATCATGACCTCAGGGTCATGATCTCAGGGATCTGAGATGGAGCCCAGCATTAGACTCCATGCTCAGTGGGGTTTCATCCTGAGATTCACTTTCTCTCTCTGCCCTTCCCCCTTAATGTCTGAGGATATTTTTATTATGAAAATAATTATAATATTCCCTCAAGAGATGGAGGTGGGGTACTGGTGTGTAGTACCAGTACTGGTACTGGTGTGTAGGTGGGGTATCTGGTGTGTAGAGGCCATGGATGCTTCAAAACATTCTATAATGCACAAGACAGCTCCCTACAAACACAAACTATCCAATCCAAAATGCCAATAATAAGATTAAGAAACTCTGCTATTCTAGGTAAACCTACACCTAGTTTAGGTTCAACCTGTACCCAATTATCTCAATAAAACCAGAATTGGTAAAATCTCTTCATACTGTATGATATAATATGAGATATGATACATATGATGTGCTGGGTTAATAATGTCCCCCCAAAATCCATATCCACTGGAAACTATTTGTAAATAGTCTTTTCAAATGTAATCAAGTTAAGATTAGGTCATGCTGAATTACTGTGGGTCCTAAAGTCAATGATTGGTATCCTTTTAAAGAGAGAGAATTTTAGAGAGAGACAGAGGAAAGACATACACAGATGGAAGAAGCCATGTGATGACACAGGCAGAAATTGGAGTGATGCAGATGCAAGCTAGAACACCAATATTTACTGGTGACCACCACAGGCTCGGAAGAGAGAAGAAAGAGTTCTTCCCTGGAGACTTCAGAAGAAAGATAACCCTGCTGCCATCTTGATATCAGAATCTAGCATCCGGAACTTTGAGAGAGTAACTTCCCATTTTTTTAAACAGAAACCCAGTTTGTGATACACTTATGGCAGCTCTGGAAAATTAATATATATGGTATGATATATAATATGATATATGACATAATTGCATTGCATATATCGTGGTTAGAATTTCTTGATGCTGAGTTTAGGGGAAACAAGGCTCCATGATTCTTTCTCATCACCACTGTAGCCGAACATTCCGATTGAAATATGTATTTTGTTAGACCCACAACACATATAAATCATTATAAAACTTCTTAAAATGTGGCTGGCATTACTATTTTGCATTAAGAAGGAGCAATACTTAAAGAAGAAAGTATCCTCAGTAAATAGACTATTACAGAAACCAATTAGAATTTATTGTCTTTTAGAAATCAACATGTAGAATGGCTTAGACCTTTGTAAGATTTCTACAGATATTTTTTAATGTTTTTTTTTAACGATTTTATTTATTTATTCATGAGAGACACACAGAGAGAGAGAGAGGCAGAGACACAGGCAGAGGGAGAAGCAGGCTCCATGCAGGAAGCCCGATGTGGGACTCGATCTCGGGTCTCCAGGATCATGCCTTGGGCTGCAGGCGGCGCTAAATCGCTGTGCCACCAGGGCTGCCCTCTACAGATATTTTAACAGAAGAAGAGATTATCTATGCTATCTGCTTTTTAAAGGTATACTTTCTGTCTAAATTAATATAATTTTATGCAAATTATTTTAAATTATGATTTTTTTGCATTTTTTTGTTTTTGTTTGTTTTTAATAAATTTATTTTTATTGGTGTTCAATTTGTCAACTTACAGAAAAACACCCAGTGCTCATCCCATCAATTATGATTTGAAAGATCAATTTTTCCCGTCAATTTTTTGAATGTGAAAAGAAGAACTGATATTTTCTTTAGTTCTAAACTTTATTTAAATGTACAACAGAGCCACTTGAATGGTACAGTTGGTTGAGTGTCTGACTCGTGGTTTCGGCTTAGGTCATGATCTCATGGTTGTGGGATCGAGCCTGACATCTGGCTTCATGCTCAGCATGGAGTCTACTTGAGATTCTCTCTCCCTCTCCCCCACCCTCTTGTGCTCTCTCTCTGAAATAAATAAATCATAAATAATAATAATAATTGACAAAAAGCCAGTAAATTATAGTTACCTACTATGCTTCAAAAGATTTGCATGGAAAATACTGCAATACAATTGGTTTTATACAGTTTGATAATCACTGATAATCCAATATAAATAAATTTAAAGTACTATTAAATAGAAACAAGACTAGGAACATCTTTAGTCTATACCTACATGATATCAAAGAAATGCATTGACAAATGAAATATTTATTGAAACAGTTTTTCGAGTCATGAAATTTTAGACTCCCCAAAATGGTTATTTCATTTGTATTACACAAATTGGATGTTACTTATACTATACGAGGTTGTAGATAGGATTTGAAATTTCAGAATATTCTAGTGGTTATTGATTGGATATTTAAATATCACTAAAGTGACTGTATGTTATTGTTAATATTGATCATTTAGATAATCTTATATCAAAACTATACTGCAGTGAAAATCTATAATGATTATTCATCTAGATAAAGAGATGTAGGCATAAATATATTGGTTTATTAATTACTTTTTTTGCTTTTTTATTATTCTATTTTAATCCTAAGTATTTAATAAAAACTCTTCAGTTTATAAATACATTACTCTACGGAACATTACTTAATTCTAGTCTGAATAAAACCATAATAGAACATTCATATTTAGGCATTTAAAATACTATTACTGATCTGCAGATGACTCCTAATTAAAGTAAATCAATATTAATAAATTGAGAGAGTGAGAGAGAGCACAAGCAGGAGCAGAGGAAGAGGAAGAAGCAGACTCCCCACTGAGCATGGAGCCCAATGTGGGGTCCAATCCTGGGACCCTGAAATCATGACCTGAGCTGAGGGCAGATGCTTAATGGACTAAGCCACCCAGGCACCCTTAAAACAAAATATTTTATACATCTTTGTAAATATTGCCTATTGGTTTGTATATAGGAAGTTTCTTGATAATTTAAAAGTGAAATTTCTTCCCTTTCTACATTCTAGTGCTAGTTTTTCCATGGGTATCAAATTGGAAACTTTCATGAGTTTGATACCTCTGGTATGCTTGGCAGGAAATAATGCCTACATTTTCACTCTTCAACCATATAGAACCACAATGACTATCTCATCTTTTAGAAACCATGAAGGAGGACTGGAGTTATTGATAATTAACTCTAAAATGTTAAGGACTATTTTATGGAATGATGTAAGAAACATTGCAAATGGCTTTTATAAATTATCAAAACTAAGGAACAATGTTTTTGGCACTTCAATCAACCTAATCAAATTAATAAAACTGTTTCTACATCAGTTTATTTAATTCATGTCATTTTCATTGGAGAAAAATTGGCTGCTAGAGTGAAATAACTAGGAACCATAACCAAAGGAAAATATGCTTATTAATTAATAAAGTTTCTTAAGTTTGTATCTATACTTCTAAACCACTTGATTTTTATTTTTGATATCCCTGCAACTGTATCCCCATGATGCTCAAGCCCATGTCTACATTATTCTTCATCATAATCTCAGGGCTTTTAACAGGGCCTGGTACATGGTCAGTCAGTAAAAGTATGCTGAGTGGATAGACTCAGGCTTAGAGTTGTGATGATTTTATAATGCCTTATATGTATAATATGCCAAGAAAAGCTTGGAGTAATAACTATTGCTATACCTTTTGCAACAAACATGAAGTGAGAACATACCCAAGAGTATATTAAACGATTTTTGTAAGCTTCACTAGTCATTAAAAAAAAAAAAAAAAAGTTGGGGGATCCCTGGGTGGCTCAGCGGTTTAACACCTGCCTTTGGCCCAGGGTGTGATCCTGGAGTCCCAGGATAGAGTCCCACATCGGGCTCCCTGCATGGAGCCTGCTTCTCCCTCTGCCTGTGCCTCTGTCTCTCTCTTTGTGTCTTTCATGAATAAATAAATAAAATCCTTAATAAAAAAAAAAGCTATCCATATTTTGTTAAATCTAAAGTCAAAATCTCCTTATTAAGTAATATTAAAGGGAGGCAAAAAAATTGACAATAACATTTTGAGGAGATAATATCATCAGGCATTACGTGAAATAATGGAGAAAAAGTACAAAATAAAGTTGCGATTCAGAGGAAAAGTGATAGAGAAATGAATAGAATATATTTGTCTGTTTGAAAATAGAAAATGCTTCTCAAAATTAATCTCAAGATGAAAATATTCATTATTATCCAATTGTTAGATACTACAGATAATTTCCAAGTATAAAATAATTATTTAAGAAAACAAATGCAAAATACATTTAAAAATTTAACTGAGGGGATCCCTGGGTGGCTCAGCGGTTTAGCGCCTGCCTTCGGCCCAGGGCGTGATCTTGGAGTCCTGGGATCGAGTCCCACGTCGGGCTCCTGGCATGGAGCCTGCTTCTCCCTCTGCCTCTCTCTCTCTCTCTCTGTCTCTCATGCATAAATAAATAAAATCTTTAAAAATTTTAAAAAATTTAAAAAAATAAAAAATTTAACTGAAATCATTATGAGATTATTTAGAGAAGAAAAGAACTATTTTGGCTTTTCAAAAATCATTCAATCTATGCATCTTTTGATATACCAACAACTTTTTCTTAGTTTCTAAATGGTGTCTTACCTATTCTCAGTTTAAGTTGATTATTTCAGGGGTGCCTGGGTGGCTCGGTGGTTAAGCCTCTGCCTTCAGCTCAGGTCATGATCTCAGAGTTCTAAGATCAAGTGCTGAGTCAAGCTCCCTGATCAGCTAGGAGTCTGCTTCTCCCTCTGCTCTCTCTCTCTCAAATAAATAAATAAAATCTTTAAAAATAAATAAATATTAATATAAACTTGCTGGTAATTTAATTTCTTCAGAAATAATAGGAGGACAATAGACAATGTCATAACATTGTTCACACTTTGAGACAGTTGCTTACTGAAGTTCTATTAAGAAAGAAAAAGATGATACCTTTGGTAAAGAAATGCAGAATAATAAATTTTAAGAATTACATGTGCTTTAAAGACATGTGGAATCACAGAGTTGTATTGCATATTTCTATACCTACAATTGACCTATTTTAGAATATGATGCAAATCCTAAGGTAATTATACTAGCAATAAATGTGGGTTTCAAAGAGATTTATATTAGCCATACATCAAGTAACTATTTACAGAAATAATCATCACACAGTGAATATGAGACTCATGCACAAACATATCTTATAAGAACTATTGTTGATGGGATCCCTGGGTGGCGTAGCGGTTTAGCAGCGCCTGCCTTTGGCCCAGGGCGCGATCCTGGAGACCCAGGATCGAATCCCACGTCGGGCTCCTGGTGCATGGAGCCTGCTTCTCCCTCTGCCTGTGTCTCTGCCTCTCTCTCTCTCACTGTGTGCCTATCATAAGTAAATAAAAATAAAAAAAAAATAAAATCTTTAAAAAAAAAAAAAAAAAAAAAAAAAGAACTATTGTTGATCAACTGGCCAGATCAAAACATATTTCTAATGATGTGCCATAGAGCTATATTATTTTCTAAATTTGATTCACTAGCCACCATAATTCATCTACAATATATAAAATACTTTGCTGTATGAATAACATTTCAAAATATAGAATTGAGCCTTTTACAAATTATTGAATTAGTGATAGTCATGATAACATATAATACATAATATATTTTAATAAATGTTTATTGAATTGCATTGACCTTTGCCTATAGTAATACAAGAGACATCTTGGCAATCTTCTGCTATTTTGCATACAAGAATGCTAAATGTAATAATACTCATGCTTGTTTATATTATTAGAAACCCAGAAAGACAATTATCCAATTGTGGATGGGAACAAAGTTCACAGGTCCAGGCAGTGACACAAATGCTGAGGCTGCCAGCTACCAAGGGGCTTATAAACCAATGGTAATTGCCTAGAAATTTAGTGTTTTGTCCTGAGTAGAGTGGGAATTTGGATCCAGGACCACCTCATATATGTCAAGTTCCAATGAAAGCTTATCTCTCAAAAAACAAGTGAATTAAAAAAAAAAAAAATCCTACCACAGAGGCAGAAGAGCAAGAGAAATTTTCTGTTTCATTCCTGGCTCTGAGTGTAGATTTAAACAAACAAAAGACTCCCTTGAAAATTGGTTAATAGTAGCTAGTTTTCAAATAATTTGGTTGTTGATTCTCAAGGAATCTCAAAAACTACATGCTTTTTGAAACTTAAAATAAAAATGAGACTATAATATTCTTAGGTAATTGATATAAGCAAACATAAATCCCTCTAAAATAAATGCTCCCTCAACATGGCTCTCAAACATTTCCATAAGAATTCCAGGAAATGTGAAGTTGTAGTAATAATTAATTTAAAAAAAAATCTACACAAAATGCAGAAGTAAGTAAACAAATGTAGGAGAATTTAAGGAAAACCAGAAGCAGATAAATGAACATATCATCTAATGAAATTACCAAATACAGAACAATTAAGGAAGTTTATCATGGATATAGAAATTAAAGAGGCAGTGAAAGACTGAAGAAAGGTGCAAGATTTTGAGATTAAGAAGGTTAGAGAGGGGGCATATTCTGGGTGGTTCAGTGGTAGAGTATCTGCCTTTGGTTCAGTGCTTCAGTGGCAGAGTATCTGCCTTTGGCAAGAGTAACAAATCCTAATTGACAGAGTTTAGAAAAGCAAGAGTAAAGTAAGGAATATACATAAAACATTTTGTATGAACTAGAACTAGGATAGGTCTGCTTGTATGCTAGATTCCTTTTATTTATTTATTTATTTATTTATTTATTTATTTATTTATTTATTTATTGGTTTAGAAGAGTCAACCACTGATTCGTTTTAGAATATGCTAAATTAACTACACTTATTAAGGTGTGGAGGGTAAACACTAAAATAACAGAAACTTGTATATCTTTTAAATTAGAGGCTGTAGGGGCACCTGGGTGGTTCAGTAAGTTAAGTGTCTGACTCTTGAATTTGGCTTAGTTCATTATCTCAGGGCCATGGGATTGAGCTCCATGTCAGGTTTCCCAGTCAGTGCGAGTCTGCTTGAGATTCTCTCTCTCCCTCTCTCTCTGCCTCTCCTCCTTCTCTCTCTCCCTCTCTTTCTCTCTCTCAAATAAATAAATAAATCTTTAAACATAAGTTAATGGCTGTAGAAAAAGGAAATGAAGAAAATTATAAAATAATTAAAAGGAGGAAGAAACTTGTGTTGGAAGAAATAAAAGAGGAGATAAATAGAAAGCAGAGAACCAGGTGATAGGAAAATATTCAAATATGTCATATTCACAAGATAATTAAATGAATTCAATGAGATTTAGGTTGGATTAAAAATACGAGATACAGGGCAGCCTGGGTGGCTCAGCGGTTTAGTGCTGCCTTCAGCCCAGGGTGTGATCCTGGAGACCAGGATCAAGTCCCACATCATGCTCCATGCATGGAGCCTGCTTCTCCCTTTGCCTGTGTCTCTGCCTCTATCTCTCTCTCTCTCTCTCTCTGTCTCTCATGAGTAAATAAATAAAATCTTAAAAAAAAAAGAAACTAAATACAGTGTAAAAGAGGAACACCAATGAATAGGTAGAAAGAAAAGGAATAGCATATGAGCTTGCTGGGACTTCCATAATAAAGTCCCAAAGACTAGCTGTCTTAAACAACAAAACTTTATATTCTCACATTTATAGAGGCTAGAAGTTCAAAATTAAGGTGTTGGAATGGTCGTTTTTTTTTTGTTGTTGTTGTTGTTTTGTTTTGCTTTGTTTTGTTTTGTTTTGTTTTCTGAGGACCACAGGGAAGGATGTGTTCCAGGCCTCTCTCCTTACATTAATAGATGGCCATCATCTTCCTGTATCTTCATATCAGCTTTTCTCTGTACATATCTCTGTAATAAAGACACTAGTCTCATTGGGTTAAGGCCCACTCTAATGACCTCATTTTATTTAAATTAAATTAATTTAATTACTTCTTTAAGTAATTAAAAAAACAACACAGTCACATTCTGAGGTACTTAGGGTTAAAACTTTAACATTAAATTTAAGGGACATGAGTTAGCCAAGAACATATTATAGACTATATACATTGATATACTGCAGAAATACTAATAAAAATGAGTTCTATAGTTACATTGTAGGAAAAGAAGATAACACTTTAGACAAACTATATTTCAAATGATAAAGGGGTTAACTATATTATGATTTAAGACTCACTTCAGAATAAGATATAATAATGTTTCAATTGTATGCACCTACTAAAATTCTTTCAAATTACGAGAACACAAAAAGAAATCAGTAAATTTACCATAATACCCTGAGTTTTTAAAATACCCCTTCCAATCATTCATTAATCAAGCAGACAAAATATCAGTAAGACTATAGAAAAATTTAATCTCACAATTAACAAAATTTAATGGACTGAGCTCCTAACAGTTAATGACAATATATATTTTCTCAAATACATCTGAAACAGTTCTATCCACTAACAAATCTTTATACTATAAATCAATGTTCGACAAATTTTTGATGAGTTGGATCATATGAAACACATATTTTGGCCATGAAACAATGATACTATACATATCAAGAGATAAGAGACTATTATAAATTAATAAAATGTTAATTAACCCATAGATGAATAAAGAAATCAAAAGGGAAACTAGAAACTGGTTTTATAGCATTGAAATAAATACAACAAAAATACTACATATCAAAACTTTTATATAAAATATATGTATATATGCAAAATATGTCTTTATATTAATTATATAGATAGAGCCACAATCATTGGTATTCTAAAATCTAAAATGCTCTGTTTTTATTGATTTTGACACCAAAAATGTCATAAAAAACTGGTCTTTTTTTTTTTTTAAACTGGTCTTTAATTTTATTTGAATTCTATGTTTCAATTCATCTTCAAAAATTTCTTTACCAAATTATGTCTTACAGTTTTTCAATTTGTAATTCTGAATACTATGTACTTCCTACATTTAAAAGACCTATATATGCTCTGTGTTTCTAACAGCTAGTTTAACTAATAAAGAAAATAGCTTAAT
Organism: Canis lupus baileyi; assembly: GCF_048164855.1. Taxonomy (NCBI): domain Eukaryota; kingdom Metazoa; phylum Chordata; class Mammalia; order Carnivora; family Canidae; genus Canis; species Canis lupus. Next base: position 21,264,710 of record NC_132854.1, on the reverse strand, counting down.
AACTTACAATGAGCTTTGGCTCTAACTCAATACCCAGTTTCATTCCTTGTTTCAGAAGTCATTGTATCTGTCCATGCCCATGGCATGTCCATATTCTCTTGTGTATTTTATTTTTATCTCGCTGTCTTTATTTACAATCTAATGTCTCTGCCACCTTGAGACAGTTATTTTAATGTGCTTAGGATTATTATTTCCTCATTCTGTTTTCACTTAATTTGTTCAATTTCCCTCTTCTAACTTCTTAAATTAAATGTACATTTTTTTTAGTCAGTTATTGTCCTCTTTGGATAAAGGTAATAACAAACACACTATATTTTGAGTATTTCCTAAATGATGTATCACCAGACATTTTATTATTGCCATTTTTATTACTGACATTATTTTATTATTATAAATTGTTAAAATAGATTTATTATGGCTTCATTTTAAGTATTAGCTTTTTTGCCTGAGATTTTTATAGAGTATATAATTTAGGTCTCAAGTATAAGGATTGTTATTAGCTATGCTTCCAATTATGATTTATAAATTCATTTGTGGTCAAAAGAACACAATCTATATAATGTTGATTCCTGAAATGTATTTAGAATATCATTATAAACTTGTAAGTAGTTAACTTTATACATTTTTGATGTGAGGCTAAATAAATTTACATTATTTGTAGCATGTAAAGGCAAAACACATAGACACACATTTAAAATTAATATAAAAATTGAGATTAATATGTTTGTGTATAAATTCCATTTCATTACTTTGTTCTTCAAATTCTCTGTGTCTGTGTCTCTCTCACTTATGTCCAGATATTTTTTTGTCTCCCTTGGAAATGTATGTTAAAATATCTTACTACAAATTTGATTTATGTACCTCTACCCCTTGTTCTTCTTGCTGTTGCTTTATGTACTTTGAAATCAAGTTGTTAGATACATATGTCTGTATTTTTAAAAAAATTTACCAGTGTTTTTATTTTTATTTATTTATTTTTATTTTTATTTATTTATGATAGTCACACAGAGAGAGAGAGAGAGAGAGAGAGAGGCAGAGACATAGGCAGAGGGAGAAGCAGGCTCCATGCACCGGGAGCCTGACGTGGGATTCGATCCCGGGTCTCCAGGATCGCGCCCTGGGCCAAAGGCAGGCGCCAAACCGCTGCGCCACCCAGGAATCCCTACCAGTGTTTTTATACTTGAATTTATAGCATTTCTCTTTATCAAAGTATGATTTTTCAGTGTGTGTGTAGGTGTGTGTGTGTGTGTGTATTTAAAAACTTGTTTTCATGGCATTTTTTCTTTGTTTATATTTTTCTACTGTGAAATTTCCATTCCTGTATTTTTTATGATTTCTTTTTTGAGGTGAAATTCCCATAACTAAAATTAAGTTTTAAAGTGACCAATTCAGTTATATTCAGTATATTCACAAAGTTGAACAGCAACTAAAGCTTTCTACTTCGAAAAAAAATTTCGTCAACACAAAGGAAATCCCATATTCATTTAAAGCAATTACTCTCCATTATCTCTTTCTAAGCGCCTGGCAACCACCAATTTGCTTTCTGCCTCTATGGATTTACCTATTGTAGATACTTCATGTAAGTGGATGATATAATATGTAGCTCATTGTTTCTTTTACTTTTTTAATATTTTGTTTATTTATTTGAAAGAGAGAGAGAGAGAGCACTGGGAAGTGGCAGAGGGTGAGGGAGAAGCAGGCTCCCTGCAGGGCAAGGACTCTGACACGGAGCTCATACCAGGACCCTGGGATCACCAGCTGAAGAGAAGGCAGATGCTTAACCAACTGAGCTACTCAGGCACCCTGTAGTTCATTGTTTCTGACTCCTTTCACCAAACACAATGTTTCAAGGTTCGTGCATGTGGTATATCATGTCTTAGTATTTTTTTTTAAATTTTTTTTTATTTATGATAGTCACAGAGAGAGAGAGAGAGACAGAGACAGACAGAGACACAGGCAGAGGGAGAAGCAGGCTCCATGCACCGGGACCCCGATGTGGGATTCCAGGATCGCGCCCTGGGCCAAAGGCAGGCGCCAAACCGCTGCGCCACCCAGGGATCCCCTTGTCTTAGTATTTAATTTCATTTTATGGCTGAATAATATTCCAATGTATGTATATTCCATAATTTATTATTCATTCATCTGTTGATAAACATTTTGGTTGATTCCATCTTTTTATTACAGTGAGCAATGATGCTCTGATCATGCATGTACATAAGCTGGTTTGCCTATTCCCTTTCTTTTTGTATTTGTATGTACACCTAGGAGTGAAATGGCTGGATCATTTGATAATTCTATGTTTAACTATTTCAGGTACTGCCAAATAATTTTCTATAACCATTGAACCATTTTACATTTCCATCAGCAATATAAAAGGTTTCTAATTTCATGTTTTCACCAATGTTTACTGTTTTCCATTCCAACTGTTGCCATACTACTGGATGTGAATGAAATATTCTTGTCCTTTTGATTTGTATTTTCCTAATGACTAATGATGTTAAGCATTTTTTTAAAGATTCTATTTGTTTATTTTTGAGACACACACACACACACACACACACACACACACACACAGAAGGGAGAGAGAAAGAGAAGGGAACCCAATGTGGGACTCGAACCCTGGACTCCAGAATCACTCCTTGAGCCAAAGGCAGATGCTCAACTGCTGAGCCACCAAGGTGTCCCAAGATCCAAGTTTGGTATACATTCCTTCTAATATTCTTTTTCAGTCATTTAATATTTTTTGTACCTGTAGGGCTTATTTTTATTTAATGTTTTTTTTTTTAGTTTCAGGTGTACATTACAGTGATTCAACAATTCTGTACATTACTCAGTGCTCATCACAATGTGTACTCTTAATTCCCTTCACCTATTTCACCCATCTCCCCAACTAATTTCCTTGTTATAACCACCAATTTGTTCTCTGTACTTGAGTGTGTTGTTTTTTTTCTGTTTTCTTTTTTTCTGTGTTTGCTGTTTCTTAAATTCCACATATGAGTGAAATCATGTGATATTTGTCTTTCTCTGACTGACTTATTTCATTTAGCATTATATCCTCTAGATCCATCCAAGTTTTTTCAAATGGCAAGTTCTCATTTCTTTTTATGGGTGAGCAATATTCCAGTATGTGTGTGTGTGTGTGTGTATGCATATGTATTCTGTGTGTATATAAAAATATATATGTATAGGTTTATGTATGTATATATATATATATATACATATAATTGGGTGGCTTACATATTTTAGCTATTGTAAATAATGTTGCAGTAAACATATATATATATATATTCTTTTAAATTGGTGTTTTTGTATTCTTTGGGTAAATATCCAGTAGTGGTGTTATAGAGTCTTATGGTAGTGCTATTTTTAACCCACTGAATCTGTTTCTATGTGTTCGGAAAGTCAGTTATGTCTCTGCTTTTGAAAATAGCAACCTTATTGAGAAGTGACCCTATAATGCTCTGCAATGCAGTGTCCTCTATTAACCAGAACCTGGAGCTTCAGGGGTGTCTCCTGTGATACGTGAACCCCCTTATTGTAGCTAACCCATGTTTGCCTTTAGTTCAGTCATCTGTAATGGCTCTCTTTGCCTATTGGGGGCATTTTTTTTCTTTGGTTCCTGTGTTGTTAGTGGGCTAGTCTGGGGCTACTTCTGCTTGAGTGGGGTTGGGCCAGGCATTTACCAGAACTCTAGTAGCACTGAATTGCATGGTGTTCTCCCTTTGTTGTCTCCTGAGAAGCTTTCATTGGTGGTCAGTCCTGCAGTCAGACTGGATCTAGGCTCCCTGCCCACTGCTGGGACTGCAGTGAACTGGTAGGTGGGGTTTTCTTTCCCTCTCCCTGGGGCAGGAGCCCCTTTGGGGTATGCTCAGCTGTCAGGGCTGCTTGCACACTTCCATGCCTGTGTCACTGCTTTGGATGAATTCCTGTCCTTTTCCTAAATTAATTTTTTTTCTATTCTGTTTTGTTTATTTGATTCTTGTTCCATTATTACTTGACTGGTATCGAACAAGGTTTAGCTAACATCTATTTCTTCTCTTTATTAAATATTTACTTGTCTTTGTTTCCTATTTAAATTTTTAATTCTTTCTTCAAAAAATCTTTTTATGTCTATACCTCTCTCTGTCTCTTGTTTTTTAAAATTATTTCTACTAAGGGTTTTCAGTATTGGTAAGTATCGGTAAACTTTTAAAACTTTACATTTATTGAAAGAATAGTCATATAATATGCTCATGTTTTATTAATATATTAATTAGATAGAAAATCAGTAGTTCAATTTTTTTTCTATGAAAATTTAGAAAAGATCACTGTTTTCTTATCCCCTTGTCACTACTATGACACTGGTCAAAATCTGATTTTCTTTTTTCCTTTGAGATTCTATTAGCTTTAACAACTTTTGAAAATAACTCTTTCTTTGATGACCTTCTTATCATTCTATGTGCGGATTTTTAAATATTCTATTTGAAATTGTCATATTCCTTTCAATCAGAGGTGTTCTATGTTCTTATAATTCTTTAAAAGTCTGTATAATAATTTTTTTCTTTTTTTCTTTCTCATACATCTGGACTACCTCAATAGTAATCCTACACATCTAATATTTTTTGTTATATGTCACCTGTTCCTTTATTTTTCATGTGAATTTTATAAGAGTTCCTTTATTGAATTTCCAGTTTAGCTTATATATTTAAATTTAAATTTATTTAAATATAAATAAAAATTTTAAATATTTTTATATTTTTAGTTCTGTTATTTCTCCTTCTAGTGAATTATTTCAACTCATTATTTTTATCTAATATTTATGCTCAATCTTCTTTATAACCAGTTCTTACTTTCTCATTATGTTATTTCGAATATCATCTCTTTGAGGTATCATTCTTAATGTAATATTTTCTTGTGTTTCATCAAATCTAGTTTATTTAGTGTGTGTGTGTGTTTTTAATTCTGATGTCTTTTTCTTATTATAGTTTGATTCTTAAGTACCTATGATTTTGGATTTTGAACTTGTTTATCCTTGGAGGTACCACATACTTGGCTTGTAGTGTGTATAAGGTAGAAGGAGCAAGGCCAAGGCCTTACTCCTTCTGATAGTTTTAAAGTGTGAAGAAGGGGAGGCATTCTCCATGGCAGAGACTATAGTATTATGGTTGAGCTTGGCCATTCAGATCAAGAATTTTCTCTTCAGAAAATTCTGAATGTCAGAGAAATTGTCTTCACCTGTTTCATTAGCTTTTCTCCCTGTTTGTTTATAGTGTAACAGGGAGGAAGCTGTCAATCCCTGTTCTTTACCCCCACCCTAGATGTGACAACCCTGTTATATATCTGGCTCATGGTGATGTAATAATTACCTTAGAGGCATGTAACAGAGAACAGAAAGGCCGATCACAGCTGTCTTCCTGTGTGGACCTCACATACACATCACCAAGACCATTACACTAAGTTACAGTTGACTTCATTACACCAGAAATGCTCCCCAACATGTTAGTTCTTCAAATCTGTAAAAATTGCACCAACAATATCAGTATCATGTTGATGTGATTTCCAAAGGATATTTTCAAAAACCTTGACAGTCAAGGTTTTTGACTGAATAATTGCTTCCCTCCCCCCGACTTTGGCTCCAAAAATGGCATTCTTTTTTGTTTGTTTTTAATCCCTTAGACTTGCTTTGGGATTTTCTTTGTATACTTCTCTTCCTACCAAGTGTTGAATTTATTGATATGTTACCTAAAATATCCTCTCTTATAAAATCTTTATAGTCACATAGTGTTGCCAAACTCCATTTATTAAAAAAAAAAAAAAAAAAAAAGGCCTGTGTTTTTCCCTTTGATTTGTAGTGGAACATCTGTTATGCATCAAATTATCATATGTCCACAGGCATATTATTTAGAGGCTCTCTTTTCTCTTTTAGGCATTTATTTATCTATGCCTGAGACTAAATGAGAGAGTATTACTCATTTTTTTGTAGTAAATCTCTGTATTTGGTAGAGTAACTTCTCCTTTCATAATTGTTCTTCAGCTTTCAAGGGTGTCTTGGCTCTTCCCTGGGTTTTCTTATGAATCTTAGCTTATCCATTTCCATTTTAAAAAAATATTGAATTTTTTTAATGTTGCAGTTTTTTTACTTAATATTGCATTGAATCTATTAAGACTTTTGTGCAAAACTATAGCTTTATGTAACTGAGTCTTCCAATTGATGAGCATGGTATATATAATTTACTTAAATCTTTTTTTAAGATATTTATTTATTTATTTATTTATTTATTTATTTATTATTTATTTATTTATTCACTCATTCATGAGAGACCCACAGAGATAGGCAGAGACATAGAGGGAGAAGCAGGCTCCTCACAACGAGCCTGATGCGTGGGACTCGATCTTCAGACCCGGGATTATGCTCTGAGCCAAAGAGACATTCAATTGCTGAACTACCGAGGCATCCCTAAATCTTCTTTAAATAAAGCCTCATAATGTTTCTTATAGTAAACTTGCCCAAACTTTGTCTTATATTGATCTTTTTAGGCTACCATATAATTTGATAATGTATATATATGCAAAATGTGTGTGGATCTGTTGTCATGTATGCTTGACAGTTTGCTTGGCCTCTTGTGCACCTGACTTCTTGTGTGCTGTTCATTGTCTAAGAAAGAAGCGTTTTGGAAATGCTTTGTGTTTGCTTTCTGGGGGCATAACCAGATCTAAACTAGTAAAATACAGATTCCTTGCTTCAGGTTCTTTGATCAGCACAGACTGTGTATGTGTATCTAGGCTAGGAATTTTTATATTGTTCATCTGCTGCCACGGCTTTTTAGGGATTTCTCCATTTCTCAACTTTATTGTTGTTGTTACTGTAGTTGTTCTTTCCTGCTTAGCACCAACTCAGTTTTATCGTGTGTAGGGCAGGATGGTTGAATTTCTTCTTTGCTACTATCCTGAAGGTACATAGAGATTTGTGCTATCACCATAATGCAGAGCAGAGACTTTTAGAAACTTCCTACCTGGAGGTAATTTTTTGGCTTTGACTTTTCCCTCCTTAACACTGGAAGATTTTCAAACTAAGTCTAAGTTTGTGGTATTCACAAATGCCATTCGAATAAGAAAACTTTTTTTTTTTCTTCAATACTCTTTTTGCCATTATAATTTCAGGCTTTTCTCCATAATTTGCATGGACATTTCAAACTGTTGTCTTTTTTTTTTATTTATTCTAAGTTTTAGGGCATGTATTTTAAAATTTAGGTAGAGTTTTCCTCGCTTTAGATTTCCTTTAAATAATTTGGCCTATCCTTATCAGAACTGGACTTTCTGCAATTTGTTTTTTGCATTGAAGGTAGAATGATCTTTCTGCATACCTTCCTACAAACCTTATCATATTTTTGTCTTAAAATTTTTACTACCTTCTTACCACCCTCATTCCTTTCTTAAAATTTTCTCTAAATTTAAAATGTAGTGCTATGACACTTGAGACCTAGACCAGAGTTATATCTCACTCTACTCTTTATTCAGTTGATCCTGAAAAATTTTTATTCCAAAAATTCATTTTGCTTTCCTTGCCTCTGGCTTTTGAACATATTTCTGTATGAAATCTATCCTCCTCTCTCTATATTTTTTCTTTCTCTCTTAGACTTTTCGTTCAGACCTCAGTTTAAAGATACTCTTACTCTGACAGGATGCAGTCTAACTATTAGTTAAGTATACTTGGCACCAGTGCAATTTTCTGAAATTTTCCTTCATGATCCTTTTAGAATGTCAATGTACCCGAAATTTTGTTGTGTCATTAAACTGAATGTTATGCGCTGTGTTTTTTAAGATTTTATTGATTTATTCATGAGAAACAGAGAGAGAGAGAGAGAGAGAGAGAGAGGCAGAGACATAGGCAGAGGGAGAAGCAGGCTCCATACAGTTAGTCCGATGTGGGACTTGATCCCGGGACTCCAGGATCATGCCCTGAGCTGAAGGCAGACTCTCAACCGCTGAGCCACCCAGGCATCCCTATACTCTGTGTTTTATATAATAAACAACAAATGATAATTTCCATTATTACTAGCTTCATTATATTTACACCCTCCCCCATGTGATAAGACTGAATAGTTGCCAAAGTCCACATTTTCATATATCCTTTTCTTGTTGCCTATAAATAAACATCAGAAATTGAGATTTTTATTGTTTAGCCATTGGCTTTAATTAGCACTTAAAGACCTTGAAGGTGAGAACTCTACCTTACCCATTCTTTTATTCACTGTGCTTGATATATTAGTGCATCTAGTAAATATTTATTAAATTAACAAGTGAATAATTGAACAATTGTTAAATCACTTTTTGTATATAGGATAAAAGTATAAAGATGTAGGCTATCTCTTAAAATGCTACAGCCAGTAAAAGAGATTTGGAACTCTTCTAGTGGTATACTAACTCAAGACAGGATGCCAGCCTTCAAAACATAATCTGTTTTGTTGAAATAAGACATGAACACATAATACATATATTACATTATGCTGAAGAAAGTAATAGATTGAGAACATAAAGTTTTAAAATCAAAATATTATGACATTGTATTGGGAAGTCAAAGTAATTTTAATGAATGAAGTAAGCTTATAGATGTGACCTAATATGATATTGATAGAACTTCCAGCACACTGTTTGAAAAATCATGCTTCATTGATGTTCCATCATATTCAGAATAGAGATAAAAGCAACCTGGCTGAGGACAATGCATTATTTTCAGTCCTACATGGTAAATTAAAAAAAAAAACAACAAAACTGCAACAGTTTAAGACACAGTACGCAATTGTATACATCCTTTAATTAGTAAGTTAATAGATGTTAGAATATTTATGACCAGAACAACCTCAGACTTTTGTGGGTAGGTGGAATCAGAAAAAGGTAAATATCTATTCTGAAATTCCCATGCAAATATAGAGAAGATTGTGACTTATGAAGAAGTACGTCTTCAATGTTATTTCAGGAAGTGTTAGAAAATCAGGAAGATACAGTATGAAAGCTTTTAGTCAAACACTTCAATTAGCATGGAAAACATTGATATTATAATATTAATATATAATGTTAGAAAGGCAGTTTGGAAACTGAAAAAATGTAGAAAGGAAATTATTCCTATTCTTTGAGACAATGGATTTTGACAACTATAGCATTTTGGCCAATATTATGACATGATGAAAGTGATATTTTGGAAGATTATATAGCAGCAGTTAAAATGATTGATTTTGGTAGGGAATAAACTAGAAGCAAAGGGATTGATAACGGGATTATTGCATTTGCCTTATGCTGCTAATACTACTGCTACTTGCTTAGAGGCTGCTTAACATCAACTTCCAAATGGAAATTTAGTTGTCATAGCATATGCCAGAGGAATATTGAATAAAAGTGAACATGTATATCTGAGTCCCAATTCAAGGTGTCTGTCTTTGAAATAAACAGCCTGAGATAAATTTCCTGAGTTTTTACACGAAATAGATTCAGAGTAATGACAGGCTCTTTTATGGAATTGGTAACTACTGCGAAATTGAATATAGCGGAACAGACAAGGGTGTCAACCTTATCTCTATTACGTTCTAAATGCTGAATGAGGCAGGTGAAAAAAGTATAGGCACTGATGTACTTTGAAGGAACAGAATAGTGTTTCTAGGGTAGGTGAAAAAAAAATATGAGCATGAGGTGGCTATTGAAGTGGGATTCAAAATAGATATACAATTTACTATTTTATACCCATAGATGTTTAGGTATGAGTAAGGGATTGAAAAGTTTATGTGAGATTTCTAAAATTTTAGAATTCTTGAAATAAGTGTTCTAAATAAGTATTTGACTTAGCTATTTCAGGCTTTCCATTAAATCATAGGTCAAACATATCCTATGAAAAAACATATCAACCCTCAGAGCTGAATAATCAAATTTTTAATTGACCACTTCACCAGTGTCTAATGATTAAAATCTATATGAGTAAGTATCTGTACTCTGAACCTAATTCAGACAATTGGTTGTCTTTTGATAATTTTTAAATGAGATATATACTCCAGTTAAGTTAGAAACCAGTCAGATTATGGAATTTTTACCAGAGGAAGCTTTTCTGCAGACAAGAAGTTAGGGGAAAAATGCCAAGAGAAGCACAGATGAGAGATTGGAGGAGAAGAGGGAGAAAAAATGGGGGAGTAAGGGAGCAACAACTGGACAACAAATGTGAACATGAGATACTATGAAAAATGAGCTGCCTGATAACTTATTCCTTCCAATGGAGATAAGGTATATTTACAGTAAATCAGATTCTATGGCATGCTTCTTTTCCATGGTGATCATAAGCACATAGAAACCTCTGCCAACTCATTTTTGGCTGTTATAACATAAACAAATGGCTAAAATGACTGCGTCTCAGTTATCACAACTGTACAATGAGCACAGAAATATGTTTTTTGTGAGAACTGAGAGAGATAATCCTTGTTACATTATCAGCTCAGCAGCTAGTCCTTGGTTAATGCTAAAAATAATACATTTTCACTGTATTGATATTTTATTATGTTTACATACATACATTGTATATATTTACATACATACCTACAGACATTTATAAAAACAATCACCTTTTGATCTGATTTGGAATGAATTTCTCTTTTAAAAGCAGTCCTCCTAGGATATATATTAATGCTCTTGAACGTATTTACTAGCAACAGCCTGTTACTGACTGCGGAGTCTTGGCATGGTGGCTACTAATTAGGATTCTTGCACTGTGGCCTAAGACAGCGTACCATAACATTACAAATTATCACAACTGATGTGACTACTGCTTGTAATACTTTCATAATTAGTCCACAGGCTCACTAAGGCATGGCTTTGGATGATTTCTAACCAAATGTGCATACATGAGAGAATGGTCATTAGATTTCAAGAAAGCTGAACAAATGTACAGATGTCATTTCTAACTATCCTCCCTGAAAAGAGACAAAGCAAGCATAGTGACTACATTCCTCAGATGTGAATGCCCTGAATTTTGTTACTTAATTTTTTTAAGATTTGCAAAATCCAGGTTGGGATTAAAACATCCATGTTGCCAAAATCAGCCACTTATTTTTAGCAGTGCCTACGGTTTTACAAATAAGCCAATGTTCTTACTGCCAAATATTAGGACTCTCACATCTATAATGGGGTATTTGTAGAATTGGGGAATCAAATTACAGATAATTGTGAATTACGGAAGAGTTGGTTAGCAGGCATGTAAAATGGCAGATTGGGGATAGGGCTTCTTACTCACTAGTCATTTCCAGTTTTGGTTTTCCATTTACAGTCTACACTGGGTGTAGATGAGACTGTGGGTGAGTCTGAGGTAATTGGATGCCTCATAGTCTTCCACAGCCAGTGGAAATAAAAGGCAAACAATATCTAGTAAATGCATTAATGAGAATGTTAACGGGTCTAATATAAATCTGTGTGTCGAGAGCCAAAACAAAAGTAGAAATAAGCCCCTCCGATTCTTCTGGAATTTTTATCACTAAAAAAACATTTTGTTGAGTAGTAAGCAGTTCATGCCTGACTGGAAGGAATCTTGTTTCTTTAGCAAAATTCACACTGAAGTTAAAAAAACAAAAAAGCATACTGGCACCTGCTCAGTATCCACAAGCCTAGTCTATCTTGAAGTAAGTAGATTTCATGAAACAAAAGAATTGAAAATATTGCCAGACCAAAGAAAAATAATTGTATTTAGAGAATTTGAAAAAAAATCTATTACAGACAAAGATTGAGAGAATATTCATACAGATCAAATTTTTTTTTTAAGATTTTATTTATTTATTCATGAGAGACACAGAGAGAGAGGGGGAGAGACATAGTCAGAGGGAGAAGCAGGCACCATGCAGGGAGCCTGATGTGGGACTCGATCCCGGAACCATGGGATAACGCCCTGAGCCAGAGGCAGACACTCAATCACAGAGCCACCCAGGAATCCCACATACAGATCATATCTAAAAGGAATTTGCTTACTTGGTTTTGGGCAGGTGGGTGGCTCAGCGGTTTAGTGCTGCCTTCAGCCCAGGGCATGATCCTAGAGACCCAGGATTAAGTCCCACGTCAAGGCTTCCTGCATGGGGCCTGCTTCTCCCTCTTCCTGTGTCTCTGCTTCTCTCTCTCTCTCTCTCTCTCTCTCTCTGTCTCTCATGAATAAATAAATAAGATCTTTAAAAAAAAAGAAAAAAAATAATTTCTCTGCTTACTTGGTTTTACCTACTTTGGGATGAAAATTTGGTTCAAAGAGCTAATATATCAATATTCTTAATATATTTACCAATACAAGTTGAGTTTATTACCAGAAATTATGTCCCTCTTAAAATAATAATAATAATAATAATAATAATAATTCCAAGTATATATTAACTGTTTTTCTAAAGACATTATATTGAATATGCAGTGCGTCATTAAACCAGTATATAGTTTTATATCTCTAGAGAAGTTATTGTATTTCCATCCACTGATTAGAAAGAATAACTGGTGTTGTTACTGTGTTTTTCTGAATCTCTGTTCTTTTTTCTTTCTTTTGTATGTTCTAGTTTAGCCTTAACCTACAAACTAATTCTTTATCTTTGTTTTATTTCAATGCTTGTAAAGCAATGGTTTATGCAAACACTGATAAGTTGGAACAATCTTTGAATTTCATTTTTGGTTTTTTGTTTTTGTTGTTTTGTTTTGTTTTAAACTGAGCTCAGCATATCTGTATTCCCTTTGTGGGAATCTGAGTTCTCCTGTTCCACTGGCAAAATAGTCTATTGAGATTACAGGAGAGAATGTTCATCTATTTTCCAGTTAAATTCAAATTTTATACAATCTATGTGAAATGACTGTGTAAAGCTTTAACTTGTCAGCAGTGGGTGAAAACAATTAATTTGCATGGATTTTGTTGCAAAATGGATTATGGAATGGTTTGTATAAATCATTGATGGCACAACACATTTTTCAGCAAATTAAACACTCCTTTTGTTTGATTTAAAGGAAAGAAAATCAAAGGAAATGAGATAAGGAACAGAAAAGAGAGGAAAGGACAAAGGGGGAGGAGAAGAAGAGAGGAAGACAGGAAGGTGAAATATTTATTTGAGTGCAAAAGGAAAAGGCAGTATTTATTTGCTGCAACCAACAAAATACTCAAGTTACATAGCCTTTTTTATACTGTTGATTCTACTCAGGATGCTTTTGTAGTCCAGAAACTCTTCTTCAGATTAAGGATGGTAAATAAAGTAAATGCTCATCCTATTCCTATAATTTGAGTACAATTTGGAGCTGGGCCATTGTGTTTTCTGCTGTTTATTATTTCTTTCTTTTTTTTTTTTTTTCCTTTCTGCTGAGTTGTTTGCAAAATCTAATGTCAGCAAACATGTTGTCCAGCACCACATTTCATTTTAAACCAGAGTCAGGCATTTGAGTGTGTCATTACCTCCCTCTCCCATCTGCTAACATGTTCTTTTTCAGATTAGCACGGCTATTCCTAATTATCCTCCTCCCCACAGTTTTACATAAGAGAAGGGAGCCTACTCATTCCTTGAATCATTTTATTCCCTCTAAGATCCTGTTAGAGTGTTGTGGTCTGTTTTACAGTAGATCAAATGTTTTATCTTATGACAGGAGACAGAGTTTGCTAAAGTTAGGATTTAATATATTTTTGGTTAGATCTTGAAGATGACTGGAGAATCATCACTTACTCTCTAAGTGTTCTTAATTAGTTCTCTGTTATATTTTGTTCATGAGATCAGGCATGTCAGTCACTCAGTTTTCTATTTGGCCCTATTCACTATTTATTAGAAAACTGAACATCTCAGATTTCAGTTATTTTCCAGATCTTATGTTGTTTTTCTTCAAATTTTATCTAGTGAATCTATTACAATTGTCATGAAAATAGTGAGGAAATAGCCATTATTAATGCAAAGAAGAGTGAACTTCATAGAGTAAGATTCTATTTGAAAAAACGGACATTGCTTTTTCTATTATTTCAGTTGGTGTCAGTGTGAGGCTTAAAATATATAGAAGGGATAATTAATTAATGACATGAGTCAAAGACCATAGGCTACATAAACTGAGTCCAAACACATTTTTTAAGTTCAAAAGGCCATGACATAGTGAATATTGTATACAGGCTCACAATGGTCATGGAAATGAGAAGCATCTTTGAATTTTTGTAGCTTCATTACTAACAATCAAATAAAATCTCCCAGTAAATCAATTAATCAAGGAAGTAATTTTCTCTTCTTTAGCAGCAGTGCATCTTTTATCACCAGGTAGATTTTACATTAAGTACAAAAAGCTTAAGAAAATAGAAAGCATGGTACTAAACTTTCCTAATAGTAAAGAATATCTGGATGTTAGGTTTTTATATATTAAAACATATATGAAAAATTTATCTATTAGAAAAACAGTCTTACAATTCCAGGGTAAAATATATTGAATAATTTATTAAGACTTGCAAATTTTTTAGATTCAAACAGATTCCTCAGAGTCATCATTTTAATCTCTTGAAATTAAAATAATTATGTGATCCTTAAAATTATTTTGCCTATAAAAATCAAGTAATGGAACTGTTTTCAAAAAATAGTGTTTGCCTATTAAATTAATTTAAATGGTTTGAAGTTGCTAAACCATTTAAAGTTGTTTACATTTGTACATCAGACTATAGAATATTATATGGACTTTAAAAATTGTGGCTAAGATTTTCAAGCCTGTCAATAAAATTATTATCAAGACCAACTAGTTAGATAAAGCTGGATACAGTGAAAGTCCATAGCTTTTCTTGGACTCTTCAGAGAAAATATTTGAAAACAGTCACCCCCACAAATCTGAAGAGACATATGAATTTAGAAAGTCACAGTTGGAATTCTGCTCAACTGGTACACAAGTCATTAGAGACCTAAACTCCAATGTGTAAGGGAAGGGGCAGGGACACTTACATTGTACATCTGACAAATTACTGGAAGCTAACTACAGTAATAGTGAGAATCTCCCAAAGGAGCCTCATACATTTGGCTGCTTACCTTCCAGGATCCCACCAGTTTCTTACAATGAAGATCCTAAAAAGATCCCTTTCTGGCTCTGACTGTGGGAAAGGTAGTATAATCCTGGTGAAATATAACAAAAGCCTTTTCTGTAATAAAGTTATAATCTTCAGAGTAAAAGTCATTACCTGAATCTTGTGCCAAACACAGTGAAAGGGATTTTTTTTTTTAACTCCAGTCCCATTTAGACTTCCTTTCTCAACTAATGGTGGGGGTGCTGTAGAAGAAGAAACATCCCTGAAAGTCACTGTCCAGAATTACAGGACCACTAACAGGCTGATGATTAATTGGAAGAATATAGAATGGATCCCCACCTTGACACTCTACCACCATATCCAGAAAACTCCAGAATAATAGTGGATTGAAGCTGGAAGAGTTTTAGTATAAAGAATCTAAGTTGTTTATTCAGATATGATGTGGGGTCGTTGAGTGTCAGGGTCAAGAAAGAATTCTGAGACATTTTACCTCACAAAGAAAGGTACTTTTATTATTGCACAGGGACAGGGACCATGGGCAGAAAGAGCTGCACTTGTGTTTGTGAAGAGTGACTGATTATATAGGGTTTTCTATCCTATAGGGGTGAAGGTGACATTAGGGTTCCAGGAAATTGAGTCTATAGGTTCCTGGAGATTGCGCTATTGTTAAGATTGTGTTTTTGTAGTAAATTGCTAAAACAATTACAAACTATGATGTAGTTTCATGTCCTGCATGACTGTGATCTTTATCAGTTCACCATTTGTTTCTCCCTTGTGTTTGTTCTCAGACAGTCTCAAGTATCTGAGGAATGTCAAATGTATCCACCTTGAAAGGGCTGGCGGGCAGTCAGCTCACCTTTTGCACTCAGTTGGCCTTTTGCTCTCTCATCATTTAGGATGCACCAAAGTCAAGAGGAGAGAAGGAACAAATACTAGAATTTTGAAGGTTCTGATGTCTATAACAACAGCAAATATGAAATAAAGTCCAATTACTTGCTAGATTAACATAAATCCTTACACTGCAGATCTATTTCCATGTTAATGGATCAGACGATACATTGTTGTTAAGATGTCAGTTATTTCCAACTTGATATATAGATTCAACATAATCCCAATGAAAACCACAGCAAGCTATTTTATAGATGTATCTATTTTATCTATCTATCTATAGATCTATCTATCTTTATTTATCTATCTATATCTGTTTTATAGATATCAACAGTTTCAGATGATTAACTGGAAAGGTGATACAACTAGTACATGTAAGACAACAATGATGAAGAACAAAGTTGGGCTTATACTACCTGATATCAAGTCTTGCTGTAAAGTCACAGTGTTCAAAACAGAGTAATATGGCAAGGAAACAGACAGGTAGATACATGGGATAGCATAAGTAGCCTGGGAATAGATACCAAAAGTGTACTTAACTGATCTTTGACAAAAGAACAAAAAAAGATAATATTATGGCGAAGGTCTTTTTAAACAAATGGTGTTGAAACAATTATATACATTATATGTAAAATAATGTGTATAGACAGTGCTGGTTAGGAGCTCTGACTCTGAGACAACTTTAACTTGAGCACAGATCTTCTACCGATTACAAAATTACACCTAGGGCAGCCCCGGTGGCCCAGTGGTTTAGCACTGCCTTCAGCCCGGGGCATGATCCTGGAGACCCAGAATCAAGTCCCACATCAGGCTTCCTTCATTGGAGCCTGCTTCTCCCTCTGCCTGTGTCTCTGCCTCTCTCTGTGTGTCTCTCATGAATAAATAAATACAATATTTTTTTTAAAAATTACACCTATTACAAAAATTAATGCAAAATTTATTTATATAAATATAAAATGCTAAACTCTTAAATTTATTAAACTATAGGAGAAAAATCTAGATGAACATGTATTTTATGATGAGTTTTTAAGTACAACTATAAACTATGATCAATGTAAGCAATACATAATAAGTTTAATCTTATTAACATTAAAAACTTTTAACTCTGTGATAGACATTGTTGAGAGAATCAAAAGAAAATACCACAAATGAAGAGAAATTATTTGCAAAGCACATATCTGTAAAAGCACTTGTATTTAAAATTCACAAAAAAATTCAGTAAGAAAATTAACAACCAAGTTAACAAATGAGCCAAAGATCTAAACAGACATCTTGCAAAAGAAGATATACAGAAGGCAAATAAGTTGTGAAAATATGCTCAAACCCTGTCATCTGGGAATTTTGAATTAAAACAACAATGCTAATACTTAACAGAATCTGTAAAACCCAGAAAATAGATACTACAAATTGTTAGAAAGATTTTGGAATACTAGACACTCTCATTTATTGCTAGTGATAGTGAAAATGGTAGACCCAGTATGGAAGAAAGCTTAGCAGTTTTTTGTAAGGCAAAAGGCTGGCATTTGCATTCCTAAGTACTTACCCAAATAATTTGAAAATTGTGTTCAAAACCGGCGTGTGTATGTTAATAACAGCTTTACTCAGATTCTTTCAAACTTGGAAACAATTGATACACTTTAATAGGTGAATGGACAGATGAACTCATATATTCCTTAATGGAATTTTATTGAATCATAAAAAAATGAGCAATCAAGACTTGGAAAGATATAGATGAATCTTAAAAGTGTATTTCTAAGTGAAAGAACCAGTGTGAAAAAGCTACTCAGAGTATGATTCCATTTATATGACATTATAGAAAAAGCAGAATTACAAAGATGTTAAACAGATCAGAGATAGTTGCTATGTGTTTGACAGGACTCCACTGAGAAATGACTAATTTTAGGACTGGGCAGGAGATATACAAGAAGCATCTAAAGCATCTTGCAGTGCCAGAAAATAAGAAAGTGTTCAAAAAACCAGGAAAAGCAATATAATGATGAGGGCATATCAGAAGGATACAGGACCCAATTGTGAAGCTCTCAAATAACCAAAACTGGAGTGTGAATAAAATAAAATAAAGTGAAATGAAATCAGAATGGATTTATAGCCAAAAGTAAGAAATGAATATTTCTGGATCCATACTGAAATAAAGAAATGAATGAATGAAAAAGTAATTAAAGCCTGTAAAGAATTTCTGGTAGTCTAGGTAGGAAAATGAAATTAGTTCCTACAGAGAAATTGGGTTGCTTGATTTCCCTAGATCTTGAATTGCAGAATAACTGAGTCAGAGAGAAATCGACTGATTCACCATTAGTCCCCATTCTAAGGAGGAAATTGAGCAGAATTAATTTTGTCCCATCAGTTATAGGAAACACACCCATCATTCTTCTTGGAATTTCCTGATTTGGGCAGTGGAAGAGCTTTATGCTGTCATTGAGGTGTGATACCCAGGATACTGGCAGCAAGACTGATCAGTGAATTCCTTATTCCAGGTTTTAGCGAGACACAAGTTAAAGTTGTCTCAGAGTCAGAGCTCCTAACCATCCCTGTCTATAAGAATCTAAAACTGCTGGTCAAGGTTCTTTTCTCTATGAGAAAATTGAAGGACTAAATGAGAAAATGTGCTCTTTAAAGCTGAAAACAATAAAGTGGTATTAAAATTAAATGCATAAGGAGTTTGAATGAAGTCAAAAGATAATTTGCAGATGTCTGAGTGAAGAGTATGGGTGTTTCCTACATTTACAAAAGTCTAAATGTTTCTGTCAAAGACTAAAAGAGGATCTTCAAAGTTCAGATCTCAAAAAAGACTCACATTTGCATGCTTTAACATAGCAGGATTATTATACCAAAGTCTGTGTGATATCCGAATAAGGAAAAATAAAAGATTAAGAAGTTTTCTGTATCTCTTTATCACTGTTAAGTGTGCTTAAATTTTTGACCCTTAAAGAAATGTTTGCACAATGATATAGAACTACTTATAAACCTGCTATGAAAATAGCTCCAAAGAATAGGCAGGATCCTATTTTAAATTTATCAAACAACCAATCTGCAGGTTGTTCTTCTTCTTCAGACACATTTTACAAATTGAACAGTCAGGTTATCATCCTCAGTATTAATGAATAAATTGCAATTTCTAGACCTCTAAATGTGAATATCAGCTTGGCCTTCATTAAAGTTAAAATGGCCTGCAAAGTCTCACCTAAAGTCAAAAAACATTAAAATGGAATTTTTTCCAAAGAAGTTTTAAACAAAGGACTGTCTCCATAAACACTGAAATTTTTAAAAGAAAATGCAGGTTTTCCAAATCAAAGGATGTTTGATGCATATGACCACTTACTAAAATTTATTCATGTTTATGTACTCACATACAAACTACTATAGAGTATATTTATGCATCTCTTTACTTATTTCTCCCCCATCCAGAAAGTAGACTGGAGGAAGGCAGATATTTTTCCTATTTTAATTTGTTTTGTTTTCCATTGCCAGATACTTAGCACCTAGGACAGTGTTACATATGTGGAAAGTGTTCAGAAAATATTTGTTGTAGGGATGATTTAATGAGGGATGCCTGGGTAGCTCAGCCGTTGAGTGCCTGCCTTTGGCCCAGGGCATGATCCAGACTTTTTGCATGGGGCCTGCTTCTCCCTCTGCCTGTGTCTCTGCCTCTCTCTCTCTGTGTCTTTCATGTATAAACAAATAAAATCTAAAAAAAAAAAAAAGGAATTCTTTAATGAGTGAGTGAGTCATAAACTTGTTAACCTATTAACACATTCTTATATCATTAGGTTAATTAATATTTTTAAAGTGTAATTCTAACTTAATTTGAGGATCCAGAGTCTTCTATACAGGAAAATATTTAATAAGCATTCACTTTATTATTATTTATGAATTAAGAAAGAAACATTTGGAAATGCTGAAATGGGATTTTTCATGAGTAATTTATTATGTCTTGATTTGTATTTGATTTACTTTGTTTCACTATGTTTCTAAACTGTCAAAAATGTAAATCTGGATTGATTACCCATTATCAAAACCATATTAAGGTAACAAATGCATGTCAATGCTTCAAACTCTCACTGATGGTGCAAAACTATGAAACAATATTCTTTGAATAATTTTCTTACAATTTCTGCATCCAAAACAACTGAAAATGAACTGAAAAGAGTGAGATGTTTTATTTCACTTGGCATTAATATTATAGTTGACTTATTATTAGCTTTATTATATGATAGTGCTTCTCTCAGGAAGCTTCCCTTGAACTTCAAAGTGTGCTAGAATTTTCCATGTCTGTGTTTCCGTAGCATTTTCTATGTAAAGCTACCATTGGCCTTCAGTATAATAATCCTATTATATTACAAATGTTCACCTTTTCAAAAGTTTACTATTTGTCCAAAATCCAATGTGAAGACTAAGACTGTAGTTATCTGTGATTATCTTCAATCTGTGAGAACAGTAGTCACTCAGCAATGGTGGTCAAATTGAAGTATGGAAGAGAATAAAAAGCATTAAGATTTTCTGTCTCTAACATATGCAAGATTGATAGAAATTCTGAGAAGTAAAACTCACAACTGGTTAATATAGATGGAAGAATTTAAAATATTCCTTGTTTAAAAAATAAGATAAGGTCAGAAGCAGCAGCATGTAGATAAACAAAGTTGATTCTTCCTTTAACAGTGGATTCAAAAGTAAAATTTACTATTACAATATAGCTTTGACTTGATTTTAACTGGAAATATCTATCATTATGCAAAATATAAGGGTAGAGAAGTTGATGCTTAGCATTTGTCAATAATAGGAGAATATATATTCCATTAAGAATTTGTTAGGGTTGAACAGAAGTATAAAATATTAGCTTCATAGAATGTGTATTGAGATATAACAACTTTAAGATCCTTATTTCAGAAATGATGCATTTACATTTTCATTTTATGTATCTGATTACCATTTTTTGTATGCTGAATGCTATATAGGAAGAAAGACAATCTAAATCTCACCACCTAAAATATGGTGTATCATAAAATGCATATGGGATTAAAGAGGAAATTAGTGTTTGATTTCAATGAAAAATTACACACATTAAGTGTAATGTCTTTGGCTCATTTGATTTTCAAGAACTGATAGCACCAAGTAATATCAACTAATGGGGTATAGAAATAAGATTATCAGAATTGTCATATAAACCCAATGACAACTCTTCCTATGGAGACTGCTGCACAGTTGGGATGTAGAAAGATCTTCAGCAACTCACGTATCTCTTTGATCCTTCTCAACAACTGGAATTCTTAAATTTTCAGTATTATAGTGAATCAGCTTTCTTCTCTCTTACCGTTGTTACTAACACTTCTAGTATTCTCCTATTCTATTCTATTCTATTCTATTCTATTCTATTCTATTCTTCTATTCCATTCAATTCTATTCTATTCTACTTATAACTATTGTAAATCTATTTTATGTGCAAAACACTAACATGTATATGAAATATAGAACATGCACACATAGAGAGAATATATAATATAAACGCATATATATATCGCATATATATATACACATATATATATATGATGTAACACAAGTATGCTTCATTCTAGTCTCTTCTACTCTCTTCCATTTGTTTTCTAAGTGTTTTGTTTGTTTGTTTTTTTTTCCCCTTTCTAAATGACTTAGGTTTACAAACGATGTTTTATTTCCTGGAATGAATATTTATGTTTCCAAAATTGATATATTGAGGCCTGATTTCCAGTGATGGTATTTGACTGTGGGGCCTTTGGGAAATAATTAGGTCATGAGGGTGGATCCCTCACAAATGGGATTAGTGCCCTTACAGGAAGAGACATGAGAGAAATGATTTTTCTCTTCCATGTAAAAACATAGAAAGAAAACCGCTGAGACCAGTAAGAGGGCTCTTACCAGAACCTGACTATGCTGGCAACTTGATCTTGGACTTCTCAGACTCCAGAACAATGAAGAATATTTTTTTCTTTTTTTATGCCACATAGTTATGATTTTTAGTTAATGCAGCCTGAACTAAGACATTTCCCTCAAAACTCCTGTTTTCAGAGACCCTGTATTAGAGCTGTATTCTTTCATACAGAAGCCATGAACCACATTTAGCTATTTGAATACATACTTAAACTAATTAAACTTAAAAATTCAGTTCTTCAGTCACAGTAGCCACATTTCAAGTGCTCAATAGCCACATGTGGTCATGAGTTATGTTATTGTACAGCATAGTTTATTAATATTTGTTCATCACAGAAAGTTCTACAGTTAGCATCACTCTACAAATTAGGAATGATATTAGAGCACTCAAAGCACATCATCACCATTTCTTAGCTGAGTGATCTTAAACCATTTCTTAATTCATGTAGGTTTTAATTTCCTCATATTTATAATAAGGACATTAGTGGCAGCTGTATTGTAGGATTTCACCATGATAAACTGAACATATAAAACTGAATATAGAAATGGATTATAGGCATAAAATATATAAAGATGAAACTCTGACCCACAATCTATAGTAACCAATCCAGGAAGCCGATTTACTATCTGAAGTAGCCAGTTCAAAAAGCCAACCTATTATTATTACTTCCTATTATTTCAAGAAGCCAGGCAATAACCCCTGTAGCAATTGTTCCCAAATGACCAGGACTTGTTAATAACCAATAGCTTCCCCCCCTCTTCCAATTTAGGGCCAAATAAAGAAAGCTAAATATTCACCCCTAACCAATCACATGAGGTGCCCTGCTTTCCTATAACTGAGTCAACTCACTTATAGCTTTCCCATGCTAACAGCCTTTAAATGAGGCATATCTGAATCTTTCCCATTTTCACTGTACAGTTTTACCACTCCTCTATCTTTCTTTGGATCTCTGCCAAATGCAAATTGTAAACCTGCCTTTATTTAGCATTTAATGGCGTCCCTGTATTATTGTACTCTGTGAAAGATAGTATCCTTTTGAAAGGATTCAGTGTATCTAGTTATCTTATTGCCTGTACTGAAAATCCAGTCTTTACAAAGGACCATGCCACTTTGTTCCTGCACGTGACTTACTGATTGAAGAAAGAATGTACAGTGATTTACAATGGCACGTATGTCATTTGTGGACTTATCTATGTTTGAATTGACTTTTGATATGTATGCTATTTTGTTCCTATCTTGTGTCAACCTCCAACTTTCTCTAAGGAAAAGTCTAACAACACCTATGACTTCCATAAAACATCAAATTTGGGAAAGAAAAACTCTCCTTTTATGGCATTTCAGAGTCTATTTGAGAGATCAAATACTTAGCAAATATTTTAGAACAATGATACAGGATCCCTGTTCTACATGGTTTAAAACTACCTACAGTTGTGATGATTTCCATTAGAACTATGGACTTACAGAATTACATATCTTTGTTTGTTCACCTTTCAGAGCAAGGGAAAGGGTTAGTTCTCTTATTAACCAGGAATACTGCTTCTACTTTCCTTCTTTTTTTAAGTTCCTTTTTTTAAAATTTAAATTCACACACACACACACACACACACACACACATATCTCCACATCTTTATCCATTCATATGTTGATGGACATCTGGGATTTGGGCTCTTTCCAAATTTGGCTATTGGGGACATTGCTGCTATAAACATTGGGTTGCATGTGCCCTTTAAATCACTGTGTTTGTATCCTGGTAGTGCAATTGCGGGGTTGTATGGTGGTTCTATTTTTAATTTTTTGAGGAGCCTATATACTCTTTTCTAGAGTGGCTGTACCAGTTTGCACTCCTGTTGCCTCTATTTTCAAATGACTACAAATATGTTCATGAATTTTCAAACCACATCCAAAAAGAAGATTCCACATTTTATAAGATGGATATCCAGGATATGTTCACATTAACATGTCACCTTCATAGGAACTTAGGGATAAAATTATATAATGTACAAGGGTGTGCTAGAAGAAATGATCCATATAAAGCAGTAATTCTTCTGAAATGTGCTATAAATTGAAGCCTTAAAAATACCTCACGATATAACTCATCTGAATATTAAACTAATAAGGTACACTAAAAATATACTTTAAGTTATCAGAAAAGCAAGAGATGAAGGGTCTTTAAAAGATAGACATTTAAGGAAAATATTCCTTAATAAACAAGAGAGAACAAAAGTAGAGACAAATGTTACAGGTCTCATAATCCATTTGTTAAAATTTTTCCCTCATTTTCTCCTCCATTTTGAATTTAGAAGACCTTAGACTTTTTATTTGTACTTTGGGACCTAAGTGAAGGAATACCATTATTGAAGGAATTTCCAACCTTGAAATTCTATTCTAATCACTAGTAAAGATATTTCAGCAAGATTAAGACAAGATTAGGAGGAAAATGCTTTTTCCTCATAGCACCAAAAAAAGCAAGTATTATTCTGAATTAAAAAAAAAAAATGATGGGGATCCCTGGGTGGCGCAGCGGTTTGGTGCCTGCCTTTGGCCCAGGGTGCGATCCTGGAGACCCGGGATCGAATCCCACGTCGGGCTCCCGGTGCATGGAGCCTGCTTCTCCCTCTGCCTGTGTCTCTGCCTCTCTCTCTCTCTCTCTCTCTCTCTCTGTGTGTCTCTCATGAATGAATAAATAAAATCTTAAATAAAATAAAATAAAATAAAATAAAATAAAAATAAAAATAAAAAAATGATGTAGTAAAATTTATTTCTAACAAGGCTCTTTCTGGAAAAGTAAAATTATTATATACTGTTAGAGAATTTACATTGATTTGCTTGGTTATAATTTGCAAGACTGATAATAATTACACTGGCGTCCCTGTTTTCTTAAAGATATCTATAAACTTTTCCCTGCACAACCAAAAGGCAATGACTCTACTTCATTCAGCCTTGTAGGCACTTAGAAGAGAGAAAAAAAAAAAGCATCCATTTTTCTTTTGACATTTACATTACCCCTTTTTATAACATTTATTAATGGCTATAATTATTTTACTGTAAGAATAGACAAGCAATGATTTCAAATCTCTGATTTGGCGCACTTCCATGCATTCATTTATATAATTACCATATAAACAGAGGTGTTGTCAAAAGATTTTCAATCTGTCTTTAGATTGCCCTCTGACTAGTGGATGTGATGTTTAGGGCGTGTGTGTGTATGTGTGTGAAAAACCATAAGCAGTTTATTTCCTGTGTTTCTACTCATATGAAAATGTATTTCTGCTACTTTCCTAGATAAATTAAATTTTTAAATCAATTAAAATCCTTTGGATTTCACTGAGTTTTCTGGAACTCAATGCTTAAGTTTTTGTTTGATCAGTTTTATAGTTGAAATTTAAATGAGCATAAACTAATTTTGTATTTGCAGCTAACTTGTTTCCATTGTAATGATACTTACAGAAATTATTTATGCTTTCTCTTGCTTATTTTATAATTTTAAACATTCTCTGAGATAGATTGATCTCTTCATTAATTTGCAGACTCATTTCTCTAATTCATTAAAGTTTCTTTTCATAGTTTTAAAAAAATTCCCCATTCCAATTATTTTATATCTTTCATTCTTATTTATATGAACTTTTGCTTCTCTTCTATACTCTTGTTTCTTCTCCATCCCTTTCTTATATGTTTTATACAACTTCAGGAGCCTCTGCTTTGATTTTTGAATTGGCTTCTGAATCCAGTCTGTTCTGTATTAACCATAATACTTGATTAAACATAGTTTTTAACTTCAAGTTATTTATCCTAATTCTCAAATTTCCTCTTATTTGTCAACTAGCTTCATAGTTATATAATCTTTGGAGTTTTTCACACACAAAAATACATACCTTCCTTTAAATTTATTTTTTTTATTTTTTTTATTTTTTTAAATTTGGTTTCCTTCCTTTAAAAATTATCATGAGTTTTCTTATAGTGATTCTACTTTAAAAAGAGATTTATAAGACTCTGAAGTTGTTAAACTGTTTTGTACTATTACATTTTATGCTCAGTGCTTGTTACTTTTACCTTTGTTTATCTTTATGGGGATACATATTTTTTTAATCTACAATTGAAAGTGGAACTTTGATTTAGAAAACCATGTAGGCTTCTCTATGTAAATGTTTTAAGAACTGACACAGGCTTAAATTCACCATTTCAAAAAATCTCCTATGGAGAAATGGGAGAAAGCCAGATCTGAAAGATTTTTTTGGCATGAAGTTTTAACTTTTTGATTATTAGAGCTTCTTCCCAGTTTGCTCTGGCATAGAAGAGAGAACTTTGCATGGTGGCTCTGCTCTTTGTTCTCATTATGGATTAGCTAAATCAGTGCTTCTTAATCTGGTAAATGATTCTCTGATGATGTGCCTGGAATTTTTTGTGTTTTTCAAATTTGTTCCAGCATTATTTTTTTCTGGCAAAATTCCTTAAAATCTCTGACATTTACCTGCCTCTCTCTCTCCCCATTTTCAAAAAGGTTGAAAATTAGGCCTCTATTTTACCTTCCTGTGATTCATTAAGTAGGAATTCTCATGAAATTTAACATTTGGGGCATGTATTTTTTGTCAAACCTAATTGTAATTGTTTTTAATCCAAAGCCTATTTTTGTTCAGCTTTTCTCATACACATAGTTCCAAAAGCCAAAATTTTGAATACTCTTTTATCTAACTCCATTGGCAAATTTTGTTGTTATTACTTCATGTTTAAAATTTGTCAAATTTTCTTTTCTATTTCTTCCTTAGACCTTCTATCAGATAGGCTCTTAAGCCAATATCTATTGGCTTCACTTCTGATTCAAGTCACAGTTAGAGAAAACAGTTCTGCACCAGCTTTGACATACTTCATACTGAAAGGGTCTCACTTTAGCAGCTGACACATTTCTCTGGCTTATCAGGAACATATCTGATGATGTGACTTGGGGTGTCTTCAGGAGCCCGCTTGACACTTATACATGTGCATCCCCAAGTGCAGCAGAGCCAGTGGCCTAGGTGAAACCTTCAGCCTATCAGAATAGAAACAGAATGATTATGACTTCTCCATGCCTTCCCTCAGTAGTCTGTTGAGACACATTAATAGGATTCCTCAGAGGTTTATAGAGGATAAGAACACCTATCCCCAACAGGGATTCTTAACTCAAAAATGCATCCTTGTATGGACCCTTCTTCCTACCTTCTCTCATTTTATTCTCACTCCTCTATGAAATCACATTCTAAACAAATAGCCTGTAATCTAGACATTAACCCTAACTGAGCTTTAGGAAGGGAACCCAGTCTGACTGTTGGTACAAAGAGCAGATGCACTGTGCCTTACATTCCATTCTGTAAATGGGCCATATACCTACTTTATACAGAAAGGACCACATTGTGGGGGTAAGTGAGGTGGTGATTAGACCAGGCATACAAAGTGATCACACTTTTCTAGAATATCATGAGTGGAGGATTCTGATAAAGTATATGTGGAAGTTGAAGTGGTGGGTCACCCAGGAATTAATTCCATTAAGACTAAAAACTTGAGGCATGTTGGGCAAGTAAGAAGCTTCCATGGCTGAGATAAAGAGACCCATAATTCTTGCAACTACAAGGATTTCATGGATAAAAACAGGCCCTGATTTTAATTTTAAGAGTGATTGAGAGGCAAAAAATATTGAATGCATAATTTTTGCGGACATCTTATGCCAGCTACTCAGACTCTGAAAAAAAAGTAAGTATGTGATTGGCGTATTTCAGGAGATGATTGTGAGAATTTTGAACCTCCAGATCTCATTAATCCCCTAGAGAGAGTAGAGGACTTCTCTTATTTTTGTTGGAGAAGTACAAGATGATACTTGTCTTTGTTGAGGTCCATGTCTGCTTCTGTTTATTTCCTCCCAGACCAATAGTTAGTTAGGTCTCAGCACACACCAACAGGGCAATAGAACTTTTGCTCTAAGGAAGGGTCTTACATGGGGAAGGATTGGAGGTCTGAAGTTAAGACAAACCAGAAGGAAAACAAAGGAATGTGAAGGAATGGATCTTGTTGAAATTGGAAGGGTGGGTAGAATTTAAAACTGGCAAGGAGGAACTTACTGACATGAGAGCACATATTCATGTCTTGTGTTTAACTGCTTACTCAGAGCAATTGGAACTAGTGATATGACTTTGTTGGGATGGTTCCTCAATTGTGTACGTAATCATGGCCTGCTGTAAATGAGATGATATGCTAAAATTGACACAGTAAACATTGAAGAAAGATTCAGAAGCCTAAATAAATTATGGGGATGTTTGAATATCTGTTATATTAAAGTGAAGAATGCATCCTACCTCCACTAAGGCAATAAGAGATGCACTGGTGAGAGTGCCTTGATTTTAGATCATGTCAATGTTTGATATAATATGTAGGGTGGAATTGACTTTAAAAAATGCCACCATGGATCTAGATTCCTTGGTATTAATGGACATGATATATTTTTTTAAGTTGGCAGAGGCCATATTATGGCACTTCAGGATTATACTTATAATATCGGATAACAGATCTGGAGTGGCAAACAGAGTACCTTAATCCTTAGAATTTCCATGGGCAAAATAGTATGGTAGATTAAAAATAGATCCAGATTCTTTGACACCCCTCCCACAGAGAGGTAGAATCCAAACCTTCTTCCCTTCTATCTGAGGGGCCTTTGTGACTTCTTTGACCAATAGAATATGGTAGATGTCTCCCTGTGACAGTTTCCAGGTCCAGGCATTAAGAGACTAAGAACTTCTATATTCTCCTATCTCTTGAAAGATTACTGTAGAAATGTGGGTTTGGAGAAAACTCTGATATGAGAAGTTCAAATCACGTAGGAGGTTAAGAATGAGATGGCTACGTGAAGAGAGACAGACACAAAGACAGATAGAGAAGCCAGTGATCCATAATTACTAGAAATGTGAGTTAAAAAACATCATGGCTATAAATTTATTAGGCTGAGGTGATACGTGAATCAGAGACAGATCAACACGCTGAGACTTTCGGACTTTCCGATCCACAATATTGTGAGCAAACGTAAAACATTTGTTTTAAGCCAATATGTTTTAGACTTATTTGTTAAACAGAAATAGAGAATTAGAACATATGAGTGAACAAGTCTAGTTTAATTTAATGGAACTTTATGGTTGTGTTTTACCATAATTATATTTATTTTCCTGAAAATACTAACAAGTAAGAAGAAGAAGCAAAAGATGTCAGATGCTGCAATGGAAAATTCTGGTCCTTTGCTTAATTTCTAGGTCTAAGACAGTTCACAGACTAAAGAGGAAATTTTATCTTTTAAGGAATCTCTCTACAGTATCACCTCAATTATATGAAATAAGTATATCTCCAATATTTTCTTTTTTTATTCAATATTTTCTTAAATTGCATGTAAGCATTTACATTTACCAATGAACTATGCATTAAAGAAAGAAAAATTCTAAAACCTTGTGTATGCTACTGAGTATAGGACCTGAAGAACCAGTTTTATTTATTAGATTATGCAGTAATTTGTTAGTTTACAGAGCTATAGAGGACTCTGTAGTGGTCCCAAGCTTCAGTGAACCTTTTCTGCCTCTGAAAATACATGGCCCAGCATATCTGCTGGTGGTGGAAACATCCATGGTGAGAATGGATGCTGTGTGAAGTCTCTGGGAAGATTCAAGAGGTGATTTTAAGATTAGACTTTTAGGATTCTCAAGCAACTGTGCATTCTATGGCAGGGAACTACTCATTGTCTGAAAAGCAGCTTCTAGAATGCTATTGGAAGCTAATAGACAATGAGCATCTGACCATGAAACATCAAATGATTACGCAGTGGCATCTGCTCATTATGAATTGAGTGTTTCAGATCTACTAAATAATAAATGTTGAAAGGACACAAAGTTTAAATGATACATTTAATATCAATTCAGCAAACATCATATGATAGAAATGGAACATTCAGGGTAAGGCCGAACAATGTCCAGAAGGCACAATTTATAAGTACAGGTATTTAGACTTCATGTTACATGTGTTTCTTATAACACCTTTCCTTCAACACATACCTACTCTCTTGTAGATACTCCTTATGATTTGCTTATAGAGGAAGAGATAATCTTCCTTGGTTCATAAATGTAGCAAAATATAATATGTTTATGGAAGCTTACATGAACTATTGATACTGTACAGACCTGGTCACAGGTGCCTTGGGAAATGATGATAAAAGAATAATCCTTTTCTGGTAAATGTGAGAGGAGTTAACCTAGCTATTAACTTCACACAAGGGCAATTGACTTCAAATGAACATACACACTTCTAGACAATAGCTAAAGATTTAACTGATTGGACAGGGGCTAGACATAATTGAGAATTAAATATTGAAAACAAATCAATCTGGAAAAGGAGCAAGTGAATTTGCTTACAGGAGTGAGCACGAAGCATATGAATTTTGGTTTGTCATATTATTGCCCACAAAAGAGCATCAATAAATTGCAAAGAAGACATTTAATAAAGAGTGGGCAGAAAGGGTCATTTTCAGCTGACTTCTCTCCTAAGAGCTCAGTGTTTAACAAAAGATTGCAAGATGGAATGGAAGTAGTAGCAAAAAGAGAGGATATACATGGGGAATAAGAACTTGCTTATTTCTCACCTGCTAGGACCTTGGTGCCAAGTTCAAGATGCAGATGTCTTTTATTTAGAGATCCAACAATTTGCCTTTATAGGAATTTACATATACTCCAGACCAAAATGAGTTTTCCCTGCTACCATTGCCTCCACCAACACTACAATGTGAGTATTTACAACATGCCTGATTCATCAGCAAGAGACCCTGTTACATATCACATCACATTCAGAAGCCACATTTAAAGCAATTTAAATATGGGATGGTGATGTAGTCTGTTAAAGATTAAATTAAATCTCCAGCTTTGGGAAACACCCTGCAAAGTTAGGGAGCTTTTATTTGGGTTTAAATATATGTCCTATAACAATAGCCAATATGAGATCCTATGCTCTTCTTTCCCCCAAATCTAGAGGACTTAGAATTAGTCCTCTAGACTATGGAGTGAAGGTAGTATTGGCTCCTCTTGTGTCCTTTTCACAAGCCACCCACTTGTGAAGTATGTGTTCCTTGTCACTAGTAATATAGGCTCTGCCAAGTCTGAGTCCCTGGCTCCCTTTAGAGGAACACCAACTGGCTCATGTGGGCTTTTTCTGCCAATAGATTAAAGGTAAATAGAAAATTTATCATACTGGCTGGAGTTACTGATTCTAGTATCCTTGGAAAGCTAGAAATATGTCATGAACTCAAGAGATTCTCCAGAGTGTCTCTTAATGTTCTGTGCCTGGTGGTAACTGTGAATAGAGCATGCAGTAATGTTAGCCCAGCAAAGGCATGGCCATGAAGGGCTCAGACTTTCTAGGGAAGGAAAATCTTCTGCATTACAGCATGCAAGAATCTCACTCCACTGTAAGGATAGGCTGGGAGTCAGGAAATCTAAAATTAGAGATGTAAAAGGGAGCTGATAAATATTCATTATGACAACCTTTATTTTTTCCTGTCAAAGAAATACCTGAACACCACAAATAATATCTTACATTTTCCGTAGGTTAATAATCCATTTCATTTTCCCTGCTTACATGATACGATGGAAAGTAAGCATGCACTACAATTGTTTCATCTATAATGGACTATTCTGAAAAATCTGGAAAACTAATTTAATTGGAATTTTGAGTTATATTCATTTTTGCTAATGTTCTATAGAAATTACATGTAACACCAGAAGGCATAGATTATAATTGCTGTGTAGTTTTAGCATAGTGTATTTAGAAGAATGAACTTCAACATATGTTAAAAATGATCAGTAAAAAAAAATTTAAAAAAATGATCAGTAAGTTCTTATATTAAAATATGCTTTGAGCTAATTTACTTTGTTTTACAATTAATAGATTATTCACTTGTAATATATTTTCTTCTAGCATTTGCACTTTACATCAAATAGCATTTTTTGGTGTTTTTATAATGAACAAGGCACTTTATGCTATAATTTTCATATTTTAAATAAATAGTCCCTATACTTAATATATATAATTTTAAATATATCTCATATTATCATGTACTATTCTAAAAACTACCACTATCTTCAAACCGTATTGAATTACTGAATTATTGCAATATTGTTTAATATTTTCCACAGATATGCTGTCATTTTACTTTGAATTTTACTAGAACAAGTTGCTCATAAAAATCTTTTCTAGGAAATACTGTTGGATATACAATGAGCTTTCTGATTTTCCAGTTCACTGGCTTAATCCTTACTCCCTCCCTGTGGTTAAAAACATCAAAATCTTACTTTAGTAATACAAAGATACAGTGTCATAAATTATTAGTAAAATGATTCACTGCATTGTAGGTAAATTCTAATTGCATACTGGCAAACACTTGAAATTCTTTGGGTGTATATTGTTCTTTTGTTTCTCAAGGTGCATATGATTATCTTGTGGAAGAAATCTGTATGAGATTTTTTATAAATACACCAAGATTCTAGTTGAAATTAAGCCTATCTGTGACCTTAGATAAATTAACAAACATGCTATAATAAGAGTATCTGTTAGGCGCTGTCAGAAATATGTTGGAAAATCAAGACAATAATGTATAAAAATATTTTTATCATTATGTAAGAATATGTTTGAAAAAATAAATAACCCAGGTCTGCAAAACTCAGCAAATTCATCTGTCTGTTTTCATAGTATAAATAGGGAAACATTTTATATGTGGGAGAGTACAGGACTTGGAATAGGAAGAGCCTCAATTCACTTCAATGATCCTAGAGGATAAATGTCTTTAAATATCTGAACCTTGATTTCTTACTCAGATGCAAAATGTGTATGCAAAATCCACATTTGAAAGAGCACTAGTTGAGAAACTGTTTGAAAGATGCTATATAAATAGTTCTCTCATCTATGGGTAGACTTTTCTGTGGGCCTTGAATCTTATATAATATGAAATAAGAATACACATTATAAATAATATTGGACATACACATTAATATTTGCTTAGGATGAGGAGAAATCACAGTAAATTTTAAAGCAAATATATTGGAATTTTCCACAAATATCACAAAATCTAAAAAAAAGTACCGTTATGTTCTATAATTTACTACCTGACACCTCTATAATATTATTCCCTATGCATTATTTGGGTGAATACTTCTTGATCACCTCTTCCTATGAAAATAACTTGAAATATTTTCTATAGAGATAACATAAAGAAAATTCAGTCTTTTGAAAGATCTTTTCTCCTTTACTACAAACTTCTATCACTACCTACTTTAAACAACACTCAGAAAGTGAGCACAGTATCTGTGCTTAGACTTAGAATGCCAGGAAAGTTGTCACAGTGCCCCTAGAATAAGAACAGAAAGGAAGGTTCATAGATGTAGAACATAGTGAACAAAAGATATTGTAAGAAAAAAATTAAGTCGGAAACATCAGTGTGGGGTTATGTCTCTTATGTTTATCATTATATTCCTGGTTTGTAGCACAGTTCTCGACCCATAAAAGGTACTCAATAAATGATAGTTGAATAAATTAAAAAGTTCATGAATAAATATATCTGGAACTATTCCATTCTCATTCCTGGAAGCAATTTCTAAACGGTGAGTTCTAGCAATAAATTAACTGTAAGTAGACAGGACTGTAACTGTTTAAACATATCTCATGAAAATGAAGTCACAAGAACCTCCTCTCCTCTTGACCATATTATTATTCTTACAATACCTGCATCCACACTTATGCTAATGGATCACAGACTAAGTCTGATGGAGTTGGAGAGGCAGAGGAAGAAGAAATACCATCTTAATTCTAAAATTCTACAAAAACATTATAAAAAGCAAAGTAACCCTATGGGCTGAAGCCCTTTGAGGGATCTATTCAATGAGGACCTGTGAAACTTTAACTTCATTTACTTCGTGGTAGATTCACCTCCGAATGTATGTTCTTATTTAAAAAATGTTGTTCTTCTCAAGTACAATGCCAAAAATATTTTTTATGTAGCTAAACAAGTAATAATATTTGGGAAATCCTGACCTTCTTTATTCACTTTTAGTAGATACTACTACCCTCATGTGTAGGCAATGACTGATGGCTTTCAGAATTAGTAACACGAGTCTAATAGACTGAGCACTGTGTTTACCCTATTGAAAATTCTTCATGAATTCACCCAGTCGCAGCCAGCTCAGTTCTCCTTTCTTTCTTGTGTACTTTAGACCTGGATACATACTTATATATATTGGACTTATCTTGTGATGTTAGATGCCCTTCATCACCTGCAAAGCTTGTGTCCAGTTCATTTTTATAATTTCAATTCTAGCACATTCTTTGATCAAGTATATTAACAAATATTTGCGTAATTAATTAATGAAAGAATACACATGTAGGTGTGTAGATTTTCTCGCAGCATTAAAAACAGTGAGCCAGAATACTGCAGTAGCTTTATAACTGAACTTACTGCTCCCTTGTATCTACTTTTTCCACAGACTATTCATTTTCCATGCTGCATTTATTATATATGTAAGCCATATAATGTCACCACTTAATCTTTGCATTGGATGCTGTTCCATATCTACTCCATCTTGTAATAAGAGCCATATCCCTTTCTCTTAACTAGAGAAAGGTCCTGCAGAACTCCTGCCTCTCACTTTGAGATCATTTCTTTCCATCTTTACCTTGGTCAGTCCTTTCAAACTCCACTGACTGTCTGACTTTCCTATAAACATAGCATGTGCGTTCCCTCATTAACTTGCTCTACCTTTTTTCAGGTTTATATGAATACTATATGAGCCTCACTGCTTTTTTATCTTCAGGATTTAGCAAGTATAACATTTTTTTTTCCCATGAAGGCATTTCCTGATCATTGTATCAAAAGTATTTTCTCCTCAGAGTCATTTCACCTTATTCTCTTTTTGTTATGGTGTTTGTCTCTCTCTGAAACCACCTTGTCCATTTAATATTGTCAGATATCTTTCAACTTTGGAAATCAGCCCCTCAAATGCAGGGACCATTTCATGTTCACTTTGTGCATACTATGTTCCCATTGTTTAGAAGAGTTCCTCACACAGAATGCTTTCCAGTGAATATTTATCAAATGAATAAGTAAATGATTCACTAGCTAAATAGCCATGACATGCATAATTTATTTTCAGGTAGGATGTTATTCTGAGACAGATTGCACTTTAAATTCTAAATTTAATTTCTGCACTTGGATCTTATTATCTAAGATATGTTGCTAAAGAGTATAGAACTGAAAATCCTGTATTCTAAAATTGTACTGTGATATCATTTTAAATTTATCCAACTATTGTTTTTATAAAAACCATTGGATTTTTTCATCCTTTTATGTTATACAATTTATTTAAAGAGAACGGGGATATGAATGAGTTTAGGATTAAACGAGGCCAGAGTGCCATTTAATTGTTCCCACAGAAGGAATAACAGACCTTTTTTGTAGTAATATGAAGTCCCAAATTATTTTGCTGTCGCACAATTTAAAAAAAAATAAAAATAAAAATAATTGCTGAATCTATTACCCTATTTCATTCATCAGGTGTTACTAAAATTAAAGAATAAATTAAATAAATAATAAATAATTAACCTTAGAGTTATAACTAAATTACTTAAAAATATTAGGTGCATGCATACAGTAAAAATAATAAGATGCATTTGCCTTAAAAAAAACCTCATCAAGCATTAATGTGAATAATAAATTTTCCCCAATGTGAATAATAAATTTTCCCCACTTTTAAAGACACTTCTGTTGAGAACACATTTTTCAAAGACCAAGATCTATTTATATAAGAAGCAACATTTACAAAAGTATTCAGAGACTTAAATCAGTAAATATATCTCTAACATCCTCTTAAATCTTTTGTCATAGATCGAGGGCACTTAAATGCAAATTTTATATTTTTTTTTTCTAAATTGTCAGTGAGCAGAGACACACTATAGGAATAAAAAAAAAGATGAGGGCTGTGAAGACCCACAAGATATTAGACATAGAATAATAATAATGATAAACTTCTACACAGAAATGTTATTTAAGTCTCTCCTCCTGTATTTTCATTAGTTTTCTAAAGAATAACATAAATTTGAATATATAGTAGTTTAAAATTCATTTTATTTTGTACTGCTTTTCTCTTTTCTTTAAAATGCTTATATTTAACTCATGTGTATTGAATACTACCCTTGTCTTGCTCAAAACACTGTTTTCTATTTAGTTTAGCACAAATTTATTAGGCTAGTCACTTACTTAGGTTTATAAATATGAATAAATTGTCCTTCCTGGCCTCAAAGATTTACAAAAACCATGAAGAGCCAGACATATTAAAATATCATACATGAGGCTTGGATTAGGACTTCAGAAGAATAACACATAATCCAACTATTCATGTTTTGGGTGGAGAGTGATTGGTGTTAGGTTGTTTTATCAGGGGTTGTTTACTAAAGGCATGAAAGCCATGGTCTCTTAAAGGATTGGGATAAGTGGATCACTGATAACTAGGGATAGAAACACCTCTCATTCATATGCACATATACCAGAGAGTGAGGAACACAAAGATGCTGTTGTAAGTGGAAAGACACAGATGCAAAATAAGTGTCTACTTAGAAAGACAGACAATTTGATATCTTATAACCAAAACATAATTTTAGGAAGTGGGCAAGGGCCATTTTAGGCTTTTTTTTTTTGTATGCCATTCTTGAGATGTTAAGATGGATTGTGGCTAATCACATTTACATTTTTTATAGATTGTTCTAGTAACACTAAGGAAGGTGAGCAATATATAAACTTAAAGAAAAGGACTGGTTAGGAAAGTCTTAAAGGGCATGGGAGCATATAAGAAGCTGGAGACTCAAACATTATCATTTAATCCTCATAATACCCCACTTGAAATTTAAAAAAAAAGTTCCCCCCTTTTACATTTAGATACAGAGAGATTTCATTGTTTTATCTGATTCAGTTATCCTAGGAATACACGCAAAATTGCCAATCCAATATATTTTTCCAGGGAGTTATAATAGTACTTTTTCAGCAACGAATACACATGCTCAACAATGACTGATTCCAGATTTTCTATTTGGGACAATACTAATTTCCTGTGGTCGAGAATTGCTAAACTGTCTTTGAGAACCCACTGCTTCAGGAGACTCAAATCATAGGTTGCAAATGGTCTGCTAGAGATTGTTCCAGATCACCCATCTTAAGAAATGACAGTACCCTGCTTCTTAGTGTTTACTGTATATTGAATTAATAATGGAATGCTTATTGGGCCTTTCATTCTTACGCTTACTCCCTTTGAAATAATTCTTTGCAAGGACACTTTTTTTCTAAACATGGAAGTGTTCTTGTCTTAACTCCATGCAAGTAGAGAACACTAAGTCACAACTTTAAGGACAAGGGAAAAAAATAAACTTAACTTTCAAGCTTTCCAGAGTAAAATGTTCTGATCTTTCTCTTCTCTCAACAAACCACTTCTGCCTCCATCACAAACTTTTCAAATCACTATTTTGATCACACCAACAGAAAGCTCCATGCTTACATATGCTCATGCTCTCCTTATCTGACTATATAGTGATAAGTTTAGGAACCATGTCAGGGGTGAAAGTTTAGAAGACCACATAACAATCTAGTATTTCTTTTTAGTTGAGAAAAATCAATAATTCTGTGTATTTATCCATTTTTGGCAGAGAAAAGATTTAAAAACTCAAAAGGGCATTAAGATACTTAATTATTTTAATTTAAATGCATTTTGCCACATCCTGATGACTCATGAAAAAAATGTACATGTAAAACTAGTTATACATATGTATTGTGGCTGCTGTTTATTTATGTACTATGATCTATTTGTTTTAGGCTTTGCTTAGTTTTGGAGACTTTCCTTGTTCAACTGTTATATAATTCATTTCAAATCACACTCAAGGAGAGTGATGATTAAATCTATGCCAGGAGTCGGAAAAGATTTAGAATCTCTGTGAAGATTAGAAATTAGAAATAGAACATATAGATCCTGTTTGGAACATTAACTTTATCTAATTATACTTCTCTTAGAATATGGTTCAATTTCAACTTTCACTTTTTTTTTCTACTCTAGAGAAATCAATTCATGATTTCTTCTAGCAATTCTATGAATAAAGATAAGCTACAAGATTATTTCTCCTTTCATACTTTAAAAAATAAAGGTATGTATTTGTTCCATTTAATCACTTTACCTTTTGCATTTATAGAGCAAATCTAGCCAGTCTTATATGTAATTTAAAGACCCACTAATGAAATAAAGGACCATTAATTAAAAAAAAAAAAAAAGGAAAGGGAGAGGGTATTACAGGACTAAAAATATGAAGAGATAGGAAAATCAAGAGCATATTGACCTTCATGGAATACTATTTAGGTTCTTGGATATGTTTCCATACAAATTTCCACATAGTTTTATTCCCCATGCTATCTTTAGAAGCTTTCTCTTGGATTAAAAGAGCTTTTAAAAAAATATCTGAACATATTTTATAATTACATATTTTTCAAATTTTGAAAGATAGTAGGTTTTAAATTTTTAAAAAAAATTTGGTCATCATTCACTTGTTTTTGATGGATTTCTCCCCCATGAAGTTACCATTAAAAGTCATTTACTTTTTAGTAAATGAGAGCTAAATCAGGATTTGGTAAACTTTTGCATAAAAAGCAAGATAATAAATAATCTAGGATTTGTGGACCATATATTTTCTGTTACAATTACTTAACTCTCTCTTTGTGCATTAAAGCAGCTGTAGACAATAAATAAATGGATTTTGTGTTTCAGTAAAATTTGATTTACATAAAGAGATGGCAGGCCAGATTTGGCTTGTAGGCCATAGACTGCCAAGCCCTTCCTTAAATTACTTCATTGTATATGCAGCAAAAACATACAAAACAGAAACAAAATATTGCTAATAAATTTAGTTGTAAGGATAACTATCATTTGCTTGAGTCAAAGTACATTTGAGTTGGATTGATAAACTCTATACTTACGCTCATTTTGTTCTTAATAGAAAAAGATAAATAGCACAAAAATAGTATGAAGGGTACAAGAACCTGAAATTGTTTTATCAGCTTTGTGAATTTGAAACCTTCTATTTACTATATAGCAAAACATCTTTAATTCTAGAAGCCATAAGTTTTTAAATTTCTTTTGAGTACACTTTTCACTTATGCCTAATAATATTTATCATTCTTATTTTTAAATTTCTAAAAAAATATAAAATTAAAATTCTAATTTTTGAGCTGACATAAAGTACATAAGAAAAATTAAGGTTTGGGTGCCTGGGTGGCTCTGCCTTTGGCTCAGGATGTGATCCCAGGGTCCTTC
The DNA here is from genome assembly GCF_048164855.1 of Canis lupus baileyi. NCBI lineage: Eukaryota > Metazoa > Chordata > Mammalia > Carnivora > Canidae > Canis > Canis lupus. The sequence goes on along the minus strand of NC_132854.1, from coordinate 21,225,523 downwards.
CTTCATTGAGCTCCCCATAGGGAGTCTGCCTCTCCCTTTGCCTATGTCTCTGCCTCTCTGTCTCTGTGTCTTTCATGAATAAATAAACAAAATCTTAAAAAAAAAGAAGAAAAATTAAGGTTTTAGAAGTTTCACTTTTGGTAAACTTTTTTGTGATATAAAACAGTGACAGGGTGCCTGGGTGGCTCAGTTGGTTAAGACATCTGACTAGATTTTGGCTCAGATCATGATCTCAGGGTTGTGAGATGGAGCCCTCATGTTGGGCTCTGACCTGGGCGTGGAGTCTGCCTAAGATTCTCTCTCCCTCTCCCTCCACCCCTCCACTACTCCCTCTCTTAAAAACAAAAACAGAAACAAAAACAAAACAAAACAAAAAAACATTGTCTTCATACAATAATTGTTTAAATGTATCTGTAGCATAAGAATAGTAGTGTATCTGTTTTTTTTTTTTTTTTTGCTGCCTTAATAAATTACTGTGCATATTGTAGCTTAAATAAACACTCCTAATACTATCTCATGCTTCTGTAGGTCAGAAGTATAATTACAGCATAGCTCAAATACGTCCTCTGCCTGAACTCTCACAAGGTCAGAATCATGGTATTGACAGAACTGTGTTCCTTTCTGGAGACTCTGGGGAAGAATCTGCCACCAATGTCACTGAGTTGGCGGACTACATTTAAATTTAGATTTAGGCCCCTAGAAGCTGCTTGCATCCCTTCTCCTGCTTCCCTGGGTCCCCTTAGGCAGCAGCAGGAGGGATCCCCCTCACACTTTGAATATCTTCCTTCCCTGGCCCATTGATGTAATCCAGGATAAACTCCCTTTTTTGAAGCCCTTAACTTCAGTTATATCTGCAAACCCCGTTTTATCATGTAACATAAAGTGTGAACAGTTTCCAGGGATTAGAGGGTGGGTATCTTTGGCAAAGGATTCCGCCTTCTGCAGTTAGTGATCGGTTGAACACCAGTGTGTCTATGAATCAGTTTATGAAACAGATCATTTCTCTTAACTTCAAAGTGTCATTTACCATGTTCCTTTTCTCCAGCTTCAGAAATAACCATTATTCTGGATTTTGTGCTTACTATTTTTAACAAAAACGAATTTTATGTTTAATGAGTAGTGCACATTTTCAACTGTAGTAGATGATAGGGAGGGTGATTGTATAAATTTATACAACAGCAAAGCAGTATGTGTGTGTTTTCATTCATTATAGTGAATACTCACCAAAAATCAATATTTTGCTTAAAATGTTTAACAATCTATAAAGATGATGGATAGGACATGTGATTTATCTAAACATCATGGGAATTATGAACCCCTTTTTATATTGTTATTGTATTCACATTTTTTCTTCAGATAAATACCAAATTTTTATTAGCTTACTGACTCTTTTCTTCTTTCTCTCTAAAAATACTTTAGAATTCCTATCACATACATTCTTGATGTTCTTTCTCAGTTTACCATATGCTTTAACTTCCTTTAATGTCCATGCAGAACAAAAAAGTGAGCAGGATAGGAGAGATGGGAATGGAGTGGAAGAGCTGCACAGAGAAACATTCTCTGAGGATATTTCTTGAATAGATGTGATTTTAGAATTGTGTTAACATTTCACATGGTCAAACAGTAAATGAAAGGGAAGAGGGAAAACAAAAAAAATAGATTTAAAAAATAATTATTTCACTTCACATTCACAGAAATATTTTTATACTTTTTTTTATACTTTTCTATATTAAGTTTATAGTTTTGTTTCAAATACTAAAAATTCAGCCTATTTCATCTTTTTTGTATCAGGAGGTATACAATTGCATGTTTTCCCATGAAGAGAGCTAGTTAGTTGCCTAACTTCATCTATGAAAGAAATGCTTCTTGCCCAATTGATTTGCCTACGGCTGATTTTGAGCACTCTGTTCTTTCTACATTGCTCTATTGGTCTGTTGTTGTGACAATAATATGCCATTTTATTACTTTGCCTTTGAAGTACAGGCAATCCTTTGGTTCTGATTTGCATGGTTCTGATCTGCATGAATTTCAGTGAACTGTAAATTAAATAACACCAGTTCTCCAACCACACCATTCAAAATTTAGTTACCTGGGTTGGGTAAATTAATTGTGAATAATTGCATAAGTACAGACTTCACTGCTAGCTTTTCACTTCACTTACCACTAAGCACATTAAAGGTGCACATCATGATCAGAGACCAATCATCTCACTTCTTCAAAGTCTGTTGGTGATCAGTCACAGTAAATCTGTTTTTCAGGTTACACACAGCAAAGCATGTTTATTAATTGTGCTTCTCACTGTCTCATTGATATATGACATTTCATAAAAAATGTTTAAAGAAGCAGTTGTTTAATAAAAATGAAAGTGCAAAAAAAATGAAAGTGCAGTAAAGAAATGAAAATAGATAATGCTGGAAATGAACCAAATGTAGATGGAGTTATAGAAGAAATAACTGCCCATAAGAATATGGACACTGTTGCTGTTGGAGACACTGTAGATATACAACCAGAGGAACTTAGTGAATGTGAAATTATTAGCATCAGTGAGAAAAGTCATTTGATGAATAGGATGAAGATATTCCAGAGGAGGTGTCACCAGCCAGAATGTTCATATGAAAGAAACTCACAGAGTATTTCAAGGCCTTGGAAGTGAAAAGGATAAAATATAGGAAGCTGATCCAAACTTAAAAAGAAGTATAACAATCTTCAAAGCATAGAAAAGATGTTCACTCCATACCATGAGTTATATGACAGAAGAGGAAGTCAAACAATATTCAAACTATTCTTGATATTTTTTTACACCTATGCAAAACACTTTAACTCAATATATCTAATGCTTTATGTTACAGTGCAGTGAATATTAATTTCATCATTTTTATTCCTGTATATATTTTAACCAACACTTGAATTTAATATTTTAAGAAAAAGAAAAGTCTTAGAAAAATAGTAATTCTTCCTATTGATTGTTTAGACTGTTTTCATGATTATGGCCTGTTGCTAATGTATATGTGTGTGTGTGTGTGTGTGCATGTGTGTGTATGGTCTTGCAGCACTGTGAAAAATGAGGGCTACCTGAATATTCTAATATTTGGTAGGACAAGTTCCTCACTTTCTAAAATAAGAATAACTAGTTTTTGTGATCTTTTATTTTTCCATTTGAATTTTAATTAGAGTTTTCAACTTTTTGAAAAACCCCACGGGATTCAAATTAGGATTGCATTAACTCTGTAGCTTAATTTAGGTAAAACAAACATCTTTATGATATTAAGTCATCTCATCCAAAAGAATTTAATATGTATCAAGTAATTCAGACCATCATCTGTATCCTTTACCATGAATCATTGAATCTAAGTTTCTATTGGTTGGAAGATATGCTCTTATTGGCAATTAAGAAAAAAAAAACACTGTTAATTAAATTATGACATAATGTTTTCATACCTCATTGATGATAAGACATTCCAGATTTGAGGATGTTATAAAATGGGAAAGTTTAGAACACATAGCATAATTTTTAGAGTTTTAAAGTTTTGTCCTTGGAGATATCGTAAGTTTTTAGTTCAACTAATTCTGTGATACTTTATAACATAGAATCTTGTGAATGGTATTTTGTGTTTGATAAGTTTTGTAGTTATTTATTGTTGATGTTGAAAAATAATATTATATTTTGGGTCTGATTTTGAATTTGGCAAATATGTGAAAGTCTCTTACTCTAATAGTTTGTATTTTGATTATATTGAGATTTTGTATATAGATTATATAGTCCCTAATTAACAACACCTTTATTTATTTTATCTAATTCTTATCTTCTTATCTCTTCATTATTCTCCTCTTCATAATGCTGACCAGAAGTGCCATGATTTATTAAACGTAATTTTGATATGAGTGATCTTTGCAATAACATTAGTGAGAGCTTTAGGCAGCCTGTTTAGAGAAGGAAAGTTGTCCAGATTTCTACTTGGTCCTAAGAGTATGTATTAGTAACAAATAGGAGCCAGTAAGACTAGAAAGCTATGAAAAAGTTTCCTTATAATTTTTAAAGAGTTTTTAATTTTTGTGTAGGATTTCTTCAGTAGGACCTTATTTCTTTATTAACTTGAATTAAGTGGCCCAGAAATTGTGATCTTAATTATAATTGTGATTTGTGCATTTTTTATTGTTCTGTATATTATCTTTTATTAATGTCCTTTGATTAAATATTAAATATTGAAAAGCAAAAATAAATAAATATTGAAAAGATGTAAAATTTGTTAAATGTTATTATATATTTAAATAGGATTTAATCCCAATTACAGAAGATTTGGGCTATGTGATATATCATATATACGATTGTTTTCTAGGGAAAAAAAATAGAAAAATAAGCCAAAGGTGTATTAACAGTATTGTTAGATAATAAAAAGGTCATTATTCTAATTAAGGTCAATAGTACCTTAGATGATGATTTAGAATTTCATCACATAGCCTATAATAATAATAATAAAAATACAGATGAAGTGGAAGCTAATGTATTAATATAAAATATTATAAGTAATGTATTATGGAAAACATCCAAAACTTAAAAGGAAAAATAGAAATACTAGATTTCAGAAATTGCAAGAATTCTTTATATGTTAAATAATACACATGTAAACAATATGTAATTTCCCTTTGTATTAATATTTATAGTTCTAAAGAATGTGGGTAAAAATCTCTTAAATATCCACTCTTGTAAAGAGGTTATGTATATCATCATATATCTGCTTAGCAATGAAGCCACTAAGAATTATGATTACATTAAAATTAACTACATAGAAAATGTTGGTGAAAATACATATACCAAGATATCTGTACTCTGTGATCTGAATTATATAAAAATATGTATTAGCAAATCAGGTAATTATATTATTCAACATTTTTACTCTTTGGCAAATATATATTTTCTAATTTTTGCATTTTATTTAATGTATTTTCTATATTATATATTCTTGTATACTAAGAAAATCAATAAAGAGAAATATAAAAGAAAGATCTTTTTGGTCTCCCAATGTGCCCTTTACAATGCTCTTTAATTTATTAAATATAAGTTCTGAATGTTTTTCACTCTTCATTATCCGTATTATTCTCATTAATTCAGTCATCTCAGTTATTTTTTCTATTATTTTTATCATTGTTATTTTTGTTGTTGTTTTAAGTATACTGTTAAGAATACATGTTCCAAAGCCAGAAAAACAGTCTAGCTTTTTTAACCATCTAGACTTTCTAAAATGAGGGCATCCAAGATTAGTTAAAAAATGAAATTCACTGAATATTCATTAAACTACATATTTTTGAGATATAAACTACCTGAATAATTCAGTGGTACATTTCTACAATGCTGAGACAGTATTTCTCAATTAAAAGAACCAAGACATATTAATATCTATCATAATCCCAACTGCTCTCATAAGCAATGGTGACCTGTTACATCTTAGTATAATCTGTATAATATAAATGAAAAATATGGTTATGATTAAAAAATACCTAACTTACTAAGTTTATTATTTCTTTAGATTTTGTTAATTTGTAAAGGTTGTTCTGGTCACATTTTTGTTTTTGTTGTTAAGATTTCATTTATTTATTTGTTTGAGAGAGGCAGGGGAGGAACAGAGGGAGAGGAACAAGCTGACTTCCTGCTGAGTGCAGACCCTGTAGCAAGTATTGATGCCACAACCCTAAGACCATGTCCTGACCCAAAAGCAAAAGTCAGATGCTTAACCAACTGAGCCACTCAGGTGCCCCTGGTCACATTTTCATACTGTGATAAGATAGTGCTAGCAATTAGGGTAACTATCAACTAAAAGGAAATCATGAATTTACATTGTTATTCAAGTAAAAAAAAAATTAAAAAACAAATTTATTTTCACATTTTGAGTGGGCAATAAAATTGTTATTAAAATGATGGTTTTCAAAACAGACAAAAATAGACAAATATTGAGAGGAAAATATTTTTTAATTTAATTGATAGATTCACAAACATAGATTGTGACTATTTCAATCATTCAGTACAGATTAAAAACTATTTTTGCCAAAACTGTTTATTGGAGGCATAGTTTAATTTTCTAATTGTTGAATTTTCAAACTGGGAAATGAAAACTTTTGTTATAATCTCACATTTTTGCTTCATTTCTCTAACACCTACGGGTAAATTGCACTCTACTGTACATTCAATTATTTCTTTCACTTTCCCACCGAAGTATCCATTTTCCCTTCTTGTAATATTTGTTATTAAAGTGGGAAAAATCAAAGCTCTACTTAATCTTCTTTATTAGTATCAAGATATCTTTTTCAGTCTGGATAAATGATCTTCATACAAAACTATGATCTCCCCAAAAAACATTTACTGTGATTTTTATTTGGAGCATAATCAAAATTTAAAACAAGAGTAATCAAAGAAATCTAAACCCTTGATAAGATGATTTATTTTTGTATATTTTTATACATAATAATAATTTCATAAAGTGCTCAATTTAACTCAATACATAGGCCCAGGTATTGTTAACTATATCTATTTTGTTGTATAAACTGAAATGCATTAAAATACAACTACTGAATGTATGAAATTACAGAAGCAAAACATAAATAATGTCCCATTTTTGGCATTAAACATATTATCATTTTACCCTTTTTGTTATCTGAATCACAGAATACCTCTGAATTCTTTATTGTTAAATGTCTTCTAAATATACATTCCATTTTGAGCATATTTATTATATCTCTACTTGGTTTTAGATTAATAAAACAATGGATTCACATAAAGCCTTCAAAAATGTATTAGTGACAATTATATAGGATGTTTTTCTTATCATATCTTTGTCATTTTTATGAAGATGTAGGTGGATGGGGATTTTGATTATACTCACATATTTACTTAGGAATTAGTTGTTCAAGTACTCAATTTTTTTCATATAAATTCCACAAAATGAAAATGTGGAACAATTACTAAAAATTAATGGCATCCCAGTATCGTAACTGATTAGTGATGAGATTATGTTGCTTAAAATCTGTCAAATTTACATTCTCTTTATTATTAGTTAATAATCATTGATTACTGTTCACAGTTATGGTCAGTTCTTAAAGTGCAACTCAGATGCCAAAAGACATATCTACCTTGACATTTATTAGTTTAATATCTTGAATATTATAAGTCATGTTCAAGTATCCTGAACAATTAAATATTTTTGACCTATTGAGTTTAAACAGAAAATATAGCCAATACAATGAATTTAAAAATGAATGTTTTGGAAGACTGACTTAGGACATAACATAAATTATCTCTGCATATTTTGAATAACTTCCAAAAATGATTTCATATCACTACTAGCTTAATTGAGAAGGTTTCCATTTGCCTACAGAAACACTGAGTATACTAATAAAGTCTCATCTCATTCCATTCAGAATGATGAATAAGTCTAAAGACATAAAAAAAAAATAATATATTAATCAGAGTCACAAGGTTTGTGATATTTCTAAATGGCTGAATCATTTATATATCTACCAAAGTTTTATGCCCTTCCAAGTATGGGTACACTAAGCATTTTTTTCATAAGTGTTTAACTATCTTCTCACATACTTCTCAAAATCTGGAACTGATGGATGGCATTCCTGTCACTTTAAATTACACATATATCTTACAATTTGCTATAAAACTTTATCTTTAATAATTCAATAAGTAATTGATAAAACTTCCAAATAGTATTTAAGCCTTTCAATAATATTCCATTTTATTCAGTAAATATTTTATCATATTCTTAGTTTGTAATTATAGCTATATATATAATTATATAATTATGGCTATATATAACTATTGTTATAGTTACAACTACATATAATATATACTATATATGGTTATTCTTTAATATATAGTTATATATACATATACTTTACATGTGTCTCATAATCCAACCACTATGCCAACAAAGTCTCATAAAAACAGCAATATAAGGGGATCCCTTGGTGGCTTAGCCATCCTGCCTTCGGCCCAGGGCGTGATCCTGGAGTCCCGGGATGGAGTCCCACATCGGGCTCCCTGCATGGAGCTTGCTTCTCCCCCTGCCTGTGTCTCTCCCTCTCTCTCTCTGTATGTTCTCATGAATAAATAAAATTAAAAAAAAAAAACCCAGCAATATAAGAAAACACTATACAGTATTAAAATATTATGGCTTAGGAATGTCTATCTAAAGAAAACGACTTACAGTTGAATGTTAACTTTATCACAATGTTCATAGCATTGCATTGTAAGACAAAATACAATTAATTAAGCTAAAAGACATGCAATACTCTAGGAGAAGATGTTTTTATTTGTATATACTAAGTAAGACTAAGAGTGACAGAATATAAAATTAATAGATGTGTTAACGAGATAGGAGTTTATTTCTCCTTCACATACATTAAGTCCAAAAGTAATCAGTCCAGGACTGGCTTGGCTGATCATACCTCTATTTGGGACCGAACTCCTTCTACATTCCTTGTTGCTCTGACTTCCGTACTCACATGTGTCTCATAGTCCAGCCACCCTGCCAACATTTAAGTAGCAGGAAAGAAGATATGACAAAGAAGGGCCTACCTCTTCCCTTCGGCGACTATATCAAATACCCCAGTCTACATTTCCTTTTACAACCCATTAGGCAGAATTTAGTTTCATGGGCACAACTAGCTGACAGAATTACCATGGTTTTATCTACAGCTGGAAAGACCTATTGAGGGAAAGGCAGAAAAAAACATCAAATTTATTAGAAGAATTTGGTTTTTTAGCACATTGCTGGTCATTTGTCTTTCATACTTTATATATTATTTGCATGTGTGATATATTTTTCAAAAGATTTGCTATGAAGAAATTTGGTGTCTCTATAACTATTTTTTTTTTTTAATTTATAATAGTCACATAGAGAGAGAGAGAGAGGCAGAGACATAGGCAGAGGGAGAAGCAGGCTCCATGCACCGGCAGCCTGACGTGGTATTTGATCCCGGGTCTCCAGGATCGCGCCCTGGGCCAAAGGCAGGCGCCAAACCGCTGCGCCACCCAAGGATCCCCCTCTATAACTATTTTAAGCCCATGTTTTCATAAAAGAAATATTTTCTTGTGATTTCTTTTTTTTTCCTTTCTAGAAGATATTTACTTATAAATTCATTATAATCCATAGAAATAATGTAAATAATACAATATCTTTAAGTCAAATATTTGCTTTTACTAGAAACAAGTAGGACATTAACATGTAGATGATAATAAGCCAAAGTAATCTTTTTGTCGCTGTTGTTAATTTTTATTTATTTAAGTAATCTCTACACCCAACATGGTGTTTGAACTCAGGACCTGGAGATCAGGAGTCCCATGTTCTTCCAACTGAGCCAACCAGGTATCTCAGTAATTTTTTTTCTTAAGTGGCATAATTTGAATAACCAATATATTAAGAGGTTGTTTGGTTATATCTAATGCCCAAATCACTTTAGTTTGTGGTTTAGGTCCCTCATTTATGTGGGAGACCTTCCTTGTCCATTTTTTTTTTTATGACAATGTTTTTTATTTTTTTAATTTCCAGAAAATGCTTATATATTTTCTAATGCTGGTGGCTGTATTTTTTTATCTGCCAATTGATCAATTCAATGAAACTATTGTTCTACAAATCATATTTTCTGCTATTGAAATCTACTACTCTTGCTCTTGTTTTGTTTCATCCAAAGTTGACAAACTTATTTAAATCAATCCTCATCCCTGCCCCAGGAAGCATTCACATCAGGCTGGGAAATTTAGCAATAATTTACTGAACATTCAACAGTACCAAAAATAATTTTTATATTGTATACCTTAAAATTGAGATGAAATATAATTTATTCTAATAACATAATAAAGAGATACTAAATGGACCCCCTCATTGGGAAATTCAATGCCTTACCCCATTTTTGACACCAAGTAAAACTCAAGTACCCTCAGAACCAAGAAGTGCCTATGTACTTATGCAAGTTTTGAGTCCTATCCATGTACAACATTCAAGCAGAGAATACATTTATGGTTTCAAAGAGTCCTGTATTCTCTTGCCAACTATACAACTACAGTCTAAGACTATTTGTGGATGTCCACAGACTCCAAGGAAAGGAGCTACATCAGAACTACAAGATTGGCTTTTAGAGTTGTCTGGACTTGAAAAAGATTACCCAATAAATAAAATTATTGGTAGGTTGTTATTTAAAACTTTAAAACTTAATTAAAAGACTTGATTGCAATTAGAAGCTTTCTTCAGCTGATGTCTGTCAGGGCACACCAAAGATTGGATGACTCACTGATTAATACTGACTTGAGGGCTTTAATGGGATAGAAGAATGTTGGGTAAATGCCCTTGTAGCTTTCAGGCAGCAGTTTTGTCTCTGACTGAAACTTGGGACTGAAGGTTCAGCCTGTGTTGTTCCTCTCACTTTCAGGGTGGTTGTGATCTCAATAACCATCAAAACGGTATTTCCTGTTTCTGAGAGACCTGCATTGATTAGTCAGGGTTCACAAGGAAGGAGAAATAGAAAAGGAGACAACGTAGAAGACAAAGAGGTAACTGGGGGGCCCTCTCTTATCTTTGCTTTAGGCTTTTATACCTATAAAGATACAACGTATTTAATGGTGGAATTTTCAATTCAAAAGTAAATTTTTTGCTGAAATTCATTATAGATGTATGTTTTTGAGGAAAAAAAAAAGAAACTTTCCATAATATAAGAGACTATGCTTTGACATCTGTGTGTTTATATTTTTCTACCTTAAAGATAAGTGATCCAAAGGACAACACAAAATTTATCAATGATCCTGACTCTATTCTTACGCAATAAATATCAATAAAATTAATGTGAATATGAAAGAATTTACCTAGAATGTTTATGAAAGAAGAAGAGGGACAAATAGAATCATCTGGAATGTTTTAGATTACCTGTTGAAATATTCACAGTTGCAAGGTTTTTAATAAGCCTTAGAATTGAAAATGGGTAGTTACTGAGGATCAATTTTGCGAACCTGATTTAATGCTTTTAATTTAGAATAGTGTAGCATTGGGAAATATTTTAAATGGTATTGACTTAAAGCAAGCTAAGTAGAGAATAGAAATGTAATCAGGAAAAAGAAATAATACTTTTTTTTTTTAAGATTTTATTTATTTATTCATGAGAGACACAGTGAGAGAGAGAGAGAGGTGGAGACACAGGCAGAAGGAGAAGCAGGCTCCATGCAGGATACCAGGTCTCTAGGATCATGCCCCAGGCTGAAGGTGGCACTAAACCACTGAGCCACCTGTGATGCCCCAAGCTAGAACTTCTTTATACAGGTATAATATAAATATCCCAGTACCTCAGATATGTTAATACATTTTAGTCTACCATAGTTAAATCTTAATTAAGGAAAAAAATACAGATTAATATGTTTTCTTCTTTTCTTATATGACAATTGTACTGTGATTATGACAAAATATTCTCCACAATGGAGGAGAAGCTCAGAGAATATATTCTATCTTTTAAATTTATTTTCATTTTTATCATCAGTACTTTCTACCTTCTATATATTTTATAATTTAATTCTCTTCTAGAGAATGGGAGAATTCATGGAGTATCCTGATAATGCATGAACTCTTTTACTTAGCTTTTCTAGAGAAGCTCAGGATTAATCACTAGGAATGAATATGGAGGTATTAACTCAGTCATTTTAACAGAACTTTATTAAATGCCTACTCCATGACAGTAAATGGCTATTAGCCACATGCATTGTGAAATCAAATATAAATAATCATGTAGAGATAAGCAGTTTAAAAGAAAGTATACAGGTGGATTTATCTTTATAACTTTTGACATTCTTCCAACGATAAGAAGCAGGGTAACATAAGAGGAACAATAATGCGATTTATCTTAGAATCATGAATAGGAGAGTCACATAACATGTATTTTTAATTTTTAGAAATAAAATTTTTATTTTTATGGAATTTATTGCATAGTGTAGGAAAACTAGAAGCAAGAAATCAGGAGAAAAGATGAGAATACTAACTCTGGACATCATCACTGAATGGAAGGTAGAGATACAGATATGGATATTAAGTCATTTTAAAATCTTACCTAAAACTGCGTTTTCATCACACAAATCTTATGCCCATTTTCCAACTGATTCCACTCCTCTTCAACTATAGTATATGTATTGGTTTTATTATTATATAACAAATAATCTCAACAATTAGAAACTTAAAAAATAATATTTATTATCTCACATTTTCTATGAATCAGAAATCTAGATATGGCTTACCTCAGTAGCTGTAGCTCAGCTTTTCTCACAAGTTTGCAATCAAGGTATTGTCCAAGGATAAGGTCTCAACTGAAGCATGAACTGAGGAAGGAGCCACTCCAAACTTTTGAGGTTGTTCAAAGTCTTCAATTCTTTGCGGGCTCTTGGTTGGAGACTGACCTCAGTTACACCCTTGCTTTGTTGGTCACTCAGTAAAGCAGCTTACAGTACAGTGGCTGGCTTCCCTCAGAGTGAAAGAAAAAGAAGGCAAGTAAGAAAGAAACCAGATATTATTGTAACCTAATCTCAGAAGTAACATTTCATAGCTTTACTATCTTCTATTTGTTAGTGACAAATTACTAGGTCCAACCCACACTCAAGAGTCATAATTACATAAGGTTGAATAACAGGAGATGGGAATAATTGGGGGTCAGAGTTAGAGGCTGCCCTACCATACTATGATACACTTTTTATTTCCCCTAAATCTATAACTCAATTTTTGTATGAGCAGTTGTCTCAGGTTGACTGTGACTCTCCAGATATAGCCGTAAAAATCACACATCCTACCCATTTCTACCCATCCTACCCATTTCTACCAAACTACCCATTTTCAATTCTAAGGCTTATTAAAAACCTTGCAACCTTAAATCCTGAGCCATTTAGGACAGTTGGGTGGCTTACTTACACTTTCAAACCTGGAATTCTATGTAGAGACTTCTACCTATACTATATTAATAGCTTTTTTTTTTTCTTACTAACATAAAACTACTCAAACTCCAGGACTCTACCTATTGTTCTAACAGCTGAGTACATCCTAACTGAATAAAATAATTCTACATTAAAGTTATTATTGACTTCTGTAACAAAAACCTTTGAATAAAATTGGAAGTGAGTTTACTTATATGACTATATTTGCAAAGATCGACTTAAAAAGAGTTCGGACTCACTCATAATTTAGCATTTAAAATATAAACAAGTATATATTTAATGACAAAAACAAAGTCAAAATAGGTCAATCCTGAGAAGAGAAATCTCCTTTAATCCTGAATAAATTAATATTCCATACACACACACATATATATACTCTCTTTTATGCATGTGTTTCTACTATATTTTAATGTAGTTAAAAGTATAACATAAATATTTAACAAATAACAGAAGCTTATGAGCCTCTGACTTTAGGTAAAGAACATTAGCAGATGCTGTTTTACACTGATGATTTTAGGTGATAATGGAGTAAGATTAGAGTAATTTTCTCTTTGTCATCTCATCAACAAAAAGAATGACACTTATCAAACTATATTAATGTACATTTTCTTCCTAAATAGTCTCACTTTATCATGAGCAAGATCAACAGAATAGGAAATCAAGACAGCACATTCACTCACTAATTTTCACTGTGGTTAATCGTTGAAACCTTTAATGAGACCTCTTGTGCTTTTCAGGCTATCTCTAACTTGAACTTGTTCAGCAAATTTTATCTGCATTAGTAGCCATGGCAACTTCAGGATAAATATTGAGTGTTGGCCTTCCAACTGTTAAAAACCTGTAAGTTTCCTATAAGTCCATAGTGTATCTCCATAGAGACACAAGGTGCAAAACAATAGAAACTTTTCATCTGGTTCCAAGGAAAAAGTTTAAAATAAAATTAAATAGAAGATAGTGCAAATATTAAGAAAAGTTTTTCCCCCCGAAGTAGTAGAACAAATGGCAAATTTCATGGCAATTATATAAAGCTTTTATGTAAATGGATCATTATCAGAGTTCATGCTTAGCTGCTTTTGAGGGACTATTGAAGAAAGGGTAGAAAAACAGGGTAGCTTAAGACCAGTACAATTTCAAAAACGTTATTGCCCTGTTAGGTGCATATTTGTGATATATCGTTTTATGAAATATCCTCCTAATTGAAACTAAAATATAGTATATACAAACCTTTTAAAATTATGTAGTTGTTGCTGGAAACATATTGACTATTTTTCAGACCATGCTGATACTCAGCAGACCACCTTGTGTTGACTCAGTTGCACATCTATGAAATCTAATTGTAGGTTGTAGATACTTCAGGTGGGCAGGGTGCTGTGCCCATCTTGCAAATATAAATAGAACCCTTTGATTTTTTAGAATACTCTACTCTGTATCAGTAAAGATTATTAAATATAAGCCCTATGGCATATTGCCTTTTTCACAGATGACCACAATAATATCTCCTATCCTACATGCTCTTCTAACAATGTAACATTGACAGTCCTGCCAAGTGTCTCCTTCCTTGGACTACATGTAGTATCACAACTGTCCTCAGTGAAAGAATATATCTGAAGTAATTTCTGACACTAGATCATCAAAGTAGCATATATTTCCTTGATCTTTTGAGACATTTGCTTTTGTTCTTTTTAATTTAATTTAAAAAAATTTTTTTTGTATTTTTTTTATTGGAGTTTCATTTGCCAACATATGGTATAACACCCAGTGCTCATCCTGTCAAGTGCCCCCCTCAGTGCCCATCTCACAGAAGCTTAGAAATTCAAGAAAGCAAGTGTCTTGCTTTTGGAACTCAGTTGTGGCCATCTTGTAAGGAAGCCCAAATGAGCATACATGAAGAAATCACATGGAGATGACTCATCTAAGATGACAGTCCAGTCAAAATTCTGCCTGCAATCGATTGCCAGATGTATGAATTAAGATGTTTTCAGATGATTCCAGCCCTTATCTGTTAAGTTCAGTCAGACTTACTGTTTTTTCCAGGAGGCCCAAATATATCAGTGAGTGAGTGACCTTGCTCTGTTCTTGAATTTCTAAGCCTCAGATCCCCAAGCCCAGTGAAATGACTGTTTTATGCTTAAAACTTTGGGTAGATTCTTATGCAACTTCAGTAATACCACCTACTTCTGTCCTTATTTGTACCAATTAAGTCTTCAGGTCATAAATTACGTTTTCTAAATTTGGTGAACAATATTTTCATAATCTCCAGCTCATCTTTATTCAAGAGAAGATCATTAGAATGTTACTTTCACTTAAAAGTAATGCCAATTGAATTTCAAAAAGAAGCACCAAATAAACATGGAAGTTTTTGGTAAATGCATAATTTGCCTCTCTCAAAAGTTGAAAAGAATTTGAGGTGTCTGGGTGGTGCAGTCTGTTAAGTGACTGGCTCTTAGTTTGGTTCAGGTCATGATATCAGGGTTATGATCAAGCCTGTGGGGCTCTACACTTCTCATAGGATTCTCTTTCCTTCTCACTCAGCCTTTCGCCCTCCCCCCTTACTCTCTCTTTCTCTTTAAAACTAATAAATGTCTTAAAAAAAAGTTTAAGAGAATTTATCAGTTGGATATGTATAGGAGAGAAACTGACTTCAACATTGTCAGTAGTCATTTTCTTTCCTTCACAGAAAATCTTAAGAAAAACTTCCCTTTGCACAAGGCAAACATAATTCAGAAAATGTCAGTAATTTATTGGGAATTTGAAATTTAAAACCAGGCCTTTATCAGGCTTTTTTTATGTGTTCAAATCAAAGGTAACATAATGTGGCAAATATCTGGAGAAGGAGAAAGAAAAACCTGGGAAGGGTGAAAGATAAGGTGAGAGAGAGGAGACACATTGTAATGCAATTCTTTTTTAATGGATTTTGTTTCTGGTTCTAGTCTCCTAGGAGGTGCAACTGCATGTCCTGATACCTCTATATCTTTGTAAAATCCAGCTGTCTTCTGAGGTTACCTGAAAATAATGTATCAGTCATAATGCCTTTGACCACAAGGTACAGTATCAGCCCTGCTTAAACAAACAGGAAATGTGTAATCTTTCATAAAAAGGCATCTAGAGACAGAGTCTTCCAGCAGCTTAGCTATAGAGAAACCAGAATCTTTCCATACTCTGATATGCTAGTCACAGTTTAAGTTTTATTTTATGGTTGGTCCCTCTTGTGGTTATAGGATGACAACAAAGTGTGTGTTAAGTCTACATATTTCTTCATTCAGTACAAATAGCACCATCTTTTTCCTTGTTTTTTCCTCAATTATTTTTTCCTTTCAACCTGACCTTCAGAGCCCTTTAATTCTTAATTTTCCCAACATTTGAATTTTAATGAGATCTGCTAGAAAAAGAACATTTTCTCTGGCTCATCTTTTAACAGCACAGAATCAGTGACTGGATTTTATCATTTCTTTTTCTCACAAGCTTCTCACACAGGTGTAAGAATAATTTGAATTTTATAAGATTTTCAGAAGATGTAGATACAGCCAGTTTTTATTTTAAATACTATTTATTTTCCTCAGTTCCACTTTACTTTGTTTTCCTTTTAGCTAGTTCCAGATCTCTAGTTTATCAATAGGAAATGAACACATAAATAAAAGTATTAGTAGGTAATATTCTATAAAAATCATTTTTTAAATAAAAATACTCCTTTATTCTAAAGCACACACTATTTTTAACTGAATAGACAAATGGCTTATGTCAAACAGAAATGACTGACTCATAGGGAAATTACATAGAAAAAGAAAACAAATCACTCCAAATACATTACCAAAAGTTAAATACAATGTGTGTTGCTTTTCAGAATTTGTTTAAAATGTCTGTTCTAACCTTGCTCACACACAAATTGTAATATATTTAGTGCTAGTTTTGTCTTATATTTGTGTTCCTCATGGCCTTATGCACTAAAATTTTTTTCCATGCCATTGAATATTTGAAAAATACTACTATAATACATGTAAAATATTAAAAGAATAAATGCAGTACTAGCACTTTCTAGGCTTTATTTTTTAGTATTATCATTTTAGTATTAAAATATTGTTATTATATAGTGGTTAACTTCCTTGCATAAATTAATATCCACATTTTTAATTAAAATGATACCTTTAATTTATTTTTATAAATAAAGTTATTGTGTAGGATTTTTTTAAAGTCTTGCCACGTAGATGAACATAATTATTCAAATATAATTTAAATTTTTTCCTCAGCCATTGGTAATATGTGTGAAATGATTGCATACTAGTTTTCACATATTTATCCTTTTTTTTCTATCAGTTTACATAATCAGCCCTAACAAATATTTTGTGACATCAGCTACTGGAAATTGCATAGCACTTTGTAGCCTACAGAATACAATGTAGCTTTCAGAACTTCACTATTTTTTTACTCTTCATCTGTAACATGGATGCATAATTTTTCAGAGCCCAAAAAGTTTGTTTTGTTTTTTTTGTAAGTAGAGGCTATTTACATAAAACCAGTAATCATAAGATCTCTTTACTATTACAAAAAAAGAAAACCAACTCTAATTAAGCAGCAAGTGTTAAAATGAAAGGTAAATCCCATGAAATCTACTTTGTTGTGATAAATGCAATCTTGACGATTACAGAGGTATCCTTTAATATATGAAATTCAGATAGAGAAACCAAGCTGAATTTTTGGACATCATTGAAAGAAATTTCTAATTAATGGTGAATTCTCTAAAATAAAACTAAAATTTTTAAATAGTTTTTAAATATTTTTAAAATATTTTTTTAAATATTTTTTTTATTGTTTAGATAAAGTTTATTTTGGAAAAAAACAATGGCAACTAATAGGAACAAACAGTTCACTCACCAATTTCTCATGGCATATTAGATATGTATTCCTCAAAAGAGTTCATTAAATCAGTGTGAATGCCACAATATGATTTTTAAAGAACTTTTGTTTGATGTGTGTTTGTCATTTTAATTTAAAAAATAGTGATTTAAGGCCAATCTGAAAAGAAAGTTAAATTCAAGTCATTCAGTATTTTTCTTCTCTTCACCACAATAGTAAAATATATTCCCTTCAGTACTTTCCCACATGAAACAAAACAAAACAAAATACCTTATAATAATGAAGTTTCAAGGAACCAATTTACTGATTTTAGTTGAGTCAGCACAAAATTCTTTATAAATAAAACAGCCGGGTGTTTACAAACACTTCTAATATATGCTTTTACTTTCAAAGTTTTTATATGTGTGGGGTAAAAATTTTCTCTGGAGTAAACTTGGCACCACATATTACAGCCATAGAGAGAATTTTTTATTCCTTCCTATCTAAAATCATTGATTAGAAGCTTGGGTTACAGAACCTCACTCTTCAAAAGTACTCAGGACTTTTTAAAGTTTCTGTTTCAGTGTATATTTTAGAAAGGACCTACAAATCTATGTGTATTGTTGAAAATACTGCATTTGCTTGGTGTTAAAGTACACTGCCTATCTCTCCTCATTGTTGGGGGCCAATCGTAAATAAGATTTTTAAAAATATTTATTTATTTATTCATGAGTGACACAGAGAGAGAGAGAGACAAAGACATAGGCAGAGGGAAAAGCAGGTTCCCTGCAGGAACCCAATGTGGGACTCCATCCAGGACCCTGGGATCATGATCTGAGCCGAAGGCAGACATGCAACCACTGAGCCACCCAAGTGCCCCTAAATAAGATTTTCTTGATCACATTTCATCCATGCCAGCAACACCTCATCTGCAACCTTATCTTTTCTTTAAACTCCATTTATAAATGTCTTCAAGAAACTTTGGAAATTTCCCCCATATCAAAAGTATAGATTTAATTTTAGAAATATAGGCTATTATTGGTTAATCGTGGCCAGTGTAGAAAGCACCCTTCCAAAGAAAATAAATTCTGTTTACGAAAAAAGAAAAATGAGGTGTTTTTTTTTGTTGTTGTTGTTTGTTTGTTTGTTTGTTTGTTCTGCCTCTCTGCAGTTAGGGAGGATGCCATACAATTCTGTGGAAAAGTGGGCACAAGGACTTAACTGTACAGGTGGGACTGGAGGTACTTATGGTAGGATATCTGAGTTGAGTCTTTGTATTGGCTTTTGTTCATGGAAGGAGAGATTCTGAGTGAAGAAAGCATACATGAGTCACCAGACATTCTTCACTCATTATGACATAACTGATGAGGGTAATTGTTCAGGTCCTTGGGCACTATCTTGGGAAATAATTGAGAAAAAAAGTAATGTGGTTTTATAATAATTTATCTTAATTATTCATTCTCACTGTATTTAGAAAACTTGGTAATTTTTAAAAGTCATCTCTGAAGCCACCTTATTTCAAGTACATATTTTTGTCTTTAACTCTTTGAAAATCATAAATATGAATAACACAGAAACTATGATAGATAGACCTTATAATAATAGAAGATACTTACAAAACACTTCTTGAGTACAAGATTCTTTTCTAAGTATTCTACAAGGAAAATTGATTTAATTCTACACTGACCCCGTGAGAAGATATTATTAGAAGCACATTTTACAGATGAGGAAACTGAAGCACAGGGAGTTTGAGAAACTTGTGCACATTCATAGTATGCTAGGTAACTGTGCCAGGCTTCAAACCCAGTCAGTCTAGCTCCAGAGAATGTGACTCATAAAAACATAGTAGGAAAGGAGAACAAAGGGAGAAAGAAAGAAACATAATAAATTAAGGTCAAGAAGAAAGGCACAGTTACAAAAGTCAAGAGCCCTTGAGTGCAGATTTAATGAGGAACTTGGATATATTACAGCAAAGGGAAAAATGTTGGTTGGTGATGCAGGTTTTCATCTATATTAATTGAAAGAAAGATGACAAAAGCAGATTTCAAGACTTTATTCTCTGCGCTATATATAAGCTTTCACCTTGGCTTTTGGGGAAAGGCTTCAGTAAAGATTTAAATTGATTTCATTACTTTTGGTTTTGGAATTGTCTTTCTTTTTCTTTTCTTTTCTTTTCTTTTCTTTCTTTTCTTTCTTTTCTTTTCTTTTCTTTTCTTCTTTTCTTTTCTTTCTTTCTTTCTTTCTTTCTTTCTTTCTTTTTTTTTTTTTTTTTGGAATTGTATTTCTTTCAATTAAAATGATTTGGTGGAGGGAAAAGTCAAAAGAGGAAAGGAACCAAGAGAGGAAAGTCAAGAGAGGAAAAGTCAAGAACAAGATAACATTTTGAATGGGCAGTCCCTGGATTGTTTTCTTTGGTTTAGGACCCCACATTTACTATATCATTTCTAGGTACTAAACTTATCACATAGAGCCAGGAAGAAATTTGGTAGTAATTACAAAAATCACTGGTACAGGCTATTTGAGACTTAAAATGGACATATGAAACACTTTCTACTAATACGATTGTATAAGACATGTTAGCTTTCTTATTGAAATTATGGCATGAAGCAGTATTATGTAAAGTGGACCATTGACCAACACATCAACAAATTGGGAAATTTTTAAGCATATAGATTACCTGACTTCTTTCCAGGCCTATGGGACAGAATCCCTGGAAATGGAGTCCAGGTTTCTATATTTTAACAAAGTAATTATTTACTATGCACATTAAAGTTTGAGAAGCCCTGGTGTGAAGATCACCCATTATTCAGAGATAGGTGTGATGGTACTTGGATTACCAACAAAATGTCAGTATAAAATACAGTGGTTACTTAGAGATACAAAGTTCCAGCCTAGGAAAAATGGGTTATTTTAGGTGGGTTGCCTACAGAGAAAAATGCACGTGTGAGTTTACTCCACCACAAAATGCGCAATTCAAACTTTTAACCAAAAGACTATAGACTCCAAATTTCATAAGATTTTCTAAACTTAAGGACTGTGAAGATGAAAATTGTGATAAGGATAATTGGAGAGTTCCACCAACTTCGTGAATCTGTGTGTTTTCTTTACAAAATGATTTAAATCACATAGTAATATCTACTGGTAGCTTTCTTATCCCTTTTCTGTAGGTATAAAACATTTCATATAGAGATCAAGCAAAGCAGTAATCACTTCCTTTGTTATTTTCCAGATATGCAATTTACATTCCAATAGTGCAGGCCTATAGTTCCCCACCTGCACTGGGCTGTTTGTTTGCTTTCATCTATACTTTTAATGATGTTTCTCTTCTGTTTAGAATGCCTTTTATGTGTCATCTCCAACACAGTTCCTTTTCTTATCTCCTCTTCTCCAACGCACATATTTCACGATGGATTAGATGCCTAGTTCCAAAATGAGCCTTTTTCACAGCATTTGTTGTAGGATGTTGACATTTTCTGTATATGTGTCTGACTTTTTACCCTACTGAACTCAAGAGCTTAAATGGTGAATACTGTCTTATTCACATTTGTAAATTCAGCTTAGGTCCAGTACCTGCCATTTAGTGGGCACTCATTGTAAATTTGATAAACTCAACTAATCAGATCACAGAGTCATGAACCTGAAAATCAACAAGCATATGTCTCTTAGTGGCCTCAAAAGACATAAATGTGACATAAATTGCGAACTAAAAGCCAAGCACTTTCTTCATAGAAAAGTCCCTCAGGTCTTACACACTCTTATTTTAGACACCATTAAAAAAAAAAAAGTGCTTGCTTATTTGATTTCCTAGCACAAAGAAAATTAAAAGCAGCAATTTGGAGGCAGTGAGGGGGTGATGCTAGAGGCAAGCATAGCAAAAAAAAAAAATAAGTTATAGCTGCTGACTTGAGGTTATACAAAGGTGGTACCAAATGTACCAATGAAGCACTTTTTCAAATTAGATTATGGATATCAGCCTCTTAGTGTGTTCTTTGACAAAGGATAAATTCAATTACAAATCAATTGTTTAAAAACAACTATAAAATTTCATGTGTTTGGACATTACCCATGTATTTCTAAATAACTTCCATTTATACAGAAACATCATTAGGAAGTAGGAAATATTTTGAACCAAATAATAAAAATATGACATAATAGAGGTGTTGATTGTAGTTATAATAGGGCATTGAGAAAAAATCTACAGACTTCAATGCATATATTTGAAAATAGAAGAAAACTAGAAAAAGAAAACAAATTTTAAAAAAGAAATAGTAAGTAAAGATCTAGGATCAATAAAATAGGTAAGGTACTTAAATTGAGAAAATGAAGATAGCCTAAATTTACTTCCTTTCAACAATTACTCAAATAAACTTATTTCTAATTACTGATTGAGTTTGTGGTGTCGCATCAACTATTGATCTCTGGGTTCTATACATTCAATAAAATAATTTTACAAAAAATACCTTTCACTCTGCACCAGTGATTAAAAAGAGAATTCTGACTTCAGGAAACTCCTATTATTATGACTAAACAGACAAACAAAAACAAACCAAATAAAACAGAAAATAATCAAAAAGCAAATATATTACCCATCAATCAAGTGAACGTCAGATAAATAGGAAAACATACCAGCGCACAATGAAATTTTTGCAAGTAGTGTGGCCAAAATATGTGTGAACATGCCGAGGTCAAGTAAGCATGAATTTGTCCATCAGGGCTGTCTTCCCTAAAGGAGCAGATGGGGAAGTAATGTGCAGTCTGGAAATGGAGAGACTGTTGAAATGGAAATGGAAGAATTCTACCTGTGGTTCTCTCGAGGTCAGGAACCTGAATCAAGGAGAATTTATGTCTTCTTCCACAGGGGAGATACTAGACTATTTCAGGAAAGAGAAAAAAAATTGTGATCCACTGGAGAGATGGAATAAAGTTCTTGAAAAGAGGAAAAGAAAAGAAGGGCAGAACAAGACTGGCATTCTAAGCTGGTGTGGTTTAAATGTTCAGGAATCTGGCTTTTCTTAATTTTCTTTGCTTCACAGAAAACCGAATTGAATGACTCTGCTAGTGTGGGGATATAAAGTTTACTGGTGACACTGGTAAGAAGGTCACATATAGACTGAAATAGTGAAGTAAACCCAGTCCACCTTTAACTCACAGAAAAAAATTTGCACAAAGGGCTTATATGGCTCTAAATTTCAGTGATAGATCCTCCCAGTTTATGCACTTCCACCACAAACTAATACCATTCATATTCATAGGGCAAAGTTTGCAGAATCGGGCTGGGGTAGGGGGAGCTGCAGAGAAATGAGCCTATTAGGAGAGGAAAGCTCCCTGTTGTAAATTTTTCTTTCTTACTTTCTTTACTCTTCCTCCCTTCCTTCCTTTCTTCTGTAAGTTAAAGGTGAACTGGGGTAGTAACTTACTTCATTAATTAGGGATGTGTCTTTTGACTGGCACATCCTCGCAGACACTTGAGCCATACGTGGTACCCTCACATGAGATACATAGAACTAGACATAGTGATCGATCTCAATTGCCTGAGAACATAATTTCATGTTACTGAAAGAAAAAGTTCCAAATGCATTAGCATCATGGACACACATGTTCTACTCCTCATGTTCTTTAATCACTAGAGATTATCCTCTATAGGTTGTCCTCAAAGTGTGGCATATATGACTGGGCATTTTAGGACCCTTCACACATGCAATTGTCTAAGCGTAAAATGTATCTATTCAAAAATGTATGTGCCCAATAAAATAAGTCTGCAGTTTTTCATCTATCTCCCTACAAATTCCCTTCCCTAACTTTTTAGAGAAAACCATGTCTCTCTTCTGTTTTTAGTATTTTTTTTTTTTTATCAGTAAGGTGACAGTTATGTGCTGGTTTGTCAATGTTAGTCTGGACCATGCCTATTTTCTTGCTTGCTCATTAATATTGCCCACTTTTATTCTTAGTTTGGATAATAAACAATATAGTCACCTTTACTATGGTGCATTGCCCCAGAGGACGAATAACTGAAGCACCCTCAGATGTAATTAGAAGCATTAAGGTTGGTATTGCAAAAGTGAGTGACACTAATGAGTAAGTAATAAACCCCTTGTTCAGGCTTCCTGTTATTTACTTTCAACACACTGGAAGGAAAACCTAATGGAGTTCTCAGGTGATAGATTATTAAAAATAAGTTGAGAAATAGGTAGCTACATAATTTTTGGCATGTACCTATTGCATTCAAAGAACTGAAAAATAATCCTCAGCAAAATGAAATTGTTTCCCTGACCATCTATTTATGTAAACATACTTTCTCAACATCTACCTAAGAAAAGGAAAGAAATATAGAAATAAAATTGTGCTGGGTACTGTATTATTCTAGTATTAAGTAGTATTTACTTACCCAAAAAAAGTCCTATTAGTCTCACTCAGGGATTTATTTTAAGAAAAATTTAGATTATTATAGTAAATGTTTAAGAAAACTTGTAACATAATTTTAGTGTTTTATTTCATCTTGTACTACCAATAATTATAATGATAATCCAATTCCAAGGAACTTTTTGAAACTTAGACTCTTATGATCACAGAAAATGGAATTAAAATTTACTTTACATATAAATTTTATTGAATATCACTTGAATCTGGTCACTGATAAAGGACTTTATGGCATAAATGTGTACTACTTGAAGATACCAGCCTGTGGAAGAAGTAGGATGGACTGGTTTCATCAGAAGTGAAAAGGATGATGTAATAATAATACCTAAATGTGCAACAAGAATTGACTTATAGATTTCCTTATGTGGAAGATAGTGATGGCAAACTTTCAAGATATTCAGAATTGATTGGGTATATTTAAATGAATAACATAACAATTTTAAAATGCTTATATTTAAAATATATGATGAAAGTTCTACATGTCAACTAGATGATCAAGGGGATATTTAGTTTCACAAAATTCGTTTGGGTGAAATGAGAACAAAAATGAATGAAAACCCTTGATACTGAATTTCTCAAACTTCCCTTGACCCTGCTGTGATCTTCCCTGTGTTACTGTGCCAATCTGTGTGTTCTGGGAAAACTTCTTTCCTAAAATCACCCATATAGTGATTTGCTATTTATTCACTAAGATTTAAATCTTTTACAATTTCTCTAGAAACTCTGTATTAATATTTTCTTGTTTTAAAGTAGAACCACACTGATGCATATATCAAAACATCATAATTTACTATAATTATTTCTATACATATTGTATTGGCATTAAAATTTGCCAAGCTATGTCCAGTAAATCTATGAAATCTCAATATGTTGTGTAACACAGCCTCTGGAACATAGGAGTTGCATAGTAAGTGAAATTTGAAATGAAATTATTATAAAAAGAACTTACAAATAGGTTTTTTATTCAAAGAATCATGTGCACTTTAAGCTACTGTTTTCCTTAAAGTCCACAGATTTTAAAATCTTGTCTAAAACTTAGAAGAAACAAACTTTCTAAATAACCTCTTCTAATCACAATTATTCTTATTAATTTACTTAAATGATTATTCTGTACAGCACAGTATTTTGAAACACGGGGTATATGATATAACCTTAAATGAAAGAGAGATTTCTTCTAGCATGGTGTCAAAATTTATTTTTTTTACTATTGATGGTTTATATAAATATATTTTAGTTTTACATATTGTATTAGTGACATATTGCAAATGCATAAGATAATTGATGAATTTTAGAAGACATAATTTATTCATAAATGAGCTATATATTTTTGGTAATTTCTTGTATTCTTGAGCAGTAGTAACAAATCAAAAACACATTTGAGTTGACTGCATTTACCACTAATCATTTTGTTTTTTGATATCCTTTATGGGTATATTTCAATTTTAGTGTCTTTTCCAATGTCAATACTTTTTGCCAAAACAGCATGAATTATTCAATTTTAATCTACTTCATGAATCACTAGTTTTGATGAATTATTTAATAATCAAAGTTATTAGTCATTATTTCAGTTCAAAAGTCACATAATTTTTTAAAAGATTTTTTTAAAGATTTTTTAAAATTTACTTTGGAGAGAGAGTATGAACGAGAGAGAGACAGAGAGAGAGAGAGAAAACATGTGTGCAGGCACAAATTCGGGAGGAGAGGGGGAAAGGGAGAAGTAGACTCTTCTCTGAGCAGAGAGCCTGCTGCCAACTTTAATCCCAGGACCCTGAGATTATGACCTGAACCAAAGGGAAATGCTTAACTGACTAAGCCACCCAGGTGCCCCCCCCCCAATTACATATTTTTAAATAAGTTGTGACTTTTATTGAAATCTGAAAAATGTTTAATTGAAACTAATATACATAGTATGTTAAAACATAGTATGTTAATCATACTTCAATAAAAATTTTGTTAGAATGTGCTTTTCAATATCAGAAAAATTTGTTCTATCACGTATATATCAGACTTTGTTTTCTTATTGAATTTATCTTAAATTTCTCATATTTTCTTGAATACATAAATTTAAAGTTAATAAAATAAGGTACTGGACTTCCAAGTTTGTGTATTTTAAATGTTCCTCACTTGTTTTAGTGACACACAAAGACATTTTTCCAACTCACTAAAAAAATTGCACAGCTCCAACTCAACTGTTTTTCAGTCAGATCCCCCCAAACTCTTCAATTTTCTATCTCACCAGACACAAGGAGAATTATGATGAGAGGGAAGTCAGAGGGCAGGGTAATACTTTTAATGGCTATATTTCCTTACCATCTGCTGCTAACAATTATGTTTTTCTTATTTGTACTATTTCCTATGAATAGACCATGAACTATTAGTAGATGAATTTAACAAAATTTCTTTTTTTTAAAGAGTTTATTATTAATGAGAGACACAAAGATTGGGGCAGAGACATAGGCAGAGGGAGAAGCAGGCTCCCTGTGAAGATCCCCCGATGCAGGACTTGATCCCAGGACCCTGGGATCAGGCCCTGAACCAAAGGCAGACGCTCAACCACTGAGCCACCCAAGAAATTTTTTTTTTTTTTAAATTAGATATGTGGGATGCTTGGGTGGCTGAGCAGTTGAGCATCTGCCTTTGGCTCAAGTTGTGATCCCAGGTCCGGGGATTGAGTCTGACGTTGAGCTCCCTATGAGGAGCCTGCTTCTCCTCCTATGTCTGCCTCTCTCTCTGTGTCGCTCATGAATAAATAAAATCTTTAAAAAAAATAGATATTTATGAATTTGCCATACAAATAGCGTCTGTATAAAAGCTATCCAACTTTACCTGGATTAGGATTGCTGGCAAAGTGAGACATCAAACTTCTACAAGATAAACCATGTTTATATCAAGAACAGCAACAACAAACCCATGTTGGTGTTTGTACTCATGACACTGAGATTAAGAGTCAATGTTCCACCGAATAAGTACCCAAGCACTCATCTTTTAATTCTCTGTAATTATTGGGCTGGAGTTGGAGATTAGTCAATATCCATGAAAGAGTAAGTATCTCACTAGCAAGAAGATTAAATAATTTGATTACCACATTATCTAATCCACAAAAATGTCTTTTAATGAAATTGCTGTTTTTGAACTCAAAGAAAAAAAAACCTCAGTATAGACGTGTTTCAAGACTTCATAATGAAAATATTTCCATATAAGCATTAATTAGAATATGATCTAAGCTTTACTTTAAGGTTTTTTTCAGCAAACCAGGGTCTCCAGGATCACACCCTGAGCTGAAGGCAGCACTAAACTGCTGAGCCAACCGGGCTGCCCATGTTCATTCTTTCAAAAATAAAACTTCAGGGATGCCTGGGTGGTTCAGTGGTTGAGTGTCTGCCTTTGGCTCAGGTCATGATCCCAGGGTCCTGGAATCAAGCCCCACATGAGGCTCCCCACAGGAAGAGTACTTCTCCCTTTGCCTGTGTCTCTGCCTCTCTTTCTGTGTCTCTCATGAATAAATATGTAAAATCTTTAAAAAAAATAAAACTTCAAAATGTTCTTAGCCTTTCATTTCAAACTTATAATAGTGTAATCGAAGCAAATAGCAACCAGAAATATAATATCCTCTATTTGTTATTTATCTAAAGTTTAAATTTAACTAGATATTTTGTAATTTTATTTGTCAAATATTGAAAGTCTAATTTCTGTTGAAAGAATTAATAAATGTGTGTATTTTTTTCATAAATCAATATAGCATCCCTGTCTATCAAATTAATGATATGGAGATATTTTCATATCTATTGAAATCATTCACTATTGAATAGCATGCTATATCATTTACATACTATCATTATTTAAAGATTTATCCAGTAAAAGCCATTTAGGTTTTGTAGATATTGTACTATAACACAGTAAGAAAAACCTAAAAATGTATATTTACTCATGTTCCTTTGGGTATATGATAAATATCTCTCCAAAGTATTAGAAGGGAAGATTAGAGTTAAAATTCAGACCTAGAGCTTGCCGGGCAAGATGATGGAGGAGTAGGGTCCCCAAGTCACCTGTCCCCACAAATTTACCTAGATAGCTTTCAAATCATCCTGAAAACCTATGAATTTGACCTGAGATTTATTTTTTTAAGATTTTATTTATTTATTCATGAGAGACAGAGAGAGAGAGAGACAGAGACAGAGAGAGAGAGGCAGAGACACAGGCAGAGGGAGAAACAGGCTCTATACAGGGAGCTTGATGTGAGACTTGATCCCAGATCTCCAGGATCACACCCTGGGCTGAAGGAGACACTAAACCGCTAAGACACCTGGGCTGCCCTTAACCTGAGGTTTAAAGAGAGAACAGCTGGAATGCTACAAAGAGTCTGTGCTTCTAACAAGTACAACTTGTTTTTAGCCACTCTGCACTGAGCAAAATGACTGGAAAGAAGAACTCACCACAAAAGAAAGAATCAGAAACAGTACTTTCTGCCACAGAGTTACAGAATTTAGATTACAATTCGATGTCAGCAAGGCTCTCCTTCAGAATAGGAGAGATAAAGAGCTTCCAAGATAGGCAGAAACTGAAAGAATATGTGACCACGAGCTCTGCAAGAAATATTTAGGGGGACTCTGTAAAAGAAAGAGGAAGCCCAAAGAAATAATCCACAAAAACAGGGACTGAATAAGTATTATGATGACACTAAATTCATATATTTCAATAGTAACTCTGAATGTGAATGGGTGTAATGATCCCATCAAAAGATGCAGGGTTTTAGACTGGATTGAAAAAAGCAAGACCCAACTATTTGTTGTCTACAAGATACTCATTTTAGAAGTAAGGACACCTCCAGCTTGAAAATAAAAGGTTGGAGAACCATTTACGATTCAAATGGTCTTCAAAAGAAAGCAGGGGTAGCCATCCTTATATCAGATAAATTAAAGTTTATCCTGAAGACTGTAGTAAGAGATGAAGAGGGAAACTATATCATACTTAAAGGATCTATCCAACAAGAGGACCTAACAATCATGAATATTTACGCCCCTAATGCAGGAGCTTCCAAGTATATCAATCAATTAATAACCAAAGTTAAGACATACTTAGATAATAATACACTTATACTTGGACTTGAACACAGCGCTTTCTGTAATTGACAGATCTTAAGCACAACATCTCTAAAGAAACAAGAGCTTTAAATAATACACTGTACCAGATGGATTTCACAGATATTCACAGAACTTCCCATCCAAATGCAACTGAATACATATTCTTCTAAAGTGCACATGGAACTTTCTCCAGAATAGACCACATATTGGGTCACAAATCAGGTCTTAACTGATACCAAAAAAATGAGATTGTCCCCTGCATGTTTTCAGACCATAATGCTTTGAAACTTGAACTCAATCACAAGAAGAAATTTGGAAGAAATTCAAACACGTGGAGTTTAAAGACCACCTTGCTAAAAGATGAAAGGGTCAACCAGGATTATAGAGAAGAATTAAAAAGCTTCCTGGAAACTAATGAGAATGAAGATATAACAGTTAAAAATCTTTGGGATACAGCAAAAGCAGTCCTGAGAGGGAAATACATCACAATATAAGCATCCCTCAAAAAATTGGAAAAAACTCAAATACAAAAGCTAACCTTGCACCTAAAGGAACTGGAGAAAGAACAGCAAATAAAACCTACACCCAGCAGAAGAAGAGAGTTAATAAAGATTCAAGCAGAACTCAATGAAATACAGACCAGAAGAACTGTGGAACAGATCAACAAAACCAGGAGTTGGTTCTTTGAAATAATTAATAAGATAGATAAAACATTAGCCAGCCTTATTAAAAACAAAAGAGAAAAGACTCTAATAAAATCATGAATGAGAAAGGAGAAATCACAACCAATACCAAGGCAATACAAATGATTTTAAAAATATATTATAAGCAGCTATAAGCCAATAAATTAGGCAATCTAGAAGAAATGGACACATTTCTGGAAAACCACAAACTACCAAAACTGGAACTGGAAGAAACAGAAAACTTGAACAGGATGATAACCAGGGAGGAAATTGAAGCAGTCATCAAAAACCCCCCAAGACACAAAAGTCCAGGGCCAGATGGCTTCCCAGGGGAATTCTATCAAACGTTTAAAGAATAAACAATACCTATTCTACTAAAGCTGTTCGGAAAGATGGGAAGGATTGGAATACTTCCAACCTCGTTCTATGAGGCCAGCATCACCTTAATTCCAAAACCAGACAAAGACCCCACCAAAAAGGAGAATTATAGACCAACAAGCCTGACGAACATGGATGCAAAAATTCTCAACAAGATACTAGACAATAGGATCCAACTTTACATTAAGAAGATTATTCACCATGACCAAGTGGGATTTATCCCCAGCATGCAAGGCTGGTTCAACACTCATAAAGTAATCAATGTGATAGATCATATCAACAAGAGAAAAAACAAGAACCATATGATCCTCTGATTAGATGCAGAGAAAGCATTTGACAAAATACAGCATCCACTTCTGATCAAAACTCTTCAGAGTGTAAGATAGAGGGAACGTTCCTCAGCATCTTAAAAGCCATCTAGGAAAAGCCCACAGCAAACATCATTCTCAATGGGGAAATACTGGGAGCCTTTCCCCTAAGATCAGGAACAAGACAGGGATGTCCACTCCCACCACTGCTATTCAACGTAGTACTAGAAGTCCTAGCCTCAGCAATCAGACAACAAAAAGAAATAAAAGGCATTCAAAT
Source organism: Canis lupus baileyi (assembly GCF_048164855.1). Classification (NCBI taxonomy): domain Eukaryota; kingdom Metazoa; phylum Chordata; class Mammalia; order Carnivora; family Canidae; genus Canis; species Canis lupus. Next base: position 21,194,588 of record NC_132854.1, on the reverse strand, counting down.
TGGCAAAGAAGAAGTCAAAGTGTCTCTCTGCAGATGACATGATACTGTACATAGAAAACCTAAAAGACTCCACCCCAAGATTGCTAGAACCCATACAGCAATTTGGCAGGATACAAAATCAATGCCCAGAAATCAGTGTGGCAGGATACAAAATCAATGCCCAGAAATCAGTGGCATTTCTATACACTAACAATGAGACTGAAGAAAGAGAAAATAAGAAATTAAGGAGTCAATCCCATTTACAATTGCACCCAAGAGCATAAGATACCTAGGAATAAACCTAAACAAAGAGGTAAAGGATCTATACCCTAAAAACTACAGAACACTTCTGAAAGAAATTGAAGAAGTGATGGAAAAATATTCCATGCTCGTGGATTGGGAGAATTAATATTGTGAAAATGTCAATGCTATCCAAGTTAATTTACACATTTAATGCAATCCCTATCAAAATACCATGGACTCTCTTCAGAGAGTTGGAACAAATCATCTTAAGATTTGTGTGGAATCAGAAAAGACCCTGAATAATCAGGGGAATTTTAAAAAAGAAAACCATAGCTGGGGGCATCACAATGCAAGATTTCAGGTTGTACTACAAAGCTGTGGTCATCAAGACAGCATGGTACTGGCACACAGACACATAGATCAATGGAACAGAATAGAGAATCCAGAAATGGGCCCTCAACTCTATGGTCAACTAATATTCGACAAAGCAGGAATGACTATCCACTGGGAAACGGACAGTCTCTTCAATAAATGGTACTGGGAAGATTGGACAGCCACATGCAGAAGAATGAAATTAGACCATTCTCTTACACCATACACAGAGATAAACTCAAAGTGGATAAAAGATCTAAATGTGAGACAAGAATCCATAAAAAATCCTACAGGAGAACATAGGCAACACCCTGTTTGAACATGGCCACAGAAACTTCTTGCAAGATACATCCATGAAGGCAAGGGAAACAAAAGCAAAAATGAATTATTGGGACTTAATCAAGATAAAAAGCTTCTGCACAGCAAAAGAAACAGTCAACAACTAAAAGACAACCTACAGAATGGGAGAAGATATTTGCAAATGACCCATCAGATCCAAGATCTATAAAGAACTTAGGAAACTCAACAGCAAATAAACAATCCAATCATGAAATGGGCAAAAGACATGAAGAGAAATCTCACAGAGGAAGACATAGACATGGCCAATAAGCACATGAGAAAATGCTCTGCATCACTTGCCATCAGGGAAATACAAATCAAAACCACAATGAGATACCACCTCACACCAGTGTGAATGGGGAAAATTAACAAGACAGGAAACAACAAATGTTGGAGAGGATGTGGAGAAAGGGAAACCCTCTTACACTGTTGGTGGGAATGTGAACTGGTGCAGCCACTCTGGAAAACTGTCTGGTAGGATCTGCCCTACGACCCAGCAATTGCACTATTGGGATTTACCCCAGAGATACACAGATGCAGTGAAAGGGCAGGACACCTGCACCCCGATGTTTATAGCAGCAATGTCCACAATAGCCAAACTGAGAAAGGATCCTCGGTGTCCATCGAAAGATGAATGGATACAGAAGCTGTGGTCTATGTATACAATAGAATATTACTCAGCCTTTAGAAACAACGAATACCCACCATTTGCTTTAACGTGGATGGAACTGGAGGGTATTATGCTGAGTGGAGTAAGTCAATCAGAGAAGGACAAACATTATATGGTCTTATTCATTTGGCAAAGATAAAAAATAGTGATGAGAATAAAGGGGAAAGGAGAGAAAATGAGTGGGAAATATCAGAGAGGGTGACAGAACATGAGAGACTCCTAACTCTGGGAAATGAACAAGGGGTGGTGGAAAGGGACGTGAGCGGGGGTTGGGGTGACTTGGTGATGGGCACTGAGGGGGCACTTGGAGGGATGAGCACTGGGTGTTATGCTCTATGTTGGCAAATTGAACTCCAATAAAAAAAATATCCAAAAACATAAAATTCAGACCTATTTCACTGGGATAAATACTGACTTCCCCTTCAGAATGTTTAATCAATGTAGTGAATGTGTTCAGTATAAGTCTTCCCAAAATATGCCACTTTCACACATTTATTTAGGAATAACTTTTTACCTCCCCATTAACTGCTTCTGAAAATTTAGATAAAGCCCCCTGCCCCATCTCCTTAGTTTAGGATGGCTTATAAACCTTGATTGCTTGGCTGTCTTTGAGCTGCTCATACCTTTGTTGGCCTCCTATACATACAAAATTAAATCTGGTGTTCTCCTGTTAATCTGTTTTATGTTAGTTTAAATAATAGGTCAGAAAAAAGAACCTGTGAAGGTAAAGAAAATATTTTCTTCCCTTACAACATATTAGCAATTACAAATTCAATCTATTTTCAATTTGGACTTTGATGATAAAAAACAATAATTTAATAATAATATGCATTCTTCCTATCCATGATGTTGACTTTTCAGATTTTATTACTCATTTAAACTTTATTCAACTATAATGCTATCAGGTAATTTAAAATTATTAGTTTACTGGTAATTTTTTAATATGCTTGATAATAATACTTGTTATAAGTATACCAATTTTTTTCTTCTAGTCTGTTTCCCCGATATGTAACTTTGCAGTGCTTTTGCTTTATTTGAGTTTAAATATTGTCATCAAATTTAGCAGTACGTATCTTTATGGATTTTGCGTGCTCTCTTGAGAAAGCAAAAATGTCTGTGGTAGGCTGAGTGATGATGCCCAAAACACCTTCACATACTAATCTCTGAAATCTATGAATATATTATCTTAAATGTCAAAATGGACTTTGCAAATGTGATTAAGTTAAGGATCTTGAGATATGAAGAAAATCCTGGATTATCTGGATGGGTTCAATGTAATCACCGGATCTTTAGAAGAGAGACTTCACTGTGAAACATAGCAGGGAGAGATTTGAAGGTTCTATTACATCTGGCTTTAAAGATGGAGGAGGGGGGTCAGCAGATAAGGTCACCTTCTAGAAGGTGAAAAAGACAAAGAAAGGAATTCTTCTTGAGTCTCCTCTTGAGGGAGGGCAGCCCTGCCGGCACCTTGATTTCAGAACAATAAAATCCATTTGGACTTGACTTTAAGTACAGAAAGAAAATAAACCTTAGTATTGTTTTCAGTCACCAAATTTTTGATAATTTATTGCAGCAGCAATAGGAAACTAATACAAAAAAAAAAAGGAAATTAATACAATTCCTATTCTAAATTTATAATTTTTTCTATATTTTTAATAGTTCTATATTTTTTTGTAGCCATTTTAAACTAGCTGTCAGTTTTGTAACCAATATTTTTTGTAGGTTACATTTTCACAAATAGCTATTGCTCTATTTTTAATTTTTGAAAATACATTTGCTTCTCTAAATTTACTTTTAACATATAATCATAAGACTGTTACTAAATTCTGCTATGCCTTGGGTATATTTATACATCATTGTGATAATAGTACATTTTATAAGTGTTTATATCTTTATATCTTGTTTGTTTTTACTAGGTAAGATAAAAACCTTATTATTTGACAAATGCTTTTAGATAATCTTGTGTACTTATTTCAGAAATAAAAAAAAATAATCTATTTGTTCTAATTATTTAAAAATCCCCATTAGAGCACTAATCATAAGGATTTTAAAACTTCTTTTCAAAGGGAGGACATTTGCACTTTTTAGTTTTGATATGACCATCAATATTTCAAATACCTCCTCTTTCTTTGTTTTTGAAACCCCTGTTACTAATTGTTGGAACCCTGGATGTAACTGCTAGTCTTCTGAATTTCAATTTGTCTTTTAAATTCTTAAATTTTTATACTGTGTTCTAAAAGATTTTATGAACTCAATTTCTAATTTTAAAAATTTGGATTTTTCATGTAATTTATTTATGGTAGAGTCAGATGGACCTGGATTTATATCTTCCAATGTGAGCCCTGACCAGGCTGAGAACACAGCTGCTGGCACTCCAGCCTCCTTTGGGAAGAATCAGCCTTATGGGTAAGTCTTTTTCTTGGTTTTCCTCCTCAGATATATTTAATAATTTCCTGAACACAGAGAAGTCCCTTAATTTATTTACTTTGAAGCTATCTATGAACTTTTATATTTGTAGCATATAAACTATTTTTAACTATTTTTTAACTATAAGTTCCAGCATATTTACAACCTGTAGTTTTTAAACTAGAATTAATATTTCATAAGGTACCCATGAAACTTTGAAATTATTCTTAGATATGATGCAAGATGTAGTATTTTTCAAATTTTCTGATTCTTTATTAAGTGACATTTTTGGTGTTTATAATGTGTGATTCTTGTTTAATTTCTAAGCCATATTAACCTAACTTTACAAAATGAATGAATGAGTTAAATAAGTCATGTAGACCCTAGGGCAGCCCAGGTGGCTCTGCGGTTTAGCCGCTTTCAGTCCAGGTCCTGATCCTGGAGACCCGGGATTCAATCCCACGTCGGGCTTCCTGCATGGAGCCTGCCTCTCTCTGTGCCTGTGTCTCTGCCTTTCTCTCTCTGTGTCTCTCATGAATAAATAAATAAAATCTTAAAAAAAAAAAAAAGTCATGCAGACCCTGAGACTTTAGGAACTGAACTCGTACTGTCTTATCATTTTCTTTTAGGTTTATTTCCTCTTTTCTCTCTATTTTGTTTGACATCACTATTGTAAATTATAATTCAGTGCAAAATAATCCATGTAATCACAAACATATCGGGGTACAAGTGTATGCTTTATCTTAAATTTAAAATATATAGCTAAATATCAGAATTTATAAAATCTAACCAGTAATAAAACTACTTATTGAAACTAGTCCTAAAAAGAAAAAAAAAAGAAAAAATAGAATGAAATATATACCTTATAAATTAATATATGTAATTATGTATTATATTAATAGATATAACATGTATTTATGCTATGTAATGTATTTTTCTCATACTTGCTAAAGTTATGTATTTTTATCTTTTCAAAAAGCCAACTTAGATTTTAATTAATGACTCTACAATTATGGTTGGTATTAGATCTCTTAATTTTTCATCATATACTTGCAAATTTATTATTTTGAAATTTAAGTCTGTTTTATTTTGTTGGTCTTTTCATAGATTCCAGTTATTAAAGTTTTGTTATTTTTTTCCCTAAGACATCTTAAAGATATAATATTTCATTTGTGAACTACTTGCTAGGTACATTTTGTATTTGTCATATATATATATATATATGTATATATATATATAAATTTTTGTCATATATATATATAATTTTTTATTTAATCTACTTCTGAGATAGATGTCCTAAACTATGAAGAGAAGTTTCACTCCAAGCTACTTTATGTATTCTATTTTTTATGTGTAAGTCTATTTTACCTATTTTTATTTCTACTTTTTCTATTTCCATTTCTACTGTCATTTACAAATCAAATACTCTTATAAAACTTTTTGAGTTGTTCACAGGTATATTTGAGTTGTTCACTTTTACTGCTTTCTATTTATATTGCTTTAATACATTGAGGTTATTGGATATGACCTAATTGATCTTATTTGGAATTTCTTAAGGTATTCTATGTAGTCTGAACATATTATATATAGGTTTTTAAGTTGTTGGTTTTTGTCTGTTTATTTTTAGTACTTGTTCATAGGCCTCATACTTAAAATAGAGTTAAACTTGGTGTAGAACTGTATTTTATGCCACTTTATTGTGTTGCACATATTTTGCAGTGTAAATTCTGGTGACTACTATTCTCTTTCATTTGAAGATGGCCATTCTTATTCTTTGCAAACTTACTAGATTTCCATTTTGTTTTTTAGTGTTTTGAACATCTTGGCTCAGCGTCCTTTTCTGTCATTCTGTTAATAAAGAAGATTGTGGGGAGGCTTGCTGAATCCTTTTTCCTCCATAAACAGAGACATCAGATTCCAGAGCTTGATTTGGCATTTTTCTCACATACCCAGTCTAACTCCCCATGATGCTCAGTCTTGGGGATGAAAGAAGGATAGCAACAACGTATTTTTTCATGGATATTCATTTATCTTTCTATTTTGCTTCTACTACCTCCTTCTGCTATTCTCACCTATAAATAAGAGAATTTCTATTTCCTCTGAAGTGAAGAATGCAATTTGAGAAATATCCTACTTTCATTGTATCAGGCATTTACTTTATACGTTTCAGATCTTTGCCTTTTCAGACTCAAAACTCTTTATGGTGATGTGTTTATTTTTTCAAATTTTTCAGTATAAAAGAATAACTCTACACATTAAGTTAAGGACTGATAATTTCTAATGCTTTTTAGCAGTGCCTAAGGCTCTGACAACAGTGTCTCAAGCCATATATGTCTAAAATGTTTAGATGTATTGGGGTCTATTTTAATAATCTAATGATTAGAGTGTTTTCCAACAATTGGTTATGAAGTTTAAAATCCTCTATATCTAGCATGGTAGAGTGTTGCAACTTTATTAACCCCACTATATTATAGTATTGGGAACTTAAACTTGGAATTCAGTGATTTTGTAAAACTCCATTTGTGTCTATAATCAAAATAATGTGAATTGCAAAGCTATGTTCATCTGCTAAGGAGTAGAGAAAGCTAGTCTATGAAGAAAAGAATGCAGCAGACATAACAAAGTGGGGCAGAGATGAGAGGTCATGTGGCTCCAGGGGAGGAGAGGGGGAAAGGCTGATGATGTGGAAGCTTTGATCCTTGATAGATTTCCACATCTCGATTCTCAGCCCTCAGGAGGTCTGAATGTACTGCCTGCCCTTGTGTCCCATAAAATACAGCACATCCTTACTTGCATGCTTTTCATAAATTTCTTTCCCTTTTGTTCTTTTATTCCATTATTTTGGCTTAATGCATTTTAAATTCAGTTCTCTAATGAGCCAAGATTAACCTTGACAAACATGAATATTACTTGCAGTTTACATTGTAAGGTGATTAATTTAGGAGGTTGTGTTTAACACACTGCACAGACAAAAGAAAGGAATGATAACTTATGGGGGTGGGGGTGAAAGCAGATTATAGTTGTATCCTTCAGGCCTTACTAGATCAACTTTATTTTTAGTTCTACCTGCTTAATTCTATTTCTCATTCCTAAGTAGTCAAATTTATTAGACTATCAGCAGTTTCTAAAATCATTCAATACCGATGGCATTGGCAATCTGTTACTATTGGAAGAAAAACAAAACAAAATAAAATAAAAATACCCTTGGGGCAGATTTTCTGAATCAAATAAATGTTATGGTAGCACCTTTATATTTCCAACATATGTTCAAATATTTTAATCACTTTTATTATAAAAATAAATTGAAATGGAAATACTATCTCTAAGGGTATAAAGATGCATCTCATTTTATTTAAAGATGTATAATTTCATAATTTATATTAAGGCACCAATCACATGTTCAAAAAAGTAAACCTCTGTGAATATTTATCACAATTTTGTAATATAAATTTGATTAAGGTACACAAGTGATTTTAGAAGATTTTAAAACATGAACCTATTTTTATATTTTAGCACATCAATCTGCATCAGCTATATAAAGTTTTTTTTTTTAATTTATTTATGATAGTCACACAGAAAGAGAGAGAGAGAGAGAAAGAGAGAGAGAGGCAGAGACACAGGCAGAGGGAGAAGCAGGCTCCATGCACCGGGAGCCCGACGTGGGACTCGATCTGGGGTCTCCAGGATCGCGCCCTGGGCCAAAGGCAGGCGCTAAACCGCTGCGCCACCCAGGGATCCCTGCATCAGCTATATAAATACATAGCCTTCTGTTATTAATTTGCTCTTATTAATAAGAACCTCAAATATTGTGGAGGATACATTATCTCTGAATAATTCAGGCAGAACACAGATATTATGGTCTGTCATAGACTCAAATTATGATTCCATTACCTACTAGTTCATGGTTCTGGGAAAATTACTTAAATTCAATAAGTCTTAGTTTCTACTTTGAGTTCTTGGAGTCATTATACTAATTTTATAATACAAGGCTTTACATACATGAAGCACAGTGCCTGGCATATAGTATCTAACTGATAATTGATTATTAATATTAAAGCAGGAGAAGAATAAATACATAAATTGATATATACATGAATGGATAATGATCATTGCTCCCTTAGGTACAGGTCTTTAGTGATTTTTCTCAAGTTTTTTCTCCTGACTCTCCTGACCTCATGTACACTTGGAAGCTCCAACTGCCTCAGAGAAGATTTCTCTCACATCTTCCGCCCAGAGCCTGATCTTTCGGCCTAGTGTCCCAAATCACTTGGTTAAGATCCTAGGAAAATATCGCCGGCATTACAACGTACTCTTTGGCTAGAGAACCTTGGGATTCTGTTGTACCTACATTAAGAGTTCAACCATGTGTTCTCTGGTTTCTCACCACACCATATTGGTGGATTCTCTCCTTGTTTTTCCAGTCTCAAGATAAGTCATTAATCTGTCCTCTCATATGATACTTCTCACTTCTAGCATTTAGTTCTCTTAAGCTCCTTTTTTCTATTGTCAGCTCTCTGAGGAAGAAAACAATGTTTTCTGTAGCTTATGAAAGATGAGGTTTTTGTTGGGGGGGGGTGGTAGTTAGGATGGGAGTAATAGCCTCTTGTGATTGTACATAGCCTATTGTTTTTGTACCTTAACTTTGGAAATTTCCTAATTAAGTCAAGGTAATTTTGGTGAAAATAATCAGCCTATAGTTATGATTCCTGTATATAATATTGTTGTAGTGGAACATAGAAGTTGATGAGAAAACTTGGGTTCCAGTTTCAGATCTGATTTTCACTGCTGTGTCACACAAACTGCAGCTTTCATGTATTTAGCAAGAATATTTTCCCTGTAAATATTCCCCTGCCTTGCAAACACCAAAAAAGGGAAATATTTTGATAGAGGAATGAAGCTGTTAGGCAAATTATTATACTCCCTGAATCCCATCTTCTTTACCAATGAAGCAGGAATAAGAATTTTAAATTTATAAAATTAAAGTGAATTAAGAAATAGCAGTAATTTGTGTAAAAATCTCTGCGTATTTAGTAAGGCTATGTTTTTCTTTGCTCTACAGCTGTGAGAGGTTTGGGGAGATATTTTGAAGCTAAATATTATTTAAAAAAAAAAGACTTCAATGATTGAGAATACTGGTGTCTAGGAAAATAGTCTTATTGGTGACAGAATGAGTAGCTCTTTTTTGTCTGTAATTTTAGGCAAGATAAATAGACCCTCTCAGCACTTTGAAACTATAAAGCAGATGGTTTAGTAAGTCCTGCCAGATTGAGAAGATGTGATAGATCACAGGGTAGAAGGCCCTGGTTGCCTGCCTTCACCACCAGATTTATCTTTCTTCTCTTCCTCTTCAGTAAAGCCATAATTGTTTATTTGTTTGTTTGTTTGTTTGTTTCTCAAGGATTTACCCTACTTTATGTTGCCACAATCCTCCAAGGGAATAGAATTTAGTACACAAAATAAAATCTTTTTGGTCTAAGCTATGTGTGATGGTCCAATTACTATCATCATGGATTGGTTTCAGAGTGGGACTATGATATAATTCTTAACTGTAATATAGGAAAAACATATCTGGCAAAATTCTAAAAGCTTTTTCTAACTCAGAGGACAAAAACACTTTGGAAGAGTGTTCTCTTCCCCTCAACCTCCACCTCTTATTCCCCTGAAACCATAGTAACCATCTTTAGAATGTGACAGAAAGCAGCAAAGCTTCTGACAGAGTAAATGGAAAGAAATGGAGACTTTAGTGCTATCATTGAATAGATAAGAACTCTCGGAACACTTATTTGGAACTTTTTGCTCTGTTAGAGAAAATACTTTCCTTACTTTTAAAATTCAATTGAGACAGGTATATTATGTGCATCAGAAAACATTCCAATGAATATAAATAAAGATAAGTTCAGTATGAGCCATGAAGTCCTACTGGCTGGGTGGCAATTGGTTAGGCAATTTAAAACAGAAAATGTGAAAATTGATTCCATTGCTCTATGAACACTGAGATTCTTTATTAGGAAACCACATTGTCGAAAGTAAATTATTTAGAATGTTTCCTTCTAAATGGAATGTAATTCATTGGAGACATTAGAGGTCAGTGATTATACCTAGTTTTGTACATCCAGTGCATAGCACAGACTGAACATTCAATAAATACTTAATGAGTAATAATAAAAGCATAATCACTTTGAAAAAAATATTTTGTGTCTGCTATACAAAGAACCAGAAAAGGTATAATTTATAACTGATGGTGAGAGGAGCAATAATTATTGAAACACACTGCTAAAATAATTCTATAGTTAAAATAGAATATTATGGAATGGAATATAAGTAACTAATACAAGATTATATACATTAGTCTAGAAGAATATTAATTATAACACTTCATTAAGTCTTTTAAGTTTTTATTTTAATTCCAGGTAGCTAACATACAGTGTTATACTAGTTTCAGGTATACAATATAATGATTCAGCCTTTCTGTACAACACCTGGTGCTCATCAGGACAAGTGCTCCCCTTAATATACACCCCCTATGTCTCCCATCACCTCACCCACCTCCCCTCTGGTAACCATCAGTTTGTTTTCTATAGCAGTAAGTCTTATTTAACACCTTGGGTGACAGATTTATATGTAAAAATTCATAGATCTTAAGCAAAAATTTGATTTTATTAAATTTCTGTACTTGAAACAAACAAACAAAAAATTGGGATATGATTCTAAAAGATAAAGCCTAAGGTTAGTGTGAGTACTCGGAGAAAAATGCCAAATTTTCTTTTTATCTTATCGTGTTCTACTTTTCTTTCCTTCTAGTTTCCTTACCAGTTATTCTCTCACTACTTACAGCTCCCTATTTTATGGTAATTTCTGACATGTCCTCCTAAGGCACTATTCGGTATCATAGACTAATCTCTCTAGTCTGCTTTTTGAAATGCACTTGCTTCCAGCAAACTAGTTTTGTTAGAGGAAAGTTCTTAATCTATTTCACCTTAGATTGGAGTTGAAAAATGTATTATCTAAAGTCAGAATATAAGACATTCTTTGGAGATATTTAGAAGATCCTCAAATTATATTATGAATGGGCCTGTGAGCATGTTTGATATAAGCCCGTAGGGAAAATGGAAAATTCACCTAATTATTCAGATCGAGTCAACTCCAGAGATCAACTGGAAACAAATTCTCAAACAGTCCTCAATCCATTGCATGTAGATAGGCGACTATTTAATATTTCTTTTAGACTTGATCTCTGGAAATTAATTATAGATATAAAATAACAATAAGGAAAATAAACTTTATGATGAATAATTCTAAGAACGTGAATGAAATCCTCTAACCAGTGAACAAAGGTAATAGGAAATATTAAGAGTGTGTGCGTGTGTCTGTGTGTATGTGTATGTGTTTGTTGAGCTGGGTGCAATGCTTAGAGCTTAATATAGTCTACATGTTTATATATGATTAAATTATCAATGCAGTATGTTATCCATTATTGAACACTATTATTGGATACTTTTGGAATGCAAAATGTATGCACCCTACTGACTTGAACAATTTGATGAAAATTCAACAAATTCTCTCATGATTAGTTACTTATATATTCAATAATTTGGATTCAGATATATATCTACATGTGATCTATTTTTAAAGTGATTTGGGATATTTGTGCTATAAAAATTAAGAAATGTTAATATCCTATTTTCTTTTCATTTTTTTTCTCTTTGTACTTGAACCCTGATACATTTGAAAAGCAACAGCTGGGGAGAGACCAGTAATTTTAGAAATTGTGGAGTCTTTGAAAAAACTCTATCTAACCTGAGGTTTATAATATTCCTAGAATTAATCATTGATTTAAGTTAACTTATTTTGAGAAATTATATTTATAATATATCTGTGCATGTGTGTGTGTATAATTTTTGATGTTAGAAAGATACTCGTAAATATATTTAATTATATTCAACCTTGTTAAATATAAAAGCTCTCTCACATTTTAAATACTTTTGGAAATATTGGGCTATAGAATATGCTGGAAAATATGACCATCTGAAAATTTAATGGATTTTCCTAATGTTTTCATTTTCCAGTAAATACTGTAATAATAGTTTATATGTTTTTTCTTAATAATTCCTCAACGATTTCCCACAGTGAATGGCAATAATTTAGTGGCTTAAAGTAGTGTATATGAATACTGTCATGATCTCAAACAGTGCTACCCAAGAGAATTTTCTTCAATGAGAGAACTTTGAATAACTTCATCGTACATTATGGTAGTCACTGACCACATGTATTGAGTACTTGATATATGGCTAGTGTGACTGAGGAAGAAAATTTCTATTTTATCTTATTTTACTTAATTTAAATATAAATGTAAATAACCACATATGGCCAATGGCCACCATATTGTATAGCACAGTTATATAAATATGGGAGTAAATATGTATCTTCAAAGTCTTTTTTTGGTCATCTCAAAATAGAGCACACAGAGCCTTCAAACTGGAAGGAGACAGAATAAGAGAGAGAGGGAGATTTTTTTGTGAGTTATGATAAAAGAATTCCACATAATGAATGGCCTAGTGAAGTGTAGGTGTAAAGTAGAAATGGAAAATGGTGGTATATAAGATTAGATAAAGGAAAAGTTTAGGCAGAAATGTTTTGTCTTCACAGTGACTTGTTAAAAATTGCATGCCTTTTCTTGGGCAAAGGTGGCATTTGATTTCCACTCTGCCCTTCCTCTCTCTATTTCCTGTTACAGATAGATTCCCATGTTCACATTTAGAAATTTGGCCTGCAGATATTATGATCTGCTTAGTGACCATAACCTCCATTAAGGAAAATATTTTTCTTTCTATCTTAAAGGTATATTTATATGAATTTAATATGAATAAAAAATGCCTTTATTTTATAATCTATGAAAAGCTAACATTAAAAGTTATACTGTTCCCTAAGTCTCAATTATTAATTTGTTAAATAAGAATATTTGTTATATATCTCTTTTAACAGGGGCAAATAGACAAATATCTACTTTACCTATAAAGTCAAATGTAGCTGTAATTTTCTGAGAAAATTTACTTTGACATACTAAAATCAGTAATGTTTGTGCCATATTATATAGTTTTGAAAAGGGTATTGACCTAATCTTATTTGTTAAAAAAAATTTCATATTATCTCAGAAAACTTTTGTTCATCAAAGACAATAACAAGAATATGAAAAGAAAAACCATTAAATGGAAGGAAATATTTACAAGTCATATATCTGATAAGAATATAGTATTCAGAATATATAAACTACATTAAATATATAAAATAGTAATACATTTATTAAGCATATAAATATATATTAAATATAAAATATACTGTTCAGTATATAACAGAACAATAAAAAGACAAGTAATCCACTTAAAAATGGAATAGATATTTCTCCAAAATGATATACAAATGACCAATAAGCACATGGGAAGATGGTCAACATTATTCGTCATTAGGGAAATGCTAATTGAAACCACAATCAAATATATTTTAATAGTCTTTTTGGTTCTTTGGTTTCTTAGACTAAAATAAAATTGAAATAAAAGGAAAGCATTTTACAGTTAAGTGTATGTGTATCCTGACTAGCGTGGAAGACATAACAAAGTTATCATCTACTTACACATACAGGTAGCCTACCTGTTAATGTCATAGGAATGCTATATGGTAAATTTCAAATCACAAGCAACATTACCAAGATAATAGCATGTTCTCCTGACACAATGAAAAAATTGTATAATTTTGAACAATGCAAAGTACTATATTCTTTCAACTGATGTGGTAGTTGCATTTGTAGATTGAGTAAACTCTTGCAAAAAATCATTTTATTATATAGAATTGTGTTGTTTAGACAAATATATTCATATGTTTCACCACCATGAATGATTAGCAGAATATTTGAATGTTCTGGAGGATTACGGAAAACACTTAAGGTTTGTTTTTGTTTTTGTTTTTGAGTGATTTGTACATGCTCAAATTATACAAATCCCAAAGTGATATGTATATTGCCAATCAAATAACATCCACAGTGTGCTATATCACCACACCACTAAAAACAAATAGTACCAATGAATAAGATAGAATACAATAGCAACAACAATTTCTAAAATACTCTTATTACCAGTGGTTGGACCCTTTAAGAATCATAGCTTTCTACTATTTCTAGAGGAATTACATCCATGCCTCTAACATATTCTTTCTCCATTACAACTTATTTTTTTAAAAGGTGACAACTATAGTTACTTTCCAAAGTTATGTATTTAAGAACTTGGACATAATACACTGAGGAGATATGAGAAAACTGATTTTGAGACCAAAGTAGACCAAATTCCTCCAGGCTGTGAAAGAGATTGAAGTTGACAGATGAGTTGGTGGAAATTAGGAAGAGGTTTTTTGTGGGCTGAGCTTCACCCCTCTGATACAGGAATGCTTCCTCTTCTTCCGGAACCCCAAGCCTAATGAGATAAACTCAAGAAGACCATTTTACAAGTTTCTATTTGAATTCACCCAAGTTAGTAGAACATAATGGGATGGTGGCCAACATACCAAAGAAAAAATTCTACAATTTATAGATAGAAATAGAGGGCTGTTATGTGAATTGCAAAAGAGTGGAGAGCTGCCCCTAGGAAAAGAAATTGACATTTCCAGATGTGTACTGTTCATCTCAATCACTGAAATACAAACTATTAAAGGTAGAGAGAGACTGTTTTTTTGTTTTGTTTTGTTTTGTTTTTGTTTTTGTTTTTGTTTCATTGCTAAAGCTCCACCATCTAGAGTATTGCCTAGGAAATAGCAAGTGTTAATAAATATTCTGAAAGACCAAAGGAATAAATAACTGATATGTAGGATAGAGTAGGAATAGATTGATGTGTCGTTTATCATTTGTCAGACTAGAAAACACAGGAATAATAGCATAGTTAGAGAAGCAGAATAAGAAAAGTGGGTATAGTATTGGGAATATTTAGGACTATAGTACATCCAAATTTAGATGCCCAATATGCTTTTAGATTTCATGAGAGCCATGTGGGCTATGTATAAAACAAACAAACAAACAATAAAAAACTGGTTATCAATGTCATATAACAACATAGTACACATTATAAGCTTCCAGAATTATATTTATAAGCAGATGTGAGATTTCCTCATTGCCCAATGCATCCTGGGACATAGCAGATATAATAACAGAACTGCACATCAAATTTGCACTATGGACTTATAGAAGGCATGAATCAGGAGCCATCGACTCTTCTGGAATGACCAAGGACTATCCGATGTTAGTGTTACACAAGAATAAATAGGCAAAGAGTTTGAAGACAATCTGACAAGAGGGAGCAAAGATATTGAGTAGTAGCTTCCAAGAGAAGGATTTTTTTTTTCAATTTTGTTTTTAAGATGGCTATAAAAACAGCATGTTTGTGTACCAATGGAGATTATCCTACCTAATGCAAAATAATTATTATGTAGAAGAGGGAGGGAAAGTTTATTTGTAGATGAGAGAATGAAACCTGGTGCAACATCAAGGAATTGCCTTTGCAGTGTATTTGGATAATTCTTTTGTAGTAATGAGAAGAAAGACATACCATATGGGTGAGAATCTGGTACATCCAAAGTCTGTTGATTTTATTTCTAAAATGTGATCTCTTTCCAATCCCTCATAAAGATCCTATAATAATCTGGTCTTTATTTTATCCCTCTATTCCTGTCAATACCACTCACACATTCACTGAATATTTATTTAGATATTTATTTAAGGCTGATTTGCATGCTGTTTTCCTGTGTTGCATCTATTACCTTTGATGATACTCTGCCATCTTAGAACTCTCCTCTTTCAGCTCTCAATTCAAACTTAATAACATGGACATGTCCTTCAAACAGCCGCTTAAAGTGAATTTGCTTTTTTTCCTCCTATGATTCCAGGCAGTTCCCCCAAAACCTCCTTTGGGTGTCTCTGTATATGACTGTTCATCAATCCTTCACTTATCACTGTCTACATACCTACTGTATTGCATAGCAATGCATCGATTACCTTGATGTGTGCTCCACCAACTGCCTAGTAAAGAACCTACTTACTACCTAAATGTATGTACCACTAGACCGTAAGCTTCTTAAGGAGAGCACTTCACAACTTGGCATATCACAGGAGCTCAATAAACTTCTATTGTAAATACTCAAATTCTTATTTTCTAGCTCCTGGGGCAGAGTTCTTTCAAAGGTTTATAAAACAGCTAATATAAAAAATAAATTGTCCTTTATCAGTTTATGACCTGAGTACTGGGATGCAAAACTGTGTCATAAGGAACTGGCTATGTTATAATATAATTCTGATTTTTGGAAATGTGATTAAAAAATAATAATAATGGTGGTCAATGGTAATCCTAGTAATAGTCAAAGTAGTTATAGAGCACGGAAGCTCTATTCAGGTAAACAGTGGAACATGTCTACCACCAACAGAGTATAAATAATACTGAATGTCACAACAAATTGCCCAAACATAGCAACCTAGAACACTAGGGTTTTGGTGGTGTCTAGGTTCAGTGTCTGTCTGAATTTTAAAGACAATCTTTTGGATATGATAACAATCGTAAAGGTATTATTTATTACTAAACCAAAATGGCATTTCCATTATTATTGTGAGCTTTTCAATATCTCCTTTGGGATTGTCCAAAGGGTTTCAGTTTAATTGGGATAAAACACTTTTGAGCACAGGTAGCATAATAAATAAATTCATACCCTCAAAATATTTGATAACAAAATATATCAGTGAGAATTATGTTAAGTAAAGTCCTTATTAAGTTGATTGTAAAGATTTAAAATTTATATTACGGGATCCCTGGGTGGTGCAGCAGTTTAGCGCCTGCCTTTGGCCTAGGGCGCGATCCTGGAGACCTGGGATCGAATCCCACGTCGGGGTCCCAGTGCATGGAGCCTGCTTCTCCCTCTGCCTATGTCTCTGCCTCTCTCTCTCTCTCACTGTATGCCTATCATAAATAAATAAAATAAAACAAATTAAATTAAAAAAATAAAAAATAAAAAATAAAATAAAATTTATATTACCCTAAAGTCAGATCTTGACACAAAACTGAATTCTAATCGTCAAATGTTGCAGATAGACAAAAATCCTAAGTTCATAAACATCTGATAAATAACTACATTTCTAAATTAGAGAAACTGTACACTTAATTTTACCTATCTATGAGGAATATATCATTCAATATTAATATTTTGCCATATTTGCTTCAGATTATCTTTTGGGAATTAAGTAGTGCAGATGCCATTTTCAAGCTCCTGTGTTCTTTTCAATTCTATTCTCTACATTCCTTCCCCAAAGACATTAACATTTTTTAAAGTAATCTACTAAAGTATTTTGATATAGTCACTAGATTTTTTTGTATCTGTAAAAAGTTATAAAAACCTATTGTATTTTTAAAAATATCCTATAGAGTATATGTCAATGTCTTCCTTTTTAATTAAACTTTCTTTTGAAGTATGTTCATATTGATAAATTTAGTTATAATTATTCAGTTTTTTAAAATATTTTTGTTTGTTTATTTATTTATTTATTTATCTGAGAGAGAGCACAAACAAGAGGGTCAGAGGGAGAGGGAGAAGGAGAAGGAGAAAGAATCTGAAGCAGACTCCAAGCTGAGCGTAGAGCCCTCTTGCCGGGCTCAGTCACAGGACCATGAGATCACGACCTGAGCTGAAATCGAAAGTAGGATGCTTAATTGACTGAGCCACCCAGGTGCCCCTAAAATTATTCATTTTAGTAGTTGTATCATATTTACTTTTACAATTATACTCTCAGTTATTTTGCCATTCTTTATTTATGAGGAGTAATTATTTGTTTTTGTTTTTATTTTTTCTGAAAATCTTACATTACAGAATGCTGAAGTAAAACATTCCTGTACATATTTCCTCATGCACACATGCACAAACTTCACTAAGGTATATAAATAGACAGAAATGCAAAATTCTGGTCCTGTAGTAGTACATTTTCACATGTTATCTACTGCCAAATTTCCTTCTGGAGTGATTTTAATAATCTGTATATGTTCCAGTAGTGCAAGAATATTTCTATTTTTGTAAATACTTGCTGCAATTTGCATTATCAGTCTTTTAAAATTTGCTAATCAGATAGGAATGAAATTGTATATCATTATAATTTTTCAGTCAAATACAAGTTTTTTTTTAAATTACACCAAATATACAGAAAAGTGTACAGAGCATAATGCATCATTTGATGAATTTTTATAACTCACATTTGTAACTAACATCCAAATCAAAAAACAAAATATTGCCACATGGCCTGATCCCCAGAAACCCTGTGTTCATCCCTTCAGTCACTGCCTCCTTTCAAGAGCAGCTAATACCCTGACTTATAACATCCCTGATTAGCTTTGCCTGGTAGAGAATGATTATGATCTTATTGGAATCAAACAGTATGCAGTGCTTTGTGTCTGGCTTCTTTTGTTCAACATCACAGTTGTGAGTCTCTTCCATATTTTATATTTATGCATTCTCCTATTTTATTGAAGAACTATGTGACAGTCCTTTTATACAAGCTCCTCTGAGTGGACATTTAAGTAATTCCCTACTGCAGAAGGCCATAAAAGTTGATGCTTTAAATCAATTGTTTTATTATTTCTCACAATCTTGCATGGACTCAGCTCACCTGAATCTCCTACCCCTCTGAATAATAGTTGGGTCTACAGTCTCTTGCAGATATCAATGGCACAATATGTACAAGGTGATTGACTCAGATGCCTAGAGGTTGATGCTGGTGTCTCCTTGGGAGCTTTGCTGGCACTGTCAACCAGGCTGCCTATTTCCCACTATGTTCCTTCTTTAGTATGGTACAGTTCCAAGAGGAGCAACCCATGATCAAGTATTCTAGAAGAAAATAAGCAAATCTATTTTATTGTTTTAAGGCCTGGGATTAGAAACCTCTAAATATCATTTCTGTCACCATCTCTTCATCAAATTATTATAGGACAATCTTAGATTCAGGGGCTTTTACAGGGAAGGAAGGAATTTGGGGGATATTATTTTTTAAAACTACATACCATTGTTCAATCTCTTGTTACAATAATGCATTTCCATATGAAAATACATTCTCTCTTTCCCTCTCTTCTAATTATGTTATTATTTACAGGTTCAAGATTTTATCATTTAAACCAAGTCAAGGTATAGATAGGCTTGTTGAGTTCAGCATCTCAGCTGCGTCAAAGTGGACTCAAAGACTTGCGAATTCCTAAGTATCCAACATACTGTGTTGAGAAAAGAACAGGATGATTGGAACATCACACATGCATTTAAATGTTTGCAGTTGGGGGAGATGGCATTTCATAGCAATTCAGATATCCTGCCTGCTGTAGTTTACCATTACCCATACCTGTTAATGTGGTTTTCCTCAACTAATGATGAGGAGCTCCTTTTCCTAAGTATGCTATTACCAGGTGACCAGCTTTCTCAGCCTGCTAAGGGCCTGTGCTAAGTGGGGAAATGAGAGGCACTATTTCATTATTTTTTTTAATTTAATGAATGAATTGTTTTTATTATATTAAGAACACTACTATAAGATCTATCCTCTTAACAATTTCTTAAGTATACATACGTTATTGTTAGCTATAGGACAATGTCACACAGCAGATCTTTAGAACTTAATTTCCCCTGATTTTTAGCAAGTATAATTTGGTTGAAAACTGTAGAAGTTTGTGTGAATGAAATTATTTTTTATTCAATTAAACAAAAGCTTTAACCACATAAATTTTCAGCATAGGTCCTTCTATAATTAAGGCTGTAAGTCATGTTTATGGGGGATTCCTAAAAAACTTCATTTCTAACAAAAAGACTGAAGAGAGAGGTGTTCTAAGATTTTCTGATTTCTTTATTTTTTTTCCAATAATGGTATATGAAGTAGCACTTTTAATTTTTATGAAGTATTAAACAAATATGATACAACATCTTCAAACTGAAACTATTCTTTTTTTTTTTTTTTTTTTTTTCTGGCTAAACCCTGAGTTTCATATTTTTCTTAAGGACACTTCTTTCCTAAAAACATTTGTTGAGTGGAAAGCATCCTTAATATAGCTATATTCTTCGGCAACTTTTAAAATTTCTTCTTATTGTATGTCTTTCTTCTCATATATTACTTTAGACAGCTAGACAAAGCCAATTAGCACCTTCTGGGCTGAAGGTGCTAATATGTCTAAATATCTCTGAAAATATTTAGCTACAATGACAAGTTCATTATACAAACTCTTTGTTTACTATGTTACTATAGACAACATTATTGTCAAATTTCCACCTCTACTCAGTATGGGTCACTTTTTCCCCAGCTTTTTAAATAGCACTTTATTGTTGTGCTTCCTACCTCCAGGAACCATATTTGCAAGGTCCTCAGGCCTCAGCACATTGCCATACACGCACACACACAGAGATATACATATATACATATAGATACATATAGATGACATATATGTATTGTTTTAGCTGAAGTGTTTCAGGAGTTTGTTTTGAGTGACCTTAACATAAACAAAATTAACCATCTTAACCATTTTAAAGTGTGTAATTCATTTTGGGTGGGTTTTTGTGATTTGTTTTGGTATTTTTATAATGTTGTGCATCAAGTATCTAAGTATTAGTACAAGTATCTAATTTGAGAACATTTTTATCAGTCCAAGAAGATACCCCATGGTCCCCAGTTCCCTTCTAATCCCATTCTAAAGGAATCATTAATTTACTTTCTCTCTTTATGTATCTGAAATGGAAATATTCATCTTTTATTTCAGGAGAGTAAAAGGGTATTGAAGTATATTTTTAGGAGAAATTTGGGGTCTGGTTTAGCTTATAATCATTGTTGGAAAGTCAGAAACGTAGAAGGTCTAAGAAAGAACACCTGGAAAGATATAAATGCATGAGATGAACAGAGACAGGAACTCACACTCACAATTGAGACTGAGTAGTCAGTAATGTTACTAGTAAATCACAAAAGCTAAGGGGAGCTAGTAGTAAAAAAGAAAATAAAACAGCAGTGGGTAAATTTATTTATTAACAGAACAATAACAGTAGGATTTAAAATAAAGTTTCACTTTAATAAACAAAGTGGGAGAATCATCTGCTACCACAGTGACAGTAGTACTCATAGAATATATTGGGCATAGTCAAACTTCTGTAGGCTCAGGAATGAATTTATCACTCATGATCATCAAATGTTTTAGAATCATGAATAGGAAAAGGAAAGTTTTTAGTTGTTATATGTGAAGGGTTTTTAAAAGATTTTAAAATATTTATATGATATATTATCACATATAAAATATAATAAATTCTAAATAAAATATAAATTTTATTAAAGTGATGCTCTATGAAAATTGGACATTTTTGACATTAAGCATTCTGCATTCTGTATCCTATAGCATTGGTTGGTGTTTATTGCTTTTCCAGTATCAGCTTTTGGAACTTATTTGAACTAGGTAAATCAATACCTGATGATCAAAATTAGTTTATTCTAACCAAAGATGTTTATCAGTGGTAATGGTATAATATGGCAGCACCAGCTAAAAATACTTGTATATTAGTAGATATTTTAATGTCTGAAATGATACATACATCTGATATATAAATCTGTGAAAGGGAGTAGATACTTTGAGGGATGTCCTCAAATTGTGTATCTTTGACTTCTTTATCATGACAGAAGATAGATATAATCAGTGCATTGTTGAAGAATTGGCTTTATTGCTAAATATATCCATTCTAAAATGAAACCATAAAGTGGTGACTGATGTAGAGGATTATATTGATCAAACCCTTAATTTTATAGATAGTGGAGACTGTTGCCAAGGGAAATTAAATGTTGTTGTGGTCAAGGTCACAGTGAAAATGTTGGGACATGAACCAAAGTATTCTGATTCATGGTATATCAAACACTATATATTCCTTCTCTGGACAAATGCAACCAATTCTTAGGTCATCCTCCCCTGTTGGCTTCGAAAGTGCTCATTAACCTAATATTCTCTGTTCCTAACTGTACCATTTGTAAGTCTCCTATAAATGTTATCTTTACCTTTGCCTGACCTTTCCTAACATTATATAAGGTCTGTTGACTGATATTTTAATCCTGGAAGTTTACTCTGATTCTGTAGATAAATAATATAACTCTTATAAAGCTTTGTCTGGCCAGGTATAAAATGAAGATAATAAATACATCTTCCTCCCAGGGTTTTATGAAGACAAGATAAAATTTTGTATAGGGAAATGTTCTATAAATTGTAAGCAATTATGGTTATGAGTTGTGATTCTTTCCTTCAGTTGGAAAATCAGATACATTCTCATTATGTGAACATAACAATCTTACTCTGATACTAATAACAAAAAGTTATTTTATTCATAGAGGAAAAACATTAACAACAAATAAAAAATACTCAAACATTGGCTTATTAGTGATTTCTCACAAATATTGTATTGCATTGAAAATGACCTTTCAAAAATAATTT
Source organism: Canis lupus baileyi (assembly GCF_048164855.1). Taxonomy (NCBI): domain Eukaryota; kingdom Metazoa; phylum Chordata; class Mammalia; order Carnivora; family Canidae; genus Canis; species Canis lupus. The sequence goes on along the minus strand of NC_132854.1, from coordinate 21,172,082 downwards.
TGAAGATCATGGGTTGAATAATATAATCGAATACTACTTATAATTCCAGTGAAAAATGTATCAAGCTCAGGACATAGAAACAGTATGCTCCACACAGCCAAACAAGTCTTGAATTTGTGAATAATTTGAGAAATTTTTTATTGAAGTCTTTAGGTACAAGACAAAAAAATGTGAAAATCAATTCATAGGAATGCATTCCCTATCTTTCTTAAATAAATTAAAACTAGTCATGTTTCAAATATGTGAAAAAATAAAATAAATACTTTCTTACAAGTCATATCACTGCAGCTTCTTTCTTTCTTAGATGTGGTTATAAAATATGTTTATTCATCTAAAAGAAAAAGTTGGTGATTCCAGCTATGTTGAAAGAACAGAAGACAGGAGATATATTTGTTTTGATTTTTATAAAATTCATAGTTGTTAAAGAAGTATCTCTATAAGCTACTTGTAGGAGATTACAACATGAATAAGTATTAAATCTAGAGAAAATCTAGACCTAAATGTGAAGAAAAAGGAATAGAAAAAAGTATAGAATAATAATATGTGAACTTGGAATGAGGAAAAAAAGGATACTGAAAACAAAAGCATAAGATAAAGAGATTTTAAAATATCAAAATTATGATTTTTACTTTACATAGACACACTTGTCAAAATAATCATTAGCTAGCTGAGTGAGATCATTGCACAGCTAAAAATAACATAGGATCATATCTAGAAAAGCATTGATTATTGTAAATAATAAGACAAAGAGAATCAGAATAATAATAGAAACATTTTCTGCATAAACAAATTACATAATGAAAAAACTGAATAGTTTATCAGCACAGAACAAAATGGTCAGTATTATTTACAATCAACGAAATAACATTCAAAACAGTGATTATGTTTTACATTATATCCATTACATAAGCAATATTTAAAGTTATTTTTTAAAGTGTTAACATAAATGTGAGGAAGTAGCAAATTTTTAGCATTGGTACGCCAGGCAAAGTTATTCAGATACTTAGGAGCACATAATAATAGTAATTAGTAAAGTTAAGTATGTTTATATCATTTAATGCAACATGTCATTTATGGGATATACAAGTTTTCCAGTTATCTATCTCTCAAAAAAAAAAAAAAAAAAAGAAAAAAAGAAAATCCCCAAAAGTTAATGATTGTAAACAATGACAACAATGGGCAAATTGTGAAGGGTTCAGGGGATCAACCTGTACACTCTTCCATGCAGCATCATCTGGGGTGGCTCAAAGGCTGGGGACTGGAATGTACTGAAGGCTCATTTTCTCAGCTGTTGCCTGCTAACCCTTGGGAAATTAGCTGCATTCTGCAAGCTAGACCCTCATTATGTGACCTGACCTTGCTCAAAATATGGAAATTGTTTTCTAAGAGTGTCCAACAAGAGGACACAAGGTGGAAGCAGCATTACCTTTTTTAACCTAGCCTCAAAAGTCAAGCTATGTAACTCCACAAATTTCGGTTCCTCACAAACTTCTCATACCTGACTTATCCACACATATGCAAGAATATGTTCAAATATGTGTATTTTAAAGTGTTTTTCATTGGAACGGAATCACTGTCCAATTTTTTTAATGTGTTATGCTACTGATATTCCTACAAGCATATATAGAGATTTTATAAAATTATCAGTAACTATTAAGCAAGCAAACTTAATGTAATTTTAATTTTTACAAAAGGGCTGACTTTAAAATTATATTTATTTTAATTTCAGTAAGTGTTTTATTTTCAATGTTGAATATAAGTATTTTTAATATGATTTATAGCCATTTGAATGTGTTCTTGTATAAATTGCTCATTAAGAAAAGGGAATTATGTTTTTTTTCTCTTCTTTGGTAAGGGCTTTGTTGTTAGTAAAGATGTCAATCACTGTGATCAATCATATTGTAATTTTCCCCTAAATCTTCCTCTTATCATTTTTTTCAGTACTTTTGTATTTAGCCAAGATGTGTTAACAAGTTTTTATGTTTATATATATGCTTTTATTTTTAAAGAGTCTTGATTTTCTGTGCTACCTGAAGACATAGTAAAAAATTTTAATTGGTAACTAGAAATAGTCACAAAATCATCCAGCCCAACACATACACACACACACACACACACACATTCACACGTACACACTCACACAAATATACTATCTGAATTATTGTCTATGATTTTTATTATATATACTTGCTCTGTGCTTTTTCATTTGTTTTCCTCAATGACTTATAGAGACTGTTGATGGTAATTAAATTTCAAATTTAGGCTGTGACTTGAATTATAAAAATATGAAATGGAGATGGGATTTGATTAGAAATAGGAATTACATAAAAATCTTAACTTGTGAACCTAATGCAGAAATTAATAATATTTGGGTTCTTTTCCTTGGGATTGAATAAAATTTGATATCCATTATAGAAGAATCATTATATTATGCCATTTTGGAGCTAGTTACTAGGGCACACAGATATGTGAAACTTAGAACCCCTTTCAAAAAATGATATACTGCTTCTCTGCTAAGAGGATGGTTAACTGAGGCTCTAGTAGTGAGATTTTTCAGAGCCTGCTTCTGTTTTTAAGCAGGTTGTGTTCTTCCCAAGACAGCAACCAGCCAATGACTGAACAGGGACGGTAAGCAAGGACCTAGCTCTGTCTGTTTAATGAGATCCTCTTCTGGTGGACAATCTCTGCTCTGGCACTGCCATCTGCACTGGCAGGGACTCTCTGGTTGGTATCATGGCCCAGTGCTCTCATCTGGCCAGTCCTGTTCTCTTTTCAGTTTTCTTCATAGTTGTTACTCCCTACAAAGCTTGTATAATTTTATTCCATTTTAGTATCTATTTCACTGCCAATACATTTGGCATAATTATTTATTCATGTTAAGTTGTGATTTGGAAGGATGATATATATGGTTATTCTATAGCAAAAGGAACAGAGAATTATGAATATAATATTAATATTAATATGTATATAATCTATACATATGAATTAATTATGTATTGAAATATCTAAAATATATATGTACTTTGCATAAATACATATTTATATAATATAGATAATTAAAATTTGTAAAATATAAAATATAACTGATTTATGAGTGTGTGTGTGTTTAGTTAATTAATTTATTTTTTTTAAAGATTTTTTTTTTTTTTTATTTACTCATGAGAGACACACAGAGAGAGAGGCAGAGACAGGCAGAGGGAGAAGCAGGCTTCTCGCAAGGAGCCCAATGTAGGACTCAATCCAGGGACTCGAGGATCACGCCCTGAGCTGATGGCAGATGCTCAACCGCTGAGCCACCCAAGTGTCCCGTGTGTATATGCTTAAAGAGTGGATAAAAATCCAGCTCTATAACTGCTTTGGGGAAATTTTTTTTAAATATCCATTATGTCCAACATTGCTGTAATGAAGGGACCAGCCTTCTATAACAAAAATAAAAAAGAAAAAGGTCATCATTCTCCACCACTATCCAACTCCTAACAGGCAGGGCAGTAGCATAGGACCTATGCTTAGAGAATTCAGTGTTTCTGAATATCATAAAATTGAATCTAGAGAGACGCCTGAGTGGCTCAATGGTTTAGTGTCTGCCTTTGGCTCAGGGCATGATCCCAGGATCCGGGATCGAGTTCCATATGGGGCTCCCTGCATGGAGCCTGCTTCTCCTCTGCCTATGTCTCTATGTCTCTCTCTCTGTCTCTCGTGAATAAATAAATCTTTAGAAAAATGAATCTAGAGCAGGTGACACATAGAAATTATTAGAATTCATTAAATGTAAGTATAACAGTGTTTGGTGGCAAGCATGGAGCTTGGAGTCTGCTTCTCCTTCTGCCTATGTCTCTATCTATCTCTCTCTGTCTCTCGTGAATAAATAAATCTTTAAAAAAAATGAATCTAGAGCAGGTGACACATAGAAATCATTAGAATTCATTAAAATTAACTATAACAGTGTTTGGTGGCAAGCACAGTAGCATGTATCATTAGGTATTTCCAGTTGTCATGTCCACCAAAGGTGATAGCAATAACCAACCGAGACTCTTCTGGTTGAAACATGGCTGTTAGAATAATTTCTCTCTTTCCTTCACCTTGATTCCTGCTCATTTTCTGGACTCCTGCTCCCACGATTCCATGCATCTCTGATAATGTTCCAATAAATCTTTTTTTTTTCTTATGTCTGTCAGTATTAGTTTTCACTACATGCAAACAAGAGATCAGATTGATACAAATTTGAACATTAAGCATATGCCTCATTATCAAATTCCCATTGAGAAATTTAAGCCAAAACTCTATATCCTTTCTTGGTACTATAAAGTAAATGGGAATTAGCGTTCAAAAGGCTTAAATCCTCAATCAGCTCTGTTTCATCCGTTGCTGCAACCTAAATTGTCTACTAAGGTAATGAGGGAACTTATCTGAAACCTCAAAGTTGAAGTGCTTTTAATACCAAGATTCTCAACAGACCCAGACTTTAGATTCCACATCAAAATTATCAAAGCATCCCCCCACACCTGTGATATCCAGAAAACTCAAGGAAAAATGACTAGAGCTATTGTCTCAAACCATATTATGTTTTCAGAACCACGACATAGAACAATCCAGAAAGATGCTACTTTTTTAAAAGTTGATAGCAGAGACTGACTGAAATCTGGCAAAAACAGTAAAGAGAATTACTGTTCTCTTCTCTCACTGCTCGTGAGAATTCGGAAAATGTTAGTTTAGCCTTAAGTGTTTACCATAGTTTACTCGAGTCCCTGACCTGGGAAATTTAACCTAACTGGCAGTGGTCTGCAGTCAGTAAGGTAAGTATAGAAGAGCACTTGCTCCTATAAAGGGATCTTAAAAGAAATACTCTTTTGTGCACAGCAATTCTATTTGTTTTCTTTAAAACTGAGGACAGGTTCCGGGGTGAACTCTGGTCTTATGCTCCACTTTGCATATTTGGAACTTCGAAATTTCCATTTCTGTTTGAGCCCTTTGTTTCGAGCACTTCAATGCTAAATTGAGTGTGAATTCCGTCAGGTGACATTTTCTTTCCTCGCTTCACTATGCAGAGTAAATTGCATCTGTCGCAGCCAACTCTCCATTCACGGTGTGCTTTTATTACGTATCTCAAATCCTGTAGCTTTTTCCTCTGCTGTTCTCCTTCCTCCGAGACCCAATGCATTTTCGACTTTGTGCTGTGGTAACTGCTCCCTTGAAATACTGGAGCGGAGTCAGGTATACAGTGTGTGCCTGGGGGGGTGGGGGGGTCCTCCCTTGAGAAGCTGCTTTTGATTCAGAGGAGACTTACTCTTGCACTTTCTTGAAATGAAGCTGTTGTCCACACCAGTGCCTGTGGAACCTGGGCTCCTGAGAACCTAGTGGGAATCACCCCTTCTGCCAGATGCTCTTCTCTGCTACTTTTCCTTTCCAGGGGTTTTGATTACCCTAAGCTTTTCGAGACCTTTGATAATTCAGGAACGTATAAAGATTCCTTTCTGCCACATATTTTTCTGTGGCTGTGGAGTACACCTCCTATGTTTCAGTTTTATCCATTTTTCCTGTACCCTTACTAGTTAGGCATGACTGAGTTTTGAAAATGTATATATCCTCTTAAGCTGGTCACATTTTTGTTCCATTTCTTTCTTTTTTTTTTTTTTTTAAGATTTTATTTATTTGAGAGAGAGAGACAGACAGAGCAGGCAAGAGCCAGGAGGAGGAGGGGCAGAGGGAGAGGGAGAAGCAGACTCCCTACCCAGCAGGGAGCCCCACATGGGGCTCGATTCCAGGGCACTGCATCATGACCTGAGCAAAAGGCAGATGCCTGACTGACTGAGCCACCCAGGCGCCCCATCTGCCTTGTTTGTATTATTGAATTGTAGTACTTTTTTTTTTGACTCCACATTATTTTCTCATTCAGAGATTCTTTTCTTTCTTTCCTTTCTTTCTTTCTCTTAACTAAGCAATTTTGTTTTGTTTTTTTTAATCTGAACAGTTTTTGATTGGATTTAACCTTTTTTTTTTCTTTTTTTTGGATTTAACCTATTTTTATTCCTTGTCTTGTACTTTAGTGTTTCTCTTTCTTCCTGTAATTCTCTAACATATTCTAGTGGGGGATCTCTAGGGACAAAAATAATAAGTAACTATATCACTATCTAACAGTAATTGTGTCATCTTATAACTAGTACAATAATATTAGAAATATCACACATACATTTTCCTGATATTGTCATCTCCAATTAGTCTTTCTCTTTTTTGTTCTTGTAATCATCTAGTAAAGCTATTTTTAAAAGTTCTTATTATGGATTATTATTGTGCATTATATATCAGAACCTTTCAGAGGGTTTTTTTCAGTAATTTCCTGGAATCCAGGCTATCTTTGAGAAAATAAAACTTTTTTCTTTGAATTATTGCCTCTCTTCTGTTAGATGTGCACAAGTATTAGTCACTGTTCATAACTTAATAAAATAAAAATTCTCATTTTTTAATGTCTCATTTCCCGAACATATAAATTAGCATTGTTGTTTCATGCAAAAATCAAATTACTATTAATGGAGACATATTTTTTTTTAAATTTCAGAGCAATCAATTTTTGTATCTAGCCTCTCCTTATAATTTAATGTATCTAAAACAGTTTATAAAGCATATTTCCTAATAATACTTTTAATATTTGAAGTATATGTAGCTTCTTCTCTTTATTCCTTTCAGTAAATAAGACTTGTATTCTGTTTCTTGTGTTTATTTATTTTTATTGTGAATATATATGACCTCAAAAAAAAAGTTTGGGGTCAACTTTTTTTTTTTTTTTTTTTTTTTTTTTTAGGGGTCAACTTTTAAGTGACTTTCACTTGATGGATTTTGCATTACTTCTACTGGGTACCTGGAAGCAGTAGCAATCCTGGGCTAGGTTAAACTGTCTCTACAGATTGGGCAACTAAGAGTTATGATGAATTCTGGATTTATATTTATATAGGGAGTCAGCTTGTGCTACCAGTGTATCAGGGAATGGGGTAAAATATTTTATTGTTCTTATTTTTCACCCAAAGGCAAGGCTGACACAGTTTCTTAGCCTCTACTTCTCTTCCTCCTTTGTTTTCTCCTCTTGCTCCTGCTCCTTCTACCCTTCCTCCTCTTCCTCAGTCTGACTCTCCTTCTTCCTGCTCCCTCTCTCTTCCCTTCCTTTTCTTCCGGCTACCACCAGTTTACACATAGACAATGTCATGTTTGCCACCCTGGCTATTTGAAGAGCATTTCAAATTCAGTATGTATTAATAATGAGGTTCTTACCTTTGTCTTGATCTCTGTATGGAACTAACTCCAATTTTAGTCCTTTGGGCACTGAGAGGTAATGTTAAGGCAGCTTCAGCATCAGGGTTAAATTAATTCTCTTTATACATATGCTTTCTACTTTTAAGGATTTCTCTTACTTTATAACTGTCTCAGTTAGGCATTCATAGTAGCTCTTTCTCCAGAGGTATTTTCCATATACTTAAGTTATTTATCAATTGTACTACAGAAAATTATTAATAGACAAAATATGAGTTATTTGATAAATACTATAGAATAATTTGAGTTTATTTTTTTAAATTATATGTAAGCGATTAAATGATTCATGTATGTGTTTATATTCCCAATTTCTATAAACAGATAAGAGAATAGAAGTTATTCTTAGGAATAATGACAATATTCTATATTTTATTGCAGCAGTATTTACAATAGGCAAGATATGGAAATAACCTAAGCATCCACTGATTAATGAATGAATGGGCAAAGAAATTGTGGTACACACACACACACACACACACACTGAATATTATTTAGCATAAAAATGAAATCTTGTCATTTGTGTGACAGCATGTGTGGACATCAAGGGCGTTATGCTAAATGAAATAGGTCATAAAGTGAAAGATGAATTCTGAGAGATCTTTCTCAAATGTGGAATCTAAAAAAATGAAGAAGAAAGAAAGAAAAATATAAGCTCATAGATATAGGGAATAGATTGGTGGTTGGCAGAGGCAGAGGGTATGAGAACTGGGTGAATGAAGTAAAAGGTAAAAATAAAAAAATAAATTAGAAAATAATTTAGAAAATAAGAGGGAAAAGAATTGTATTTGGGGGATATAATCTTGACTACAGTTTAGAGAATGGAGTGGGGCAGAAAGAACCAGAGAGACTAGATGAAAGCTCTTACAATAATCCCTAAAGAATATGATGAAGGCTTTGGCTAAAATGATGGCAACAGAAACAGAGATGAGAGGTCAGAGTTGGGACAGAGAGCAAGAATTGACAAAACCTGGTGATGGCTTAAATTTTAGAGTTGAAGCAAAGACCAGGGTCTTGACTCTTGTTACCCGGACTGCAGGATACAGACCAGCATCATTTGTATGGCATGGAAGGTTGTTAAAAATGCAGACGCTTTGGTCTCACATCAGACCTACTGAATCAAAATTTGCATTTTAACAAGATCCCAGGTAACTAGTAGTACACAGTAAAATTTGAGAACTGTTGGTTTAGAGAATGTTCAGGTTCCTTGGAAAGCTGGCTGTTGTTCTATCCACTGAAAGACAGAATTGAGTTTGGCTTTTGGTAGGTTGGAGTTATGGTGCTTGAAAGTTATTTTGCTTATTCAACACTACTATGGACTACAGCTCTGTGAGGATAGACGTGAAAGACAATCTCTGGCCTTAGAGAGCTCACATCTGGTAAAACAAACAATTTTAAAGGCTACTATACTATATAGTATGGTGGTTGCCATGTTTGGGAATTTACAAGCTACTGATTTGGTACATTAACCAAAAGAGTGTTCACCTTTGTATTTCTACAGTCATAGTCTGCCTGGGAAGGCTCACCTTGAATGCGGAAGACCTCCCTTCAGCTGCTCAGCCAATGGGAAGGCCACCTCATTCTTCAGCTAGACATATCAATGACTAAATCACGACACTGGAGCTTTTTCCTTCAAATTGTGTGATTGGATTTAGGAAGTAGAAAGATATTTTGTGGAGTAAATAATTTTGCTCACTAGATGCTGATGAGCTGTCATTTCTATCTGCTGCCTTACAGGTCAAATCTTTGAAAGGAGTAATGTCAGAAAGCTATAGACACAGAACAACAGAAGAATTTTAACTATTAAACACTTTTCAAAAACTTTTTCAGCAGAATTGAAGGATCACCCTGGCTCAACCCAAAAGAATTTTCTCCATTTATAACTATCCGCTAATGCTGACTGCCTCCATTTTTTTCCACCCCTTCAAATTCAATTCATTACCAACAAGTGAGCAAGAGCCATTCAAGGCCTAGCCCCTTGTCCTTATCTAAATCTAACTAGTATTTCATTCATTGGTTCCTTAGTTCTGACTAAACAATTTCCTATTTACTTCTTTGATGCCATAGAAAGGAAGGCAAAATTAAAAAGAAAGAAGAATAAGAGTGACTTAGCTAAATGTAATTGTTTTAATTGCCAAAGAGCTGAAAATTTATACAACTGGACTGTGATGCTGTGTGTGGGACCTGCTAGCCAGCAGGAAAAGAAAGTATTTTTGTTTTGTTTTGCTTTGTTTTTGTAGATCTTAAAAAAATTATTTACTCATTTATTTAGAATGGGGGACGGACAGAAGGAGAGGGAGAAAGAGAATTTCAAGAAGACTCTGTGTCGAGTACAGAGCCCTTTGCAGAGCTAGTTCGTACTACACTGAGATTATGATGTGAGCCAAAATCAAAAGTCAGATGCTACTGGCTGAGTCACCAGGGTGCCCCAGGAAAAGAAAGTTTTATGTAGCAGATTTGTAAGCATTAAAGCTTTTTAGGTTTAATCCCAAAATGTTGAGACTTGTCTCTAACCTAGCTATATTCATTTCTTTAGTTATATGGTATCCATTACATTTTTAAAATTACATCTTAAAAACAAATAGTGTAAATGGGAAGTATTCTTGTAACTTCTTAATATTATTCTATGCTATTGGGTGGGGGCAGAAAATACCTGGTACAGAGGTGAGAATAATAACCTAGGAACTTCATAGCAATGCACTTGCACACCAGCATCTTGATGGAATTTCTGATTTTTCAACATACATACATAAATATGTATGTACATACATAAAAATTGCTTAAGGTAGGCTGTGAAAAAATCAGTATGCTTTGACTGAATTGGTTTCTGAGTTGTGGACAAAATATTGGATAACTATGGAGTAGATAATAAGAAGAGGGATATAAAAGTCAAGTAGGGAAATGTGGAATCATTCTGCTAAGCAAAAAGGTAGCCACGGAGCAAATGGGATTTTTTTTTTATAAGAATCAAGAGCATATGGACACAATATGGATGCATTAGAGTAACTTTGCAGGAAATGTTAAGAATATGGACTTTTAACTGGCAATGACAGTGGAATGAAATGTTTAATAGAAATGAGAGTTTCTTTATTAAAATGCACATACTATAAAACTCACCACTTCAACTATTTTAAAGCATACAATTCACTATTTTTTAGTATACCAAAATTGGGTAATTATCACCATTAACTAATTCAGATAATTTTCCAGAGAAAATTTCAGAGAAAACCTGTACCACATCTGTTAGCAGTCATTGCCTATTGCTTCCTACTTTCAGCCTTTGCTGACCACCATCAACTTTTGCTCTAATAGATGTGCCAATTCTAGACCTTTAATCTAAAGAGAATCATTGTACAAAATGTGGCTTTTTGCATCTGGTTTATTTCACATAGCATAATATTTTCAAGATCATTCATATTGTGGCACGTATCAGTATTTCCTTCTTTTTTTAGAACTAGATAACATTGCATAGTAAAAATATACAGTATTTTCTTTATCCATTCATCAGTTGATAGACATTTGAGTTTCTTCTACTTTATCACTATTATGGATAATGTTGCCTGAATATTTATGTATACTGTTTTTATGAACATATGTTTTTAATTATCAGAGGTTATATACATATAAGAGTTGAATTTCTTGGTCATATGAGAGCTGTTTGACTTTTGAGGAACTGCCCAACTGTTTTCCAAAGTCACTTGCACCATTTTACATTCCTGCCAGAAATGTATGATAGTGCCATTTTTTCTACATTCTGAGCAACACTGTTAGATGTTTTTATTATTATTATTATTATTATTAATTATTATTATTATTATATAGTCATGCTAGTGGATGTGAAGAGGTATCTCATTTTGGTTTTGATTTTCATTTCCTTATTTCAATAAATGTGAGCATCTTTTCATGTCTGCATTGGTCATTTATATGTCTTCTTTGGAGAAATGTCTGTTTAAGTTCATTATTCAGCTGAGCCATTCTTCTTTTTATTGTTAAGTCATAGAAACTCATATTCTTATATTCTGAATAGAAAATCCTTACCACTTAAATGTGTTGTAAATATTTTTTCTTAAATTTCTTTAAATTATCTAAGGATATTTTATGAAAAAAGAAAAATACAATCTCCAAATTCTTGGTAGTTTCTTTCAAAGTACAGAAGTTGTTTGTTTTCCCATTACCTATACCTTTGGTGTCATATTAAAAAACTGGTATCTTATCCAAGGACATGAAGGTTAAACCTGTGTTTGCTCCTGGGAGTGTATAGTTTTTGCATTTACATTCATTTCATAAATTTTGAGTGAATTTTTGCATTTATTGTGAGATACAGGTCAACTTCACTTTTTTTGCATGTGGAACACCAGGTGTCTAAGCATCATTTGTAAAAGGACTGCTCTTACCCAACTGCAGCCTCATTGAAAAGCAAATGACTGTTGGAATAAGGATTTACTTTTGTACCACCAATTTTATTTGATTGTCTATCCTTATACTACTATAATACTATTTTGATTAGTATAACTTTGCATTACATTTTGAAATTGAGAATTTCAAGTCCACAAACTTTGTTCTGTCTTTTTCTAGATGATTTAATGTATTTTGGATTCCTTACAATTTCATATGAACTTTAAGAGCAACTTATCCACTTTTGTAAAAAAAAAAAAAAAAAAAAAAAAAAAAAAAAGCTATTACATTGAATCAGCTTATTAATTTGGGGAGTATCTGTACCTTAATAATATTAAGTCTTCCAATCCATAAACATGGGATCCTTTTCCATTTTATTTAATATCTTTAAATATCTTTCAACAGTGGTTTATAATTTCAGTGTATAAGTCATAAACTTTGATTTATTCCTAAGAAATTTATTATTTTTGATGCTATTGCAAATGAAATGGTTTCTTGCTTCCATTGATTTTTCAGTGCTTGTGTATAGAAATAAACTGATTTTATGTATTGATCCTATATCCTGCAATTTTGCTAACCTTGTTTCTTCTAACTTTTTTTGTGTGGATTCTTGAGGGATATATATTTGTATCATAATTATGACATCTACAAATAGAAATAATTTTACTTCTTTTCCAACTTGGATGCCTTCCTTTTTCTTGTCTAATTACTTTGGCTGGAACTTCAATGACATTGTTGAATAGTGGAAAAAGTGGACATACTTATCTTATTCCTGATCTCAGAAGGAAAATTCATTATTCACTATTGAGGCTGATATTTGTTATGGGTTTTCATAAGCTTTTATCATGGTGAGGAACTTTTCTTCTATTTCCAGTTTGCTATTAGCTTTTTCAATGAAAAAAAAGGGGGGGTTGGATTTTGTTGCCTTTCTTTCTTTTATCTGTTGAGGGGATTATGTGTTATTGTTCTTCTAATAGTATGCTATATTATATTGATGTATTTTCATATGTTGCATTCCTGTAATAAATTCTTCTTGCTTATGCTGTGTAGTTCTTTTAATATCCCACTGGACTCAGTTTGCTTGAATTTTTTTGGGAATTTTTATTTATTTTTTATTTTTTTAAGATTTTATTTATTTATTCATAGAGACACAAGGAGAGAGAGAGAGAGGCAGAGACACAGACAGAGGGAGAAGCAGGGTCCCTGCAGGGCGCCCAATGTGGGATTCGATTCCAGGTCTCCAGAATCACACCCCGGGCTGCAGGCGGCATTAAACCGCTGCACCACTGGGACTGCCCTGTTGGGAATTTTTACATCTATATTTGTAATAAGCATTGAGTCTACAGGGTTTTTTTTGTTTTGTTTTGTTTTGTCCTTTGATGGACAAAATTTTTGAGACTTTGATATCAGGGTAATTTTGCTCTCATAATATGAATCACAATGTTTCATCCTCTTCTTTCTCTCTCTTTTTTTTTTTTTTTGGCAGAATTTAGGAAGGGCTACTGTTAGTTTTTCAGTTTTGGTAAATTGTATTTTTCTAGGAATTTGTCCATTTATTCTAGATTATCTAACTTTTTGGCATACGATAGTTGATAGTAAACCCAGACCCTATCGGTCACCTTACCTCCAAAAGATGCTACTCTGACTGCTGAATCATAATGATATTTGAGGTCTCCTGGAGTCAATATCAGTTCAGAGCCAACATCCAGTAACTCCCAATTCTAAATTCTAATTAAAAGGATATAGATCCTTCTGAGGAAGGCTAGGAGAAAGATAAACAATTTAAATTTGGGGCAGTGTAGCAGAGTCCTTCTTCAAAGATACCTGACCCTCTATCTGTGTGGTCCTATAAATTGTCTCAAGTCTGGGAATTGATTAAGTGGACATGATCCCCTGTTTTATGATTCAATAAAACTTGTTCACTTGACCAAGAACTCTTGCACTTATTTTGATTAAGGAAGAATTTTGTATATAGCCTATCTATTTCACTTCTAGGAGAACCCTGATCAAAAGCCAATGACATAGGTCTCTGCAAGTCATACTATTCTGATTATTGCTTTGACTCAACTGTTCATTATAGTGACCATATCTTTCCTTTGGAGATTATCACCACTTGGTCTCTGCTACTCAGGGATCCATTGCATTTAGGTTTCCCAATTTAGTGGCAGCAGTCCCTTCTATAATTTCTAACCTACAAAGAGGAGTGATCTGAAGTAGAAATCTTCAAGAATTCTGGATCTCTTCTTACAAACAGATTTCTCACAGCCATGATGAAAGTATGTCCTTTATATCCTCCTGGGGCAGGTGACTAAGTTATCAGTGCTACTATTACTGTAACATTCCAGTTTCCCTCATCCTTTGGATCCCTTCTATACAGTGTAACACACGACTATACTACTTAGTATACTATAGTGTACTAAGGTTGCTCTGTTCAACTTCATTTAGTATAGGCTACCATGTTGTACATGTTTCAGACAACCTACCAAATTTTTAGAGTCCTTTTTAAGCCCCTGCACTGCAACATTAAATACACACACACACACACAAAAAAAGAAAGAAAGAAGAAAGAGAAAGAAAGAAAGAAAGAAAGAAAGAAAGAAAGAAAGAAAAGAAAAAAAAAGAAAAGAAAGAAAAGAAAAAAAAAGAAAAGAAAGAAAAGAAAAGAGAAAAGAAAAGAAAAGAAAGAAAAGAAAAGAAAAGAAAAGAAAAGAAAAAAGAAAAGAAAAGAAAAGAAAGAAAAGAAAAGAAAAGAAAAGAAAAGAAAAGAAGAAAAGAAAAGAAAGAAAAGAAAAAAAGAACAAACCCCACTTTATGGGCACATGTTACTATATTTGGCCTGATTCAATTTTATGTACTTTCCATCAATATCCCCCCATCCTTAATATTCACTCCCAGACATGTGTCCCAGATTTCTATGTAAATTGGAAAAATCATATGGTTCTTTTGGAATTTAATTCATCTTCTCATGGGTTACATTTTGTACCTCACCTTTCAGGACCTATGGTATTTGTGTCTAGTTATAGGTACAGAAACAAAGGGGGGTTGTAGGAGTGGTTACAGAGGAGAATCAGCAGTGTCTTTCAAGGCAACTATCTTGTGGGAGGCCATTACAGTTTCCTTAGACAGACTAGGGTTAAACTTCTCAAATAGGGATAAAATAGCTGTTTCTACTGGCAACAAGACTTAGTACAATAGAGGGGTTCAATATCTTCAGCTTCATCAGAATCTTCCCAAATGTCCCATTCCAATTTTCAGGATCCCATTCCTTCACATTCAGTGGCTTCACTTGAACAGCAGATACTTTGTAAGGTTGGAAGTGCAATTTGCATTTTAATTCTACCAGTCACAGGATGAGACTGCATCAGTTTTCAGCAATCTCAACTCTGTAGCCACAGAGGAGATAAGGATTTCTTTCATAGCAGACATGGACACTTTTAGATCATTTATGAGGCACTTAAGTTGGGAATTTGAATCCCTGAGCACATCCTTTTCTTTTCTTACTTTGTCCAGCACAATTAGGAGCAACATGCCAATCTCATTATACTTTTCAATTGGACAAAAATATTCTAAGATATCAAATAGATGATCATCCAGAACTTTGCCTCTTAAAATTATTTAATTTGGAGTATCCACTGGTGATGTTTTGAGCATGCCTTAAGCCACATCATACTATAGACTATCAGTGCTCTCTCTACTATTAGAAAAAGAGTTATTAGTTCCTTTAAATCTAATCAGATTAGAAAACCAATTCTAGAAACTTTAGAACCAATTCAGAAAAACTTTAGGAACAGGTTCCTAAAGAATCTATTTCTGTAGAGCCACTTTTGGGACCAAAATCAGTGTTGAGAGAGAGAGAGAGACAAACAGGTAGACAGACACACATGGTGAAGAAATTGACTCAGCAGTTATGGAGAGAACCAAGCCTGAAATCTTCAAAACGAGCTAGAAGTTTGGACATTCCAGTAAGAGTTGATGTTGCAGTCTTGACTCCAAATTTAGTCCAGAAGCAAAATTCCTCCTACTTCAGCGCCTTTTCTTTTCTCCTAAGATGAAAGTCATCTATATTATGGAGAATAATATGTTTTATTTAAGGCTACTGATTTAAATATAAATCACATACAATAAATACCTTCACAACAATATTCAAACTGGTGTTTAACCAAAATATGGGACACCACTTCCTAGCCAAGTTAGCACATAAAATTAACTATCACATCTGGATATAGAATTCTATTCAGAAGGTTTATCGTGGAAGGACTTCGAGTGATAAATCTGTAAAGAAGTAAAATAGGCAAGATTGTGCAGAAGAAACTGAAAGGCAGTTTGGTTGCAACTCCAGTAACTGTCAATGCTGTAGGGAGTTCTGGACCTGGAAGGCCCCTTCTGATGTGTCTCAAATTGAAGCATGGGTGCTGGGTCTTTATATCCTTCCACCCATTCATCATTTACCACTGGCTTCCCCCCTCATAACATTGAGTCAGATAGCTAGTGCATAAGAATGTTGGCGTTTCATAGGGAATCAGATGGAGTAGCCCAGTATACACTATAAAAGATAATGACAAAATTCTGGTTAAGATCCACAGGATTACATTAAATAGCACTTATGAAGTTTAAGGAACTCTTAATTCTAAAGAATATATTTTCAGATGTGCCTGGGTGGCTCAGTTGGTTAAAAATCTAACGAGCTCAGGTAATGGTTATGGGGTCCTGGGATCAAGCTCCACGTTGGGCTCCCTGCTCAGCAGGGAATCTTCTTCTCCCTCTGCCTCTACCTGCTGCTCCTTCTGCTCATGCTCTCTCTTCTCTCTGTCAAATAAATAATAAATAAATAAATAAACAAACAAATAAATAAATAAATAAATTCTTTAAAAAAGAATGTATTTTCAGTCAAGATTAGTAAATCCATATTTTTGTTATATATTTTTAATTCATATTCTATATATTCACATGTTCTTCATATAACCAGTTATTTGAGAAAATTTAGTCCATAGTATGCATGGCATTTATTTTTGCCTATTTATTTTATATATTGTTGTGCTTGTATTTAACCTATTGTTTTATCACATTGCTATTTTAATATTATTGTATGTGGTTCATCTTTTTCTATACTGTCCCAGGAATGATGGGAGCATATTACATGAAATGCACTACAATGAAAACTGTTTTGGAAATAACATTACCGTTGATTATAGTTAGATTCCTTTAACAGAATGTTTATGTGCAGCTGCTGAATATAATAGCAAGTTGGAGAGATTCCGTGTCATCCCACACATTTCAGTCCATTTAGAAAGTAAATAGCAATGATAGATGATATTTTCCATAGAAACAGAAAATAGCAACACTGTGTCTCAAATCACAATTCCCTTTAATCAACATTGCAACATTAAAAAAAAAAAGGCTAGTGAAAAGATCAATGGATAATATCCAGTTAGAGAAAATTGAAATCCACAAATAATCTTTTCAATGAGTGTCCTTGAGTAAATTTACTTTGTAAGTATTTGTAGATAGAAATAGAATCAATATTCCAGAATTATCATATAATTCTGGCAGTTAAAATATAGCTACACATTACCTCGGTCTTGAACAGTTGCAATAGGCAGCATTTGAAAGCTATTTACAAGAACTCTGAGTTCTTTATACAATCATTTTCCTATTGCCAGACTCCTCACAGGAAGACTCTCAGAAAAAGTTAAATGCTTTCTATAAAGGCACCTTGGCCATAGTGATTTAGCATATTGATATTTTTTTTTTTGTATAGATGTACTTACCAGAGATAGCCACTGTGCGTAAAGCATGCTTTAAAAATATATAAAAAATTATTGATTTATCATCACGTCTCTTTTTTCTGCCTCTTCCTTTCTGCTATGCTTCCTTTTTACAAACTTGCCCATTCACATTTGTATATTTGATGAACATGTGAATGAATGAATGAATGAAAGATATGAATAAAATATTTAAGA
Organism: Canis lupus baileyi; assembly: GCF_048164855.1. Lineage (NCBI taxonomy): Eukaryota > Metazoa > Chordata > Mammalia > Carnivora > Canidae > Canis > Canis lupus. The sequence continues at coordinate 21,154,431 of NC_132854.1, read as the reverse complement.
CCATAAGTACTGTGTAGTTCTTTTTCTGGGTATATTTAGATTTCAATAGGGTGTGAAATATTTGGCTTGATAAAACGATGAATAGTTGTGTACACCCATCAACAGGAATGAGGAATTGTATTATGAACGTGGGTCTCCTGCGCTCACCACACTCCTTCAATTAAATGGATACATAGCTGCTTTACAATGAGATGAGTTCTGTCCAGAATTTTTCCCTTGTTTCCAACATTATGATTCTGTTGAACTTACAAACCACAGTCTAGAATTTTTCTCTTGGTCTCAATTATCTTTACTTTCAAATTAAGAAACACAATAATCTTCAATATAAGTATTGAATAGGAAAACAACTACTGAAGAGAAGACAAATAAGATTTTTAATAAGGACCAAGACCATTTAAGAAAGTTTTACTCTGGCATAGAGATATTGTTACTAAGGATTGATTGGATTTTATCCCTTCTTTAATGGTGATTGTTATGTTTAAATTTATTTTTTCCCAAAATATTTGAGAACATGCAAACAGAATATTGGAATTACATATTGTTCTATCTTGTATATTTTGTGATCAATTAAGGCATTTAAGTGAGCATTTAATATGTATGTATTATATTATGTATCTTCTCAGTTGATATAATATTATAAAATTATTGCTATTGGTGAGTTCCCTAAATTGGCCTGAAGTGTATAATTGATTAATTACACATACACACACACACATATAATTACAAATATTTTTAAATTGTATTACTCTTTCAAACACTGCAGTGGCTTAAGACTCTGTCAGTTTAGGTATATATGAGCTCTGTTTCCCAGTATTCTCATCTGTTTATGATACCAGGTTAGGTTTGTCTGGAGAGAAGTCTGTATCATAAAGCAGCAGTTGAAGTTCTGCTGTCTATTATTGGTTAGTCTGTTAGAGATAAGAGCATGATGGCCAGATTATTCTTGGCTTTTTGCTTCAACACATCATGTTCTGATTCCTAACTGCAGCTCTTGCTGACCAACAATGATTCAGGCCTACCACCAGGCATTTTGCAGCCAACTCAAAGGGAGGAGCAGCAGAGGAGCAACAGGATCCATAGACTTCAATAGCTTTCTTCACTTTTCCATTCTAGCAGCTGCTGCCTCATGTAACCTCCATGCTGATAAAAGCTTTCCTCAGATCCTTTTTAGAACTTTACATCGGCATTGAGTTTGCCTCAGTTGCATAAGCTCAATTTCAATTAAACAAACAAAAAAAGATTCACTTATTCCATTGACTATTCCAAGAAAATGATAGTGTTCTGCCTCCCTGATTGAACCCTATCTGATAGAACAAGGAAATAAAGGGCAAGTTTGTTACAATTTGGATACCATCAATTGGATTTCATACATTGACAGGATCTATTGGAAAGAAGAAAAAGGGGGAGAGGAAGTTGTGCCTCTTAGAGCCAGTATCTCCAGATAGTGAATTCAGTGAAATCCTAAAAAAAATCCAATCAGACCATCTGGGAGTTTTCACAAGATATAAAAGGAGCCTCAGTATTCATCAATAGACTAGCATGTAGACCTGAATATGACAGACCTAATGGTGATTCAGTGCTTATTCCTTTTTTCTTAAAAGATTTTATTTATTTATTCATGAGAAACAGAGAGAGAGAGAGAGAGAGAGAGAGAGAGAGAGAGGCAGACACAGGCAGAGGGAGAAGCAGGCTCCCCACAAGGAGCCCAATGTGGGACTCAATCCCGGATCCCGGGATCATGCCCTGAGCTGAATGCAAACGCTCAACCACTGAGCCACCCAGGCATCTCAATTCAGTGGTTATTCTTAATTGATTTGTAAAGTGGCCAGGTCAATTCTGGTGCATCCAGTAAGTTGCTAGAAGAGCCAAGGCAGATACCATTGGCTAAGGTTTTACTGGGAGCGTCCTTCCAAAGTAGGGCCACCAGACTACTTTCATATATATTTTTAGCTTCATAGGTCATAGTTTCTTTTGTTACTACTCAACTCTGCCACTGTAGCATGGAAAATGGCAGTAGGCCTAACCTAAACTGATGGTCTTGGTCAGAATTGGCTTATGCAGACCCCTCCTCTAAAGGGTCATTGAAGGGATGCCTAGGTGGTGCGGTGAATGAGCATCTGCCTTTGGCTCAGTTCATGATCCCAAAGTCCTGGGACTGAGTCCTGCATTGGGCTCCCCAGAGGGAGCCTGCTTCTCCCTCTGCCTATGTCTCTTCCTCTAACTCTGTGTCTCTCATGAGTAAATACGTAAAATCTTTTAAAAAATAATTTAAAAAAATAAAAATAAAGGATCATTGAAGACATTCAAACTATTTAGTCTTGAAGCCAACTTTATAAATTTTTCATGAGTTTCAATATTCTAATTATCTAATGATAAACACAGAATGTAGGGGCTTAAAGAAAGAAGAGAAAGAAAGAAAGAAAGAAAGAAAGAAAGAAAGAAAGAAAGAAGAAAGAAAGAAAAAAAATAAGTCAAGCTAAATTTATTCTATAACTTGCTTTCATGATAATGTGATGGATAATGTCTTAAATAGGCCTTCAGTTAGGATGGACATTTATTTTAGAGGTGAAGAAAAAGAAAATGCATGAGCAAAATCTGTTGCTTTCATATTAATCAACCAGAGAATGATATTTAAAAAAATATCTAACCTTTGCCCACAAAATGCACTTAGCTAAAAAGGCATAAAACACAAAAATCCCAAACTAAGAAGTATATTAAATGATTACTGACATTCAAGGAAAAAAACAAATCAGTGATTACACTCTCAAGATTCAGTTCACCTGTTATTGGAATAAAATTTCTGAGGCTTATATTAGCTAAAAATTTGAAGGCAATGTGATGATTTTATTTAATTTGTATCAATGCACTGTTTATTGACTTTATTTACATATATTGCTGAAAAAGTTTATTCTTCTAGCTGTTTTATTAAGACCATTTTTAAGGTACAGAGGTATCCCCTAAGCCCCAGTTCCCTACATAGGCATCATCACCTCCACCATCAGTATTTTCCATCAGAGTGGTCCATGAGTTACAACTGATAAACCTATATTGACACATCATTATTGCCAAAGGCCATAGTTTACACTTTGGTTTACTCTTAGTGTTATACTGTTGACCTTTAAAATTTGAAGATTTATTTAAGTTATTTGAGGTCCAGGTTTGCCTTTCACTATGGTTTAATAATATTAACCTCTTGAATGGCCTTTTGTCTAAGCTTTTTGAGTGTTGAATAAATAACATAGAATGCCTCCTATTACTATGTTTATTCTTGTGTAGCAACCTAAAAGCAACCTACACAGGAATAAATAAGTAATAAAGTTTTTGGATTTAAAGAGACTAAAGATTATGTGGTCTAAATTGCTACATAATTTAAGAATCCCTTTTATATAAAACAACTTTAAGGTATAGCTCTCTAGTCTTCATTTTTAATTCCTCAAATATAAATAGTTCATTGTCTATGAGTGAAAAATGGAGAGACAGTGAGCAAGAAAGTCCCTCTTTTTACATTGTATCTGTTTGAGCTTCCTTTTTCTAGGTTTGTTTTTGAAATATGTAATATCAATCTTATCCTATTCATATAATATCCATTATCTTTCTATCTACCACATCATCTTTTGATCTATCTATCCATCTATAATACCTATTATAAAAGAATTTTCCATAATGATTTTTACCATCCTGCCTCTTGCCTTTCTTTGATATTTTATATCTTTGGAAATAAGTATTTATAATTCCTTATCTATGTGAGAAAACTTCTTTTCCTGAATGCTTTGAATGGATATTCTTTAGAAATATGCATCTAAACCACAATTAAACTCTCCAAGATATAGGGCAGCCTGGGTGGCTCAGCGGTTTAGCACTGCCTCCAGCCCAGGCCTGTTCCTGAAGACCCAGGATCGAGTCCCATGTCAGGCTCCCTGCATGGACCTGCTTCTCCCTCTGCCTCTCTCTCTCTCTTTCTCTCTCTCTCTCTGTCTCTCATGTATAAATAAATAAAATCTTAAAAAAGAACTCTTCAAGATATAAAAAGAATAGTTAGTGTCATTTCTGGTAATTTTGTAGGTCATCTGTGTCTTCGGTAAGAACATGATTTAATTCCTGATATTATTCTTTTTCTAAACTTTTCTCCTTATTTAAAGCGAATACCCTTGCAAGGTCTTTAATCTTGACAAAGATACCTGATGATAAAATTTAGTTTAAGAAGCTAAGAAGTGGGGTGCCTGGTTAGCTCAGTTGGTAGAGTATGTAACTTTTGAACTGGAGGTTGTAAATTCAAGCCCCACATTTGGTGTAGAGATTACTTAAAAATAAAAAAATCTTAAAAAAAAAAAAAGAAGTTGTTTTGCAGTTTTGATCAGGTATCACAGACAAGGAATTGCAGAAAAAAATCTTGGCAGCAATTTTTTTGTTTATTTTTTAAATCTTTAAAAATATGCCTTGAGGGTTCATGAATCCCCTCCACTGCCAAAGTCTTTGATCATGTGTTAATTTCAGACTTATTTTATTCTTTTATGCCAATTTTATAACATTTTATAATAATTTCCTTGTCTGAACTTGAATATCACACTCATAATTTTAGTCTTTTAATTCAACAATTCCTAAATTTTTAAGGATTATTGGAAAGTTGCTTGAATCACATGAATAAACTGCACTTACTTAGAAGTGACATATGTTATCTGTTAGGGACCAAACCCTCCCTGTCCCTCCCCTGTGATTAAATCAAGAGGTGGGGCCTTTGTGAGATAATTAGGATTAGATGAGGTCAAGAAAATAGAGTTCTAATGAATAGGATTAGTGCCCTTAGAGGAGTCAGAAGAGAGTTTGTTTTCTCTCTTTCCTCCCTGCCATCTGAGGATATGAAAAGCAGGCAGTCTACATACAACCTGAAGAGGGTTCTCACCTGAATGAACAGGATGGCACCCTCATCTCAGACTTCCAACATTCTATGAGAACTAAATTTCTCTTGTTTGTAAACTATCCAATTTATGATATTTTGATTAGCAGCCTGAATTAATCAAGACAGTATCCTACACTATATCAGATTTCCTGTGCTTTTACAATGTTTGTAATCATACTTCTATTTGAAATTTGATACATTAAACTTTTATAATGAGCAATTTCTGAAGACACAGTAAATGTGGGATTAATGAAAATTGATGTCCCTCGTAAAGGATGTAGACCATAAGCAATGTATGTTTTGCAATTTTTAGATTTTGTATTTGATGTAAAAACATCAACACCCTGCTATTATCAGTACCAATCACAATATTATCAGTACAAATCACAAAGTGTTTTCCTTTTTATTCAATATCCTCATTTATTTATGTTAAGTTTTTTAGTAACTAGATGGAAATGAGACCGCCAAGGCAAGCGAGGGTCCAAGAACAGATTTTATTGCAGGCACCCTCGGGCGAGGTTCCACGACTCACGGGAGAAAGAGAGTGAGTCCGGGAAGTCGCGCCAAGACAAGGTGGTAGGGGGTTTACACAACGTTGTAAGGCAGAACGGTTTCCTATTGGTTGGCTCATATGCAAAGGAAGGATTGCAATCCAACCAGTCAGAGTGACCCTCACTATGCAAAGGAAGGATTGCAATTCGACCAAAGGGGACTTCCTCCTCTGGGGTTTGAAGGGCATTGGGTTCGGTTGGGGAAGTCCAAAGGAGAGGTGTAAGGGTCTGCTCAAGCTGTCGTCCCAAGTGGAGGTGGTGACAGGAACCTCAGCCATTTTGGCGTATCTGCCATCTTGAGGAGTTTCCCTTCCTGCCTGGCCCCAACAATTTATATATATATATATCAAGAAATTTATTGAATGAGAGTATATTCTTAGATATATATCAGTTATCAGGCAAAAGGTTAAAACTATATTGCTTTAGGGATGCCTGGGTGGCACAGTGGTTGGGCATCTGCCTTTGGCTCAGGGCATGATCCTGAGGTCCTGGGATCGAGTCCTGCATCATGGAGTCTGCTTCCCCCTCTGCCTGTGTCTCTGCCTCTCTCTGTGTGTCTCTCATGAATAGTCTTTAAAAAATAATAAAAAAATAAAACTATATTGCTTTAAAAAATTCTGTTAAATCTATTTCTTTTGTGATCATTGTTTACTTTTTCATTAGTCTATTTTTCATATTGAATTGGTCTTGATCCATTTTGGTTTTTAAAAATTGTCAGGGTATCCCTGGAATAATTTAACCCAGTACTCAGAAATGCTGCCTTAAATCATTGATTAGCCGAAGAAAACCTTCACTCTTGACAGACCTTCTTGAATCTAAATAATTGTTCAGGGAATATCTTCTACCATCCAATATATTGCTGAAGGGTGTCCAACTGCCAAACAGTGAAATGAAGTAACATATCTTGGCAAACTTTGAAAGGAGAAAAGGCTTCAAAAATGTGTAAATGTGTTTTGTTATTTGAAGATACTTGGCACCTGTCATTTTTGTGTTATTTCCCTTTTTGTAGAAAAGAAGAAATTCCCTCCATGTTTGACATTTTTCTCAAGGTCAGTGCAGTGATTCTTTTTTTTTTTTTTTTTTTTTTTTTTTTTACAGTAGAACTTCACATATTTTGATTCCAAGAGGAAAAAAAAAAAAGCCTCAGTGTGTGTGCCCAGAGATTTAATGTCAGGTCTACTATTTGGCCCACTTCTCAGAGTTTCTTAATTCTGTTGGCCCTGAACATGATTTACCAATGACAATGGTACCAATAAAGGGAATTGAATAAGTCTTGCAATTAGTAGAATTGGCTCCAAGTGAAACTGCAGTAGAGCATGGATCAAGGTATTTGGGCTGAGATCAAATCCTAATATCAGTGTAAGGCCTCTACAAAATGGCCTGATCAGGAATGTTATGCAAAATTTTCTAGGATGAGGACTAGCCTGTGGATCTTTGGATGTTTGAGATACTAGGAAATCATAGTGTTTGAGAGGAAATCATAATTCATGAGCTCCTTTAATTTTTAAAAGTTTTTTTATTTAAATTCAATTTGCCAACATATAGTGTAACACCCAGTGCTCATCCCACCAAGTGCCCTCCTTAGTGCCCATCACCCAGTCACCCCATTTCTCCCCCTTTCCTCTTCTGTAACCCTTTGTTTCCCAGAGTTAGGAGTCTCTCATGGTTTGTCTTCCTCTCTAATTTTTCCTCACTCAGTTTCCCTCATTTCCCTTATAATCCTTTTCCTATTTCTTATATTCCGCATATAAGTGAAACCATGCGATGATTGTCCTTTTCTGATTGACTTATTTCACTCAGCATAATACCCTCCAGTTCCACAATGTCAAAGCAAATGGTGGGTATTTGTCTTTTCTTATTGCTGAGTAATATTCCATTAATATATATATCTTATCTTTATCCATTCATCTGTTGAAGGATATCATGGCTCCTTCCACAGTTTGGCTATTGTGAACGGACATTTCTTCTATGAACATTGGAGTGCAAATATCCCAGTGTTTCACTATATCAGTATCTTTGGGGTAAATACCCAGTAGTGCAATTGCTGGGTCATAGGGTAGCTCTATTTTTAACTTCTTGAGGAACTCCACACTGTTTTCCAGAGAGTGGCTGTACCAGGTTGCATTCCCACAAATGGTGCAAGAGGGTTCCCCCTCTCCACATCCTCTCCAACATTTGTTGTTTTAATTTTAGCCATTCTCACTGGTGTGAGGTGCTATCTCATTGTGGCTTTGATTTGTATTTCCCTGATGGCAAGTGATGTGGAGCATTTTTTCATGTGCTTGTTGGCCATGTGTAGGTCTTCTGCCCTTTTCATGACTGGATTGTTTGTTTCTTGGGTGTTGAGTTTGATGTTTTTTATAGATCTTGGATACTAGTCCTTTATGTGATATGTCATTTGCTAATATCTTCTCCCATTCTGTAGGTTGTCTTTTAATTGTGTTGATTGTTTCCTTTGCTCTGCAGAAGCTTTTTATCTTGATGAAGTCCCAGTAGTTCATTTTTGCTTTTGTTTCCCTTGACTTCATAGATGTGTCTTGCAAGAAGTTGCTGTGGCCAAGTTCAAAAAGGTTGTTGCCTGTGTTCTCCTTTGGTGTTTTGATGGATTCTTGTTTCACATTTTTAGATCTTCCAACCATTATGAGTTTATCTTTGTGTATATTGTAAGAGATTGGTCCACTTTCATTCTTCTTCATGTGGCTGTCCAATTTTCCCAACACCGTTTATTAAAGAGACTATCCTTTTTCCAGTGGATATTTTTTCCCGCTTTGTTGAATATGAGTTAAACATAGCGTTGAAGGTCCATTTGTGGGTTCTCTATTCTGTTCTATTGATCTATGTGTCTGTTTCTCTGCCATTACCATACTGTCCTGATTATCACAGCTTTGTATTACAGCTTGAAGTCAGGCATTGTGATGCTCGCAGCTTTGGTTTTCTTTTTTCAACATTCCTCTAGCTATTCAGGGCTTTTTCTGGTTTGATACAAATCTTAAGATTATTTGTTCCAACTCTCTGAAGAAAGTCCCTGGCATTTTTACAGGGATTGCATTAAACATGTAAATTGCTCTGGGTAGCATAGACATTTCCACAGCACTGATTCTTCCAATCCATGAGCATGGAATGTTTTTCCATCTCTTTATGTCTTCCTCGATTTCTTTCATAAGTGTTCTGTAGTTTTTGGAGTATAGTTCCTTTACCTTTTTGGTTAGGTTTATGAGAAAGAATTTCATGTGATGTGAAATTTTGAAATGTTATTTTATGGCTTGAACTTAATTCAAGTATGTGTGTGTATATATCTATAAGGATAGATAAATAGGTAGAAAGTATGTATTTAAATGTATTATTGTAAAATAAGAATGTCACTAGCCTGTATTTTGGATTTATATTTTTGTTTAGTTCTTGATTATGATGAAATTAGGTTAATAAGTTTTATTCTTTTCATTCTAGAGTGACATATTTGTAATATTGTAGGATCAGATGAGTGAAAATGGTGAATATTCATTTTTCAGGTATTTTTCACTATTACATTAAAAAATATAGTTTTCTACCAAATGAGATATAACTCAAGTTCTCATGCTAAAATTTTACTTAGTACTGAATAATGATACCTATCTGGTACTTTTGACATATCTGAATACCTTCAGTGGCCTCAAGATACATTCTCAAATGATCAAAAGATGATTAAAAAAATGTAGTACTAAAATGCAGAAAAACAGGTACAAAGAAAAGCAGCAATCTAAAAATGATGTTATTTGATATTTCCATTATTTAGCCTGGTTGGTTTATATGTTATCATTATCTCTTATTGTTTCTTAAAAGCTTATTACTACAAACATCATAAAATGATATATAACCCTAGAAATTCTCAAAGGTAGAAGTAGAGATATTAAGTACAGAATTGTTTTAAAAGTCTCTGATTAAAGATATTCTATGTATTGTGCTGATACCAGCTCAGATTAGGTCAGCAGATACAATTATGCTCTTCCAAACTATACATTTGGCAATGTCAGGTTGTATCTTGAAAGTGACCATTGTGGAAACATTTACACCACAGAAATTGGCAAATGATAAAAATTCAGGCTTTTATTTTATTTTTTTTTACTTTCTTTGAGTGTTGGCTATTAAGCATTTCCAGCCTACCATCAGATTAGTATAATAAAAAATATGAACATTCTGTAGAATCATTTAAATACCTGTTTTATTTGTTGCTACATATGAGGTAAGAATACAAAATTACTTTCAAAAGATGTCTATTTTAAGGGAAAGCATGAAGGTTACTAACTGGTCTAAAGTAAGTGTCAATAATGAGATGCTTTTCAAGTACTGCTTAAAATTTCCTCATGACAAGGTAAGTTATACTTTAAGAAAACAAATGTAAATAAATGTGAATTAGTCCCTTCATAAAAGTCTCTTTGGGGAAAACAAGTCATCAAATCTCTGTTGCTTAATTTCCCTAACCTAAATGTTATTTAATGAAAGTGTAGTTTTGGAAGCATACATGTTTTTTTATGAGATACTGTATCAGAATTATAGGTGAATAAAGTCTTTAATGATATAAACTGCAGTGCTAAAAGGATAAAAAGCAATTTGAAAATTGAGAGGAGTCAGATTTGGGAAACAAGTTAAAATAAAACTCAACTACATTATGTTTTTTTTTTTCTCTCTCAAAATTGTATCACATATTATTTAAAGGGTCATCATTATCTTTTTTTTTAATTTAACCCTTGAAATATTTCCCTTTAAATGTTGCTATTTTTGTTATTAAAATGATCATCTAATGTTTAATTAGAGAAGTAGGGTTTCTCATGTTTTCTACTTTAATTTTATTTTTCAATCTTAACACAAGATTTTCTGATTATATTAAGCATGTATCTTCAGTGATAAGTAGGTCACAGCATTGCCTGTTTTAAAGCGAATGTTCTAATACATTCTTTATATTTTGTCCACTTTTGAATCCTTCTAAATAAGCTTTTTAAAAAATTTTACTACTAGTTGTGATTATGTATACATGACTATTTCATATGTGTATAACAAAACCATTTCAAATGATTTAAAGAAGCACTGCATATGAGAATATTTTTAGGTTGTTTTAATATTTTGCTTGTATTTAGACAAACTTAGATTCTACCCAATTAGGAAAAAAACAAAAAACAAAAAACCAATAGACACAAGTCATAAAGACCATGAAATGAAGAGCAGTCTTCACTGACTGGTAAGGAAGTCAGGGTAACTCTGGATGAGGTAGAAAAGGGTGGTGATGCTTTCCATTGAAATTGATGTATTATAACGTCAATTAACAAAAGATCCAAAACATAAACAGAGCTCTCATCTTGGTACTAGGACAATCCCCCAATAGCATGAACTCTTTTAAAATATCAGAATTTTGATAAGGTGGAAAATTAATACAAACTTTTTAGATTAAAACCTAGATTTCCTAAATCATCAATAAAGCTGTTAGGAAGTACCTCCTGAAAAAGGTATGTCTTTCTGTTCAGAGGATGGGCATTTGCCTAACAGCACTGTAGCAAAGATTAGAGAGAATGGAAAGGCAATAATTAAATTAAGTGGCAACAATCATTAGCTGCTTTCTTGATTTGCTTAGAATTTGTGATCTAAAGATCCATTTTCACATATATTCATTATTGTTGCTTTCTAAATGCTATATTAATAATGTATTTATTTTAGATTCTTCTTGCTACAAGTGGGGCCAACTTTTAATAAGCCCAGATAAGAAAAGTGTAATGTTGAATTCCTCTGCAGCATCCCTGGCTAATTTCCCTCAACCTTTGCTTTCTTTTCCTGGCCTCAGAGTTCATTCCCTCCCAGCTCTGCCCTATAAATTAGAAGCACTTTTATCTGAAGCTGTCAACCCAGTCCTTCAAAGATTATTCTAAACTAGTCAGCCTTATCTACAGGGAGGGGCAGGGAGTGGCCTGGAGCGCTAATATGTTTTTCAAAGGGCTCTCTGAACACAGCCACAGTATTAGCCTGTAATGAGAGGAAGGGAGTCTTGTCAAATGTGCTGCAATTAAATGTTACAGACTTCCCCAGGAACAGCTTCTTTCTCTTGGGAATTTAGTAATGTTTGGTAACTTTATTCCTGGGGCTAACATAGTTTTTCCTGACAAGCCAGAAGACAGCAGATCGGAAGGATGATATTCTTTCCTGTCCTGTCAGGATTCAGAAATTCATTGCCAACACAAGTCAGTTTGTGCTCAGGGTAGTCTTTCTAATAAATGATTCTAAAAAAAGAGAAAGCTCACACTTTTGTGTCAACCACCAAAATGCTAGTCATTACACTGACCTAGCCACCTTCTTTGACTCAACAGACCCCTCAATGAGAAGGAGGGTGGTTAAATTTATTCACAACTGACCACTTTTGCGTTCTGGCTTTTTTTTTTTTTTTTAAACAATCCTTTTTTAAAAAATGTTTATTTATTTATTCATGAAAGACACAGAGAGAGAGAGAGAGAGAGGCAGAAAGAAGCAGGCTCTATGCAGGGAGCCCAATGTGGGACTCCATCCTGGGACTCCAGGATCCCACCATAGGCCAAAGGCAGACACTCAACCGCTGAGCCACCCAGGGGTCCCAGCTTTCTGGCTTTAAAGTATTTAAACATACCTAGAATGTCTAGCAGACCAACACACAATTGCTCCTAGAATCCATTAGAATTCCATAGAACCTAGTGAATTTCCAGCAACACAGTTGAAAATGATTTTAAAATGTATTTTAAATATGTGACCACAAATTTTCATTTGCTCAGGATTGCTAGTTGCAAGGAAGACTAATTTTGATCAAGTATTTTACCCCCTCCTTTTCTTCAGGCATCTGGAAACCACTTAACTTATAAATTGCTAATCACATTCATCTTAAGATAAAGCTGAAATGAAATATAGCCTATTTTCTTAACACTATGTAAACGACACTAATAGAAATTGCAAGCCAAATTTTATTCCTAATTATATACTTTGATAGTATCCTTAGATAATCAAAAATTTAAAATTGTAAAGTGTTCAGATAAGAAATATCAGAGCTCCAGTCATACTATCAGAACATTAAAAAATATCTCAATTCATAAAACAAGTTTTTAAAACACATTTTAATCTAAAGGTAAAAAATGCCTGAAATGTAATCCTGTTTTTAAAATATCAGCATAAATTTCTTGTTATGTTGCAATCATATATTTTATTTAATTGTACTAAAATTGTAGCTGAGGGGTATTTTGAGGGTAGAGGGGAGCTTGAAATAACAATAATTATTTATCACAGCTCCTGTTTCTTAAATGTTTGTGTTAATGTTGGTCCCAACAAATTAATAGTTATGCTGTCTGGGCCTGGGTCAGTGTTACTTGTAGTGAGCCCTCCACAGGCGCCAATGTTGTGACTGGACCAGACCCTGTCGTTCTTACTATGATTTCAGGACACACTTCAGCAAAAACTATCAGGGAACTTTGAGGAAAAGATTACTCACAAGTTCTAGTGGGGACTTGGTATGCCCAAGGGCCACACGGAAAGGTCTGGGGAGAGAGAGGAATGGGTGGTGGGACTTGGGGCTCTGCCTTTATTAGGGTCCAAGGATAGGGTGTGTAGGGTTTTGTAAGCTAATTTTTTTTTTTTTTTTTTTTTTTGCTAATTTAAAACAGAAGAGTGGGAATTAGGGCATGGGAAGGGAGAAACAGGGTCATTCAAGCAGTTATTTAGATTTTTCAGGGCTTTCTGAAAGATGGAACTTTATGCCTGGGGGCAGCCTAATTTCTTATCTGGTAGTTTGCTAGTAGCTGTATACAGCTATCAGCTGTAGCACAACTGGCAATATTTTTATTCAAGATGGATGTCTTTGAAACAGATGCCTGGCAATCAAATCTTAATGTCAGATACCTACACTACATTGAGTGTTGATCCCTAGGGACTATTTTTCTCTATTCCATGCGGGTTGACACAGGGCTACACAGAAAGCTGAAATCTTCAAGACGATTTCCTTACTCATGTATTTTTTTACTCCGTTGAAATGGCTAGAATAGTTCAGGGCTAGTCAGGCATCTCTTTCTCTTTTTCCACATGGCCTCTGTATGTGACTAGCCTGGGCTTTTACACAGTCTGATGGTCTCACAGTTTCTTACATGCTAACTCCAAAGCATAAAGGTGGACAATACCAAGTATTCTTACTGCTTTTTCTTAAAAAGTCCCAGAATGCCACTTCCTCTTAATTTTGTTGGTCATAAAAAAATAAATAAAATAAAATAAAATAAAATAATAAAATAAAATCAAATAAAATAAAAATTTGTTGGTCATAGTAGTCACAGGAGTCACTCGGATTCAAAAGGAGATGAGGTAGACTTCATCTTTTGATTAGAGAACATCAAGATAACATTGCAAGAGAGCATGTGGAATGGGAGTTATTGTGTCATTTTAGGAAACATGATCTGCCAAACTCCTAAGATCAGTATCTATAGAAGATGAGAATCCGTTCTAGGAAAACCAAGAGTTAAATATGATAAATATAATAAAGAGATAAATATGACTCACTGATAAAATCCTCATTGTTGAGGGAAAATTCAGAGTATAAGATGGAGTTTATCATTAAGATTTCTCTAAGTTCCATATACATCTCTTGTTAGAGTCATATCTATATTGTGGAGTAAGGGGCTCAAATATAAGCAAAACTATTTTAACAGTACTGCCTCATTAAAAATTATGGAGAGTAAGAAAAAAAATCTCTAAAACATACCATCACTAGTAGAACTACTTTGGTATTCTTTTGGAAAAAAAATATTAAGAACAAAGTGAAAGACAAATATCTTTCCATCTTTTGGAGAAATGCAGTGCAATTTCTACAATTCAGCAATGTCTGATAGCACTGCTCCCATTTAGACAATACCAGGACTCTAACTGGCATCTGGTAGAGATGGATAATTCAGTGGATATGGTGAATGGCAGTCAGCACCCAAATCTTTTTACTTTGATATGGTTGCCTATACTACATACATTGGATTACATTTCCCAGAGTGGGAAATGTCTAGAGATATGCAGGTGAATCAGGTACAAATATCAACAACTAAAAAATATATATATATATATATATATATATATATATATATATATATATATATATATCAACAACTCCATAAGACATGAAATCAGGATGAGGCAAAGGCCATTTTGCTGCTTTTATTTTCCCCCTGCTCATTTGCAGGCATGAAGATAATAGGAATTTTGCCGCAGCCTTCCAGTGTATACTCACTGGCTTTGTTGATGTTGAAAGTCTTGGAGTTGGCACAGCATCTATGTGATTTTTGTCTCATGCCTAGACATAATGTAATTGAAATCAAGAGTTCTAGTTCCAGTGATAGTTCTTAATTCCTACCTTCCTGGATGGGCTTAATATAGAATCCACTCAGCTACGTCTTCTAATAATCTTGGTAATGTCTAATCCTTTGATAGTAAATTGTTTTCTGCTTAAAACAGGTGAAATGGTTTCTCCTTCCTGTAGCTGAATTCTGCCTGACAGTATCATATACGTCAACAGGAGTGGAGAGTTCTCTTAACCTGAGACGCAGTACTGAGCAAGAGCAGCACCATGCAAGAGCAGCATGCATGACACCCAGCACAGACAGTTGTCCTTCTGTCCTGAAACAAAAATAGTCATGGACAGCCATTGTGGTCTTTGTACTGTAGCTGACCAGATTTTTCTTTAAACACTTGTGAGATAAAGAGATTTTTACAGAAACATTTTAAGAGACTACACAAGCATATATAATGATCAGTTATATAAGGGTTCTGTCTTTCTTGAATAGCACTTTTGGAATAATTCTATCTGAGAAGTAGATGGAAAGGTTTGGCATTTAGGCCTGGTTCTATATTTTTATTTTTTTTATTTTTATTTTTAAAAATTTTTTTTTATTTATTTATTTATGATAGTCACAGAGAGAGAGAGAGAGGCAGAGACACAGGCAGAGGGAGAAGCAGGCTCCATGCACCGGGAGCCCGATGTGGGATTCGATCCCGGGTCTCCAGGATTGCGCCCTGGGCCAAAGGTAGGCGCCAAACCGCTGCGCCACCCAGGGATCCCTGGTTCTATATTTTTAAAATAACTTTATTGAAATGTTGTGAACTTACAATCTGCATATATTTAGAATACTACACACTCCAATAAATTTTCTAAGAAGTATATGCATTGAAACCATCCACCTACATCCAAATAATGAATATACCCATCATACATAGTGGTTTTCTTATGACCTTTGGAGACTCTTCCATATGTCATCCTTATGTCCCTCTGTTCTCACCCCTCTCCTTCACCTCTGGCATCAACACCAGCAACAACTGATCTACTGTCACTTTAGTTTGTAATTTTTAAAACTTACATACTTATTTCATACAGTACCTATTTTTCTTTCTCCCTGCTTCTTCCACTTGGCATAATTAACTCAAAATTAATAATTGTTGATTTCCTATATTAATAGTTCAATTATTTTTATTGATAAGTACTAGTCTACTGTGTGAATGTACTACAGTGTATTTATTCGTTGGTTGACAATCATTTGGGTTTTTCCAGGATGGGGCTAAATAAAGCTGCTAGGAATATTCAAGTACACATTCTTATATGTATATCCTTTTATTTATATTGGATAATTACCTAAACATGAAACAGTTAGATAATATAGTACATATTTGCACTCCCATTCACAGGTAGCATTTTACTAAATTACATTAAATTACATTCCCACTAAAAATTTCTGTTTTACAAAAATATAAAGTGAAATCCAACTAATACTAATCTAACATATTTGTAATTTATGTGCTAATACACACATATTTGGTATATATACATATATGTCTTTATAATTAATATATGTGAAAATTTTATCAATATGGTATATAGTTTATTATTTATGTTTGCACGTCAAACAAAAGAAGATTTTTATGATCTCTTTGCAGACTTCATTTCATTATATATTCTCATCAAACACTACAAGACAAAGTATGTTGTTCTCCACAATTGATTTATCGAGATTCAGATATTTAATTCACAATTTTAAATGGCTATAAGCTACGAATTAATACACAATGATGTATGAGACATAAGAATCATGATATCCATTTTGTTCACCTTATTAACATAGCTGCTTAAGTCACCACAATGGGAAATGCATTTAGAAATGGAAAACATTTACTTTATTGCGAGCAGAATATAGAAATATATGTAAATAGGAGAAAGACTAGGAAACAGGGTTTGTTAGTACTATTTCAAATATAGACTTTTTGGGATGCTTGAGTGGCTCAGTGGTTTAGCATCTGCTTTCAGTTCAGGGAGTGATCCCAGGGTCTGGGATCAAGTCCCACCTGCTTCTCCCTCTGCCTATGTCTCTACTTCTCTCTGACTCTCATGAATAAATAATAAAATCTTTAAAAAAATAAAACAGAAACTTTTTAAATTTTGTATTACCATATAGTCATTGGCATTTCCTTTTCTTTGTGGAAACTTTTAATGAATTTAGATAAGATAAAAACACAATATATCACCCTTGCCTTTTATAAACTTTTCAAATCTCTGATTTTTTTTCACATAACTTAATACCAACGTTAGAATATCCTTATATTTTTATTCCTTTTAGTTATTACCAAGTGGTTTGACTTTTTTAAGTAAAAATATCTAAGAGAAGAGGCAAGGATGAAAGAAAGAAAAAAAAAGAGGAAGAAATAAAACCATTAAGTGTTGCCCCTTATATCTAAAATAACTATAGTGTCCTTATTCTTAGTGGAAAAAAATATTTAATAACCTTAACAAAAGCAACAGTACTGCAAAAAAATGCAGTTCTATTAGTTATTACATTTAACTCTGATTATAATGGAAAGTATTCTGGCTTTCAATGTGATTTCTGAACCAGGATTTGCCTACTCAGTCCAAATCGATTGTGTAATAGTACACTTATCTTATTGATTAGCTGTACAGTTATGCCAAAAGAACATGCATTCTTCCTAGAGTTACTCTATTGTGGTCTTATTATACCAACTCCTGCAGAACGTACCAGAATACACAGCATACATGAGCAGTCTGTTATTTTGTATATAAGTCAGACAGTGACTCCAAGATCACTTTTCACATCCTCATTATAGAAATAAGAGGTTCTGAGAATTTAATCCACATTCTGAAGTTCAGGTTTCTCATCTGTACAAGTCATAATAATGTCTCCATTTGTCCACATCACAAAGATAATCAGAGAATCAAATCAAATGAGGTCATTGAAGTAAAAGTACTTGGTTAACTTTCAAACTGCTATAAAAATATGTTATGATTTAGGGACAATGTCAGGTTTTATGTATGATTTTCTGCTTCAGAAAAGGCTATAGTAAGGTTGCAATTCAATTTTTAGAATTGAATTACACATACAGATAGAGATATGGAGTGGCATTCTCAGTACATCTCTTATATTAGCTCTTTATTATAGTTGTCAGTTTTATCTTGATGGTCAGTAATAAATGGAATTTTTAAAGTAATACAATATAAAGAAATTTTGTTCTTACTAAGAATTAGCCTTTTAACTAGCAGTGTACTTGTTATAACTCTGATTTGGGTCTTTGGGTAATGTCATCTAATCACAAATACTCCAAATATGAAGTAGTTTTCATAAAAAGAGTATTGTATTTTATGACAAATGCACAGAAGAGGAAAATTAAAGACTTGAATTACCAGGAGATTGCTTAAAAGAGGTCATGGTTGGAATACCTCAGACTTTAAGAAAAATCAACCTAGCTTTCACCTTTCCCTCAGGTTATCAAATTAAATATGTCTACTTGCATTTGAATAATCAGAGATGTGTCAAGTACATAATACTAACAAATTGGGCAAAAGTTTTGCATTTTGCTTGGGTTTTTTAGTTGTTCTTCTGAGAAACCAAGTACCCCAAAAATATCCTGATTTTCTTTGTTTCTAAC
Source organism: Canis lupus baileyi (assembly GCF_048164855.1). Lineage (NCBI taxonomy): Eukaryota > Metazoa > Chordata > Mammalia > Carnivora > Canidae > Canis > Canis lupus. Next base: position 21,136,047 of record NC_132854.1, on the reverse strand, counting down.
AACATGGTAAAAAGTAGATAATCCTGAAAATTCTATAGTAAAATATTACCTATAAATGTTCACAAAATATGTTTTTAAAATTTCTCTTAAATGAATAGCGAGCTAATAAAAAAGTAACAAACCCAGAGGGTTTTGTTAGGAGGAGAGAGAGAGAGAGAAGAGAAGAAAGGAGAAGAGAAGGAAAGAAGGAAAGAAAATTATAAAGACGTTTAGCAATGTTGGTGAATATTAGTATCGCAAATGCGATTCTTCTAAGTCACTAACAAAATGTAATTAGAAATAGCAACAAAAGCAAAAGAACCTAAGAATAAGTCTGGGGCAGCCCGGGTGGCTCAGCGGCTTAGTGCCCCCTTTGGCCCAGGGCCTGATCCTGGAGACCCAGGATCAAGTCCCACATCAGGCTCCTGCATGGAACCTGCTTCTCCCTCTGCCTGTGTCTCTGCCTCCTGTGTGTGTATGTGTCTCTCATGAATAAATAAATAAAATCTTAAAAAAAAAAAATAAATCTAAGAAAGGAATGTATTACTTTATGTAAAAGTAAATTTTTATTGAATGATCATAATAGATTTGAATAAAGGCAGAAATGTAGATTCATGAGTATAAAGATAGAATATGGTAAAGCAATCTATAAATTCAATTATTTCTCCCATTAGAAATCCCAACTAATTTACATGTTTGTGTGTATGCTTGTACATATTTGTATGTGAGTGAAAAACTAGACAATCAGAATGTAAGTACCTGAAAGAACAGAGGGCTAACAGCTGCTGTTCTCCAATTTAGGTTCTCCAGGAGCAGCCTATATAAAATAAGTATGCTTGTGCAAGTGATTTTTTTAAAGAAGGTGTGCCAAGAAAAAACTAGTAAGAGATAAAGAGAGAACCAAGCAAGGCTGTGATTTTAGACAAAGTACCATAATGAATAGATTGAAGCTGTTTCCATAGAAAAACTCTAAAGTAAAGTAGCTCAGAGTTATTCCATTCTAATACAATGGGCCTGTTCTCTCACACTTCTGTACTAGTGAGTTATTGGTTAGGGACTGATTCTAGTTTTCTGTTTATGGACAAATCTAGTTTTAGATTAATCTAGAGTTAGTAGTATTCTAGATATACTTGGGAGTTTACCTAAGTTTATCTAAGCTGAAGGGATATATAAAACAGCCTTAAAGGGGCCCCAACATGGTCTACACTGTTAGGAACAAGAACTACCAGTTATTAAGATTCTGCCAGTTATCAAGAACTATAAAAAAGTGCAATTAATATGCAATATTTGGGGCACCCCGGGTGGTTCAGCAGTTTAGCGCCGCCTTCAGCCCAGGGCGTGATCCCAGAGACCTGGATCTAGCCCAACGTCGGGCTCCCTGCAATGGAGCCTGCTTCTCCCTCTGCCTGTGTTTCTGCCTCTCTCTCTCTCTCTCTCTGTCTCTCATGAATAAATAAATAAAAATCTTTAAAAAAATGCAATATTTGTGAAAGGAGAGAAAAATAGAGAACCAGAAACAAAACAATGAATATTTGATAATTTGATATATGAGAAAGATGGCTTTGCAAAATTAGGAGGAACACAATAGATTAAATGGCATTGGACAAATGTTTTTCACATAGATAAAAATAGAGCTCAACTTCTCTTTCTCATTTATTAAACTATTATTCATAAGAATTTTATTTTATTTTAAATATTTATTTATATTAGAGAGAGTGTGCATGAGTGGAGGGAGGGGCAGAGGGCAAGGAAGCACAAGCACAAGCACACTCCCCACTGAGCACAGAGTCCAACATGGGCTGGATCCCAGGACCCTAGATCACGACCTGAGGTGACACCAAGAATCTGACACTCAACTGATTAAGACCTCCAGGCACCCCACAAGAATTTTAGAAGAAATTATAGCTTTTGCAGACTTTGAGTTAGGAAAATATTTCCTAAACAAACCTTGAAAGCAAAACCACACAAAAATTCTGACAAATTAAACTACATTACTTTTTTAGTTTTCTAGGCTGTAAATATATAATTAAATAGTGGAAAGACAAGCCAAAAATAAAGATGGAGAAGATCTTTGTAGTATAACCAAAGAAGGATCGAATTGGTAAAGATAATGAAAATAAAACAGATTTTCTTATATGTGTTGAAGAAATATTAAATTGTTTGAACATTTTTTAGACCGTATGAAATAGTAAAGTTGAAAATGAATATATCTCTGATATAGTGGCAGCACTTTTCTGAAGCGCAGTATTTCCATAGTGGAATAGCTTTATAGTATAGTAGTACTGGTGCTGGGTGAACTGGGGAGGCCTTGGGCCCTGAGACCATGACCCTGCCTGTCCCAAAGATGTTGTTTGAAGCTGCTGGTCTTGTCCAGAGAAAGAATTCAAGGACAGACACAATGGAGTAGATGAGCAGCAGGAGCTGGGAAGTTTATTAAAGTGAAAGTGCCACCCTTAGGATGTGAGAGTGAGTGAGCCTGGGGTTTAGGCTTCTGTCTTTTAATGACCATGTTAACAAGGGGTTAGAATATTCATTACTCAGATGGGATTTCTTGGAAACAGTTTCTGCTTTTTCGTCCTGATTTGGTCAGGCATTTTCCTGTCTGGTTGGATCTGGCTTCTTGTGCTGCCAGAGGACAGGCCTCTGACTTTCTTGATAGCTGGTCATGACTTCCTCTTTGCTCTCCACCGGGCATCCTAGTACAGCCTAACTGCCTACTGTAACAGTACGTCTTAGTATACCTCCAAAGAGCATGGTTACAAGCCATATGTGACTATTTAAATTTACATTTATATAAATTAAAGTAAAAATTCAGTTTATCTGCCTTACTAGCTATATTTTAAGTGTTTAGTGGCCACATATGGCTAGTGGCTACAGTTTTGGACAACACTGATACAGAACATTTTATTATCACAGAAAATGCATTGGCCAGGACTGCCCTAGAGAAATCCTCATATGTATGCATGATGATACAAAAAAGGAATATTAATTGCAGCATTATAACAGCAAATAATTGGAAGCAAATACCATCAACAAGAAAACAAACTAATTTATGGTGCATATATAATGAAATATATCAACGAAAGTAAATTATATAAGGCTACATATATCAACATAGGTATTCACATAAAATTAATGATTGAAATAAGTATCATGTGTTTGACATTAATTTGTTGAAATTCTCAGTCATTATTGTTTCAAATATTTCTTCTCTTTCTGTTTTTCTTCACCCTCTGGTATTTCCATTACACATATATTGCATGTTTCAGTGTTGTCCCACAATCCTTGGACAGTCTGTTTTCTTTTTCAGTGTTCTCTTTTTAGTTGGTAAGTTTTTCTTGAGATATCTTGAAGCTCAGAGAGTCTTTCCTCAGCTATGTCCAGCTTCCTAGTAAGCTCATCAAAGGCATCCTCCAATTCTGTTTTAGTGATTTTTATCTCTAGCATTTATTATTGTCCTTTTCTTAGGTTTTCCACCTCTTTGTTTATATTGCCTGTCTGTTCTTGCATGCTGTCTACTTTATTCACTAAAGACTTAGCATATTTTTTAAAAAATATTTTATTTATTCATGAGACACAGAGAGAGAGAGAGGCAGAGACAGGCAGAGACAGAAGCAGGCTCCACCCAGGGAGCCCGACGTGGGACTCGGTCCCAGGTCTATAGGATCTCGCCCTGGGCCTAAGGCAGGCGCTCAACCGCTGAGCCACCCAGGGATCCTCTGAGACTTAGCATATTAATCACAGTTGTTTTGAATTTCCAGTGTGGCAATTCCAATGATTCTGTTATGTTTGGTTCTGACATTTGCTCTGCATCTTCAAAATGTGCCTTTTGCCCTTTGATGTACCATGTAATTTTTTTCTTAATAGCCACAAATGATAAAAGGTAAAAGGAACTGCTGTAAATAGACCTTTAATAATGTGGTGGGGAAATATGGCAGAGGTGAAACATTGTATAGTTTTATGATTAGGTCTCAGGCTTTTAATGAGCCTGTGCCTCTGGATGGTGAAATTCACAGCATTTCTCAGGGGTTTTGTTTGATTGGTTTTGGGTTTTATTCTCTTTTTTTCTTTTATTTCCTCCCTCTTTAGGTGGAAGAGGATGGCTGCAGTGGGCTGGAGTTGGTATTTCCCTTTCCTCAGGTTAGTTAGGCTCTGATGATACTTCAGCAGGTTAGGCTCCAGTTAACTAGTTTCTCCTGAAGGCAGGCCTTATTAAGAAGACTGCTCTGGTATATTTAGAAATGGTTCTCTCACCCCTCACCCTCCTGGAGCATTGGGGGATTTTTCTCAGACATTACTCTGGCAACTTGTCAAATTCCTGGAGGTAAATCTAATAATATTGTGTGAGGGGCACAGGGTGGGGTGGGGGGGTGGGAAACCTCTGCAACCATGACTGGATCCACCTGGAGTTCTTTTTTTATAAGTAGGTAATTTTTATTTTTTTTTTAAAGGTTTTATTTATTTGTGAGAGAAAGAGAAAGAGAAACAGACTCCATGCAGGGAGCCCAATGTGGGACTCGATCCTAGGACCATACCCTGGGCCAAGCTCAGGTGCTAAACCGCTGAGCTACCCAGGTACCCCCCACCTGGAGTTTTTTTTTTTTAATTTTTATTTATTTATGATAGTCACAGAGAGAGAGAGAGAGAGAGAAGCAGAGACATAGGCAGAGGGAGAAGCAGGCTCCATGAACCGGGAGCCCAAAGTGGGATTCGACCCCGGGTCTCCAGGATCGCGCCCTGGGCCAAAGGCAGGCGCTAAACCGCTGAGCCACCCAGATATCCCCCACCTGGAGTTCTTGACGCAGCCTTGTGGGCTGAGCCTCCAGCAATTTGTCAATTACAGCTCAGGTTTTCCTCCTTGGCTCTGGTTCCCTAGGAGGTTTCGGCTCAAGAGTTTCTGTGCTGGTAAGATGGTATTCTCTATATTCACCTGTCTCTCCCATCTTGGGAGCAGTGGCTTGCTCTGTGTCCTCCCCTCTCTTATGTATCCTAGAAGAGGTTTTGTTTTGCTTTGTTTTTAGTCTATTCAGCTTTTACTTGTTTAAGACTATGTGGCAATTTCTACCCAACAATACCTGGGGCATAATGTTGAGGTGTTAATTAACATAAGTTAAAATATGCAAAATAGTAGATAGTGTTTATTGATATAATGGTATAAAGTAAATGTTTAAAAACATGCATGGAAATGAAAAACACCAAATTTAGGAGATTAATTAGTTCTGGTAAGGATGAGGTGTATAAATGGGGTATAAAATTGATTAGAGCCACATATGTATATTTAACTCTTTATAGGTTTCCATAGTACTTAAACTATGCTGAGGGCATATAAATGGTTGTTACACTGTACTCTTCTTTATAAATCTGTAATATCTTATAGTAAATTTTAATTTTAAACTTTCCATTTATGCTTTCTACATGTAGGTTACATGTAAGATAAAACGACAAAATTAGAGTCATAAACTCTTTATTTACTTATGTAATACTTGTTCTCTGTTAAATATATTATAATAAACTGTTTTGGTGGTGTCTTATTCTTATTATTTTCAAAGATTAGAAGATATAGTTTATTGTGGGCTTTTCTTACCTCAAATTTGAGTTGAAATTACATCATTACATACTTTTTTTTTTTTAGTTTCAGATGCTTTTTCAGCTTACAGATGATGATGATGATGATGATGATGATGACGACGATGACGATGATTATATCCAAAATCTGTTATCACCTTCTCTGGGAGAAATTGCTTGCATGTTTGATAGATAAATATAATTCTTGGAAAATGTAGGGTCAAATATAAGACCTTCTTCCATGTCCAACCAGTTCATTATTAGTACGGTATAGTTGTGTTCATTATGAAACCAAATAGAAAAATGTGTAACCAAACTTTTATCAAGTGATTTCTAATCATTTCTACTGAATACTTTATTACATTTTACTTAAAAAGAACATTTACAATTATTAAGTAAAATAATAAAAAGGATTAAATGCATAAAATTGGAAAGGTCTTCTAAATACTTAGAAAATGTTATAATAGCCTTTGGGTCTCTGAACTTTGACTTGAATAGTAAACACAGTTTTTTCTTTAGATCACGTATGATCATTCATGCAGTTATGGAAAAGAGCATTCCAATGTGCAGATACAGCTTTCCAACGTGCAGAAAAAGCCCATTTAATTTCTTACTGTTTCTAATTTGATTTTGGTGACATCTAATTATTTTAAAAACAAAAATCTGTGAATCAGTCATTTAACTCTGAAAATGACAAGGCAATCTGCTAAAACAGAAGGGAGGGGAAAAATACAAGAGGGAAAACCATTTCTTCATTTATTTGCTATTTACTACTCATTCATTTACTATTTACATACTAATATATAACAGTATTTACTGTCTACTATGCACTTGGAAAATGAATTTTTATATTAAAGCCTGTATTTCCTGAAGCAATCTTATTAGTAAGTCATATTATCCTGAATTTACCAATGAGAACATGGAGAAATAGTACTCTAACTTACTGTTTAATTTATGCTTGACAATGTTATAAACGCTTAAACATATTAATCTTCACAACAATGATATGGATATATCATTCTCATTTTATATATGAAATTATGTGGCAGATACATTAAGAAACTTGTCCAAGGTCATACAACTTAGATACACAGTATTCAATCCTAGGCAGTCTGGTTTTAGCCCATGTTCTCTTAAACACAATGTTATAGCTGCTTGTAGCTAAGGGAACCAGGAATCAATCTTAGTATCCCTAGCTGCCAAACCCTATTTTCTAAACATTGCACTCTATGGCCAATGGTCTGTTTACCATAATGACAGATTAAGTTGTGTGTGTCTGTATGTTTAAAGAGTTTATTTATTTATTTGATAGAACACAAGTAGGGGGAGCAGCAGGCAGAAGGAGAGGGAGAAGCAGGCTCCCCACTCAGCAAGGAACTCATTGTGGGGCTTGATCCCAAGACCCTGAGATCATGACCCAAGCCTAAGGCAGCCAAAGGCTGACTGAGCCACCTAGGCACCTCTGATTAGGTTATTTTGACCAGCACTTCCATTGGAAGATCTGAGCAAAACATTTTTAAAACTTTATTCAAATATTTTGGGAATGTTCCAGGGCAGTAAGGAATTACATTACAGTAGATTAATAAGGAAAAAAAAAAGATGTCAAAGAGCTAGAAATTGGGGCTTATAATTCTTCTTCTTCCTTTTTTTTTTTTTTTTGGAGTTTATTTATTTAAGTAATGTCTGCTACACTCACATGAGATCTTGAGATCAAGAGTTACACACACTCCTCTAACAGAGCCAGCTGGGGGCTCTTTAATTCTTGAGGTATGTGCAGATTTAAAAATGGTGTTTGATGGGCAGCCCTGGTGGTGCAGCGGTTTAGTGCCGCCTGCAGCCCAGGGTGTGATCCTGGAGCCGCGGGATCGAGTCCCATGTTAAGCTCCCTGCATGGAGCCTGCTTCTCCCTTTGCCTGTGACTCTGCCGTTCTCTCTCTCTCTCTATGAATAAATTAATAAAATCTTTAAAATAAAAATAAAATGGTGGTTGAGAGAGGCTACACAGAACTTATGACAGATTCATTGGATGAAGGGGAAAGTTGGAGGCCATTACTTTCAATTGAGACACACACACACACACACACACACACACACACTCAAAACCTTAGAGAGGAATCAGAGGAACAAAGGTTAACCATAAATGGACCAACAGTGAATTACCTCAATACCTAATTAGATTTATGTTATCTGCTAGCTGCCTGACAGAAGCAAAACTAAATCCTTTCTAAACTTAGTACAAGAGAACATAAGGTATGGTGAACTGTCTAACATATGTGTAATTCAAATCCCATATAAATTAGGAAAGAGGTGATAGGGGTGGAAGAAATAGTTAAAATGTTAAAGGCTGATAATTTTTTAAAGATTTATTTATTTATTTATGATAGACAGAGAGAGAAAGAGAGAGAGAGGCAGAGACACAGGCAGAGGGAGAAGCAGGCTCCATGCCGGGAGCCCGATGTGGGACTCGATCCCGCGACTCCAGGATCATGCCCTGGGCCAAAGGCAGGTGCTAAACCACTGAGCCACCCAGGGATCCCCAAGGCTGATAATTTTTTTTAAACATTCTTTTTTTTAAGATTTTATTTATTTAATCATGAGAGACATGGAGAGAGAGAGAGAGACAGGCAGAAACACAGGCAGAAGGAGAAGCAGGCTCTATGCAGGGAGCCCCGGATCACACCCTGGGCTGAAGGCAGGCACTAAACTGCTAAGCCATCCAGGGATTCCAAGGCTGATAATTTATTAAACTAACCAAAGACCTCAGGATAGATGGAGGATCTAAAGACCACATCCACAATAAGTTTTAATAAAACTATATTTAGTTCCATCAAGTAAAAACTGGTAAAAGATGAAACTATCAAAATCAGCTGAAGGAGGTATCAAAACCCTGTGTTACTTTAATGGAACCAAAATATAAGACTTAGTTAACTTTTTAACAGAAACAATGGAAGCCAGAGGAAAATGTCTCTCTACAAAATGTTGAAGGTTAGTAATTTACCACCTAGAAGTCTAGATCCAGTTATGTCTCCTTTGATAAATAAGCCTACTTGAGTAAAACACTGATAATTTTTGACAAGCAGACCTGTATAAAAGTAAATATCAAAGGATATTTAGGCATGAAAAGTAGCCTTTTGTGCAAATGTTCCTGATTTAGGAAGTGTGGATCTTAAGATAAGGATTAGGAACATCTTAGTGGATGCACTGGGACATCTTATATCCCCAATTTCCAAAAAACACTAAGCCTTTGTATTCTCAGTTTTTGAGTACAAGCTAAAAAATAGAGTTTTCCTACCCTACACTCCCTCTCAAGTGTGGCCCAAAATACAGAAAAGAGATTAGAAAAGAACAATTCCCAGTGGGCAGATTTGGGTAGTATATTGTTATCCACATTTTGTATGTGTATGAAAAAAAGAAGTGGTTCTTTTTTCATTTTTAATATTTTATTTATTTATTCATGAGAGAGAGAGAGAGAGAGAGAGAGAGGGAGGCAGAGACACAGGCAGAGGGAGAAGCAGGCTCCATGCAGGGAGCCCGATGTGAGACTCGATCCTGGGTCTCCAGGATCACGCCCTGAGCCAAAGGCAGGCACCAAACCACTGAGCCACTCAGGGATGCCAAAAGAAGTGGTTTTAAGTAATACATATATAGTCATCGGTTTGGATGGTTGATCAAGTGGTTGGAAGGGAAATATTGGAAAATCAGAGAGAAGTTGGTCTGGAGAAGAGGCATGAGGTTGAAACTTTACAAGTATACATGAGTAGAAGCTAAGATGGCAAAATAATAGGAAGATCCTAGGCTTGCCTTGTCCCTTGACACAACTAGTTAAGTATAAAATCATTCTAATGCCCAAGAAATCAATCTAGAACTGATAGAACAAACTGCACAAGTAGAGGGAGAGAAGAGGCCACATTTTGTATGGTAGAAGATGTGGAGACATGGTTTGGGGGAGAAAAAGATTACAGGTGCTATAGAGGGCAGAGAGCCCTGGTCGCCTAGAAAAGCCAGAGAGGGAGAGAGAGGGGAATGAATGCACAAGGAAAACATTTTCCCAAACCATTGACTGGGAAAACAAGAGGGGCTGATTTTCATGAATTTTTATAACCAGTGTGGTTCAAAGACTGGAGTTTTAGAAGTTCATAGTGTGGCCGGTGTGGAACCCGAAAGGCACTGCAGTGCTCTTGTGGAAAAGGAAGGTAGAAGGCCTGGGGGCAGATGGCAGGATCTGAGGATCTCCTGCGATGCCTGAAAGAAATGATTCCCCCTTCTTGGAACCTATCTGGAAAGGCATTGCCTCTCTGGAGACAAAAGAGTCAGCAGATGCCATTTCCTTCCTCTACCCTTCAGCATAAACTTTAGTAAGCAGCACAGTGCTAACATTGGTGGCTGAAACTGCTTACACCAAGCCCCATACCCTTGTATACCATAGATGCTGCTTTTCTCAGGAAGATGTGCCTGACAACCATAGCAACAGGTCCCTCCCACATAAGACCAGCACAAACCCCCCACACACACCAAGTCTGCTGACTGTAGAGTGCTGCAAAGTTTCAGCTGTGGTGGAAATAGTATCAGGTCTCCTTTAACAAGCACACTGGAGCACACCTAGTTAAAACTCACCACACTCTTGCCAAGGTACAAACACTCCACACTGTACGCAAGGAGAAACTCTACTGAGGACTGACCTGAGGGAAAGAGCAGCCAAAACATAGCAGCAGCATACAACAGAGACACTTCCTGAAGTGTCAGGCCTTGGATAGTATATGACCTTTTCTTCATAAAGCCATTACTTTCAGGAGCAGGATACATAACAGGCTTTCCTATCACCCTAAGACAGAGACCAAGACAAAATGCCAAAAGGGAGGAATTCATCCCCAAAGAACAAAGAAAGGTCATAGCCAGGGATCTAATCTAAACAGATATAAGTTATATATATATGCCTGATCTAAAATTTAAAGCAATGATCATAAGGATACTAGCTGTGCTTCAGAAAAGCATGGAAGATAACAGGGAATCCCTTACCACAAAGATAAAAGACCTAAAAACTAGTTAGGCCTAAATGAAAAATGCAATAACTGAGATTTTAAACTAACTAGATATAATGACCAAAAAGGATGGAAGAAGTAGAGGAATGAATAAGATATATAAGATAAAATTATGGAAATAATGAAGCTGAAAAGGGGAGGAGAAAGAAAATATCGGATCACGAATGTAGACTTAGGGAGCTCGGTGACTTCATAAAGCATAATTATATTAGTATCATAGGAGTTCCAGAAGAAGAAGAGAAGGAAAGTGAGGCAGAAGGTTTATTTGAGCAAATTATGGATGAAAACTTCCCTAATCTTGGGGAGGAAGCAGACATGTGATGCCTGGAGGCACAGAGAACTCCCATTAAATCAACAAAAGCAGGCCAACATTAAGGCATATTGTAGTAAAATTTGCAAAACATAGAGATGAAGAAAAAAATCCTAAAAGCAGCAAGACAAAAGAAGTTCCTAACTTACAAGGGAAGATATAATTAGCAGCAGATCTATCCACAGAAACTTGGCAGGCAAGAAGAAAGTGGCATGACATATTCAAGGCTGAATGGGAAAAATAGGCAGCCAAGAATACTTTATCCTTTATGTCATTCAGAACATAAGGAGAGATAAAGAGTTTCCCAGAGAAACAAAACTAAAGGAGTTCACGATCACTAAACTAGCCCTGCAAGAAATATTAAAGGAAACTCTGAGTGGGAAAGAAACCAAAAGTGACAAAGATTAGAAAGGAACAGGGAAAATCTCCAGAAACAATTACAAAGCAAATAATAAAATTACACTAAATTCATATCTATAAATAATCACTCAATGTAAATGGACTAAATGCTCCAATCAAAAGACACGGGGTATCAAAAATGGATAAAAAAAAAACAAGACACATCTAGATGTTGCTTACAAGGGACACATTTTAGACTGAAGACACCTGTAGATTGAGAGTAAGAGGATGGAGAAATATTTACCATGCAAATGGATATCAAAAGAAAGTTGGAATAGCAATACTTATATTGGACAAACTAAATTTTAAACCAAAGATGGAACAGGAGATGAAGAAGCGCATTATATAATCATAAATGAGTCTATCCAACAAGAAGATCTAATGATTGTAAATATTTATGCACCCAAATTGGGAGAACCCAAATATATAAAACAATATGAAATGTAGAGTAGCTCATTGATAACAATACAATAATAGTAGTGACTATTACACCCCATTTACGTCGAGACAGATCATCTAAACAGAAAATCAACATGGAAACAATGGTTTTGAATGACACACTGGACCATATGGACTTCACAGAAATATTCAGAACATTTCATCTTAAAGCAGCAGAATACACGTTCTTTTTAAGTGTACATGGGATATGCTCCAGAATAGATCACATACAGGGTCAATAGTCAGGCCCCAATAACAAGTACAAAAAGTATGAGATTGTATCATGCAAATTTTCCAGTCACAATGCTATGAAACATGAAGTCAGTCAGAAGAAAAAAAATTGGAAAGACCACAAAAAAAATGGAGGCTAAAGAATATCCTACTAAAGAATGATTGGGCCAACCAGGAAATTAAAGAAGAAATGTAAAAATACATGCGAAACAAGTGAAAATGAAAACATGACAGTCCAATACTGTTGGTATGCAGCAAAAGCAGTCATAAGATGGAAGTATGCAGCAATACAAGCTACCTCAAGAAGCAAGAAAAATCTCAAATGTGCAACCTAACCTTACACCTAAAGAAGCTAGAAAAAGAACAACAAATGAAGCCTAAAGCCATCAGGAGAAAAGTAATGAAGATTAGAGTAGAAATATATAGAATTAAACAAAAACCAGTAGAGCAGATTAATGAAACCAGGAGCTTGGTCTTTGAAAAAATTAATTAAATTGATAAAACCCTAGCTGGACTTACCAAAAAGAAAAGAGAAAGGATCCAAACAAATAAAACTACAAATGAGAGAGGAGAGATCACAACTAACACCACAGAAATACAATTATAAGAAAATATGAAAAATTATATATATATATATGTGTGTGTGTGTATAGATATACACACACACACACACACACACAGGAGAATGGGCAATCAAGAAGAAATGAATGAATTCCTAGAAACATATAAACTACTATGAAACTGAAACAGGAAAAAAATTGAAAACTCAGATCATCAGTGAAGAAATGGAATCAGTAATCAAAAATCTCCCAGCAAATAAAAGTTCAGGACCAGATGGCTTCCCAGGGGAATTCTACTAGCTATTTAAAGAAGAGTTAAAATCTATTCTTCTCAAACTGTTCCCAGAAATAGAGATGGAAGGAAATTTTCCAAACTCATTCTATGAGGCCAGCATTTCCTTCATTCCAAAACCAGGAAAAGACCACCCTTAAAAAAGAGAATGATAGACCAATATCCCTGGTGAACATGGATGGAAAATTTTCACCAGACTATTAGCAAGTCGAATTGAACATTGCATTAAAAAAATCATTCACCATGATCAAGTGGAATTTATTCCTGGGTTTTAATGGTGGCTCAATATCTGTAAATCAATCAGTGTGATAGACCACATTGACAAAGGGCAAGAACCATATGATCCTTTCAATATATGCAGAAAAAGCATTTTGCAAAGTAAAGCATCCATTCTTGATAAAACGTCAACCAATTGGAGATAGAGGCACTATACCTCAACATCATAAAGGCCATATATGAAAGACCCACAGCTAATATCACCCTCAATGGGGAGAAAATGAGAACTTTTCCTCTACAGTCAGGAACAAGACAAGGATGTCCACTCTCACCACAGTTGTTTGACATAGTACTGGAACTCCTAGCCTCAGAAGTCAGACAACAAAAAGAAATAAAAGACATTCAATAAAAGTCAAACTTTTACTATTTGCAGATGACATGGTACTCTATGTAGAAAACCTGAAAGACTGCATCAAAAAACTACTAGAACTGATACATGAATTCGGTAAAGTCCAGGTTACAAATTAGCATACAGAAATCTGTTGAATTTCTGCACACCGATAATGAAGCAGCAGAAATAGAAATCAAGGAATCAATTCCATTTAAAATTGCATGACAAACCATAATATACCTAGGAATAAACCTAACCAAAGAGGTAAAAATCTGTGCTCTGAAAACTATAAAACACTTATGAAAGAAGTTGAAGAATGGGACAAAGAAATGGAAAAACATTCTATGTGATGGGCTGGAAGAACAAATATTATTAAAATGTCTGCATTATTCGAAGCAATTTACACATTTAATGCAACCCCTATTAAAATGCCAACATCAAAAAAAAAAATAAAAAAAATAAAAAAAATAAAATAAAATAAAATAAAAAAATAAAAAAATAAAATGCCAACATCATTTTTCAGAGTTAGAACAAACAGTGTTTGTTTGTTCCATAGACAAAAATATCTGTGGAAACACAAAAACTCCAAATAGCCAAAACAATCTGAAAAAGAAAAGAAAAGCTGGAGGCATTACAATTCTGGATTTCAAGATATTTTACAAAGTTATAATGATCAAAACAGTATGGTAGTGGCATAATAACAGACACATAGATCAATGGAACAGAATAGAAAACCCAGAAGTAGACCCATAATTATATGTTCAACTAATCTTCAACAAAGCAGAAAAGAATATCCAAAGGGAAAAAGACAGTCTCTTCAACAAATAATGTTGGTAAAACTGGACAGCAACATGCAGAGGAATGAAACTGGGCCACTTTCTTACATCATACACGAATATAAATTCAAAATGAATGAAAAACCTAAATGTGAGACAGGAAACCATCAAATCCTAGAGGACATTGTAGGCAGCAACTTATTTTACCTCAGCCATATAGCAACATCTACTACCCATGTTTCTGGAGGCAAAGGAAACAAAGGTAAAAATGAACTACTGAGATTTCATAAAGATGAAAAGCTTCTGCACAACAAAGAAAACAATCAAAAAAATTAAAAAAGCAACTTTGGAATGGGAGAAGATATTTGCAAATGACATATCTGATAAAGGGTTAGTATTCAAAATCTATAAAGAACTTATGAAACTCAACACCAAAAATATAAATAATCCAGTTAAGAAAGGGGCAGAAGACATGAATAGATATTTTTCCAAAGACATAGCTGGCTAACAGACACATGAAAAAATGTTTAATATCACTCATCATCAGGGAAATACAAAACAGAGCTACAGTGAGATCTCACCTCACACGTATCAGAATCGCTGAAATCAACACAGCAAACAACAGCTATTGGCAAGGATGTGGAGAAAGGGAAACCCTCTTACACTGTTGGTGGGAATGCAAACTGGAACAGCCATTCTGGAAAACAGTATGGAGGTTCCTCAAGAAGTTAAAAATAGAGCTACCCTATGATTCAGCAATTCCACTACTAGATAATTACCAGAAGGACACAAAAATACTGATTCATGGGAATACATGCACCGCAATATTGATAGCAGCATTATCAACAATAGCCAAATTATGGAAAGAGCCCAAATGTCTATCAACTGATGAATGGATAAAGAAGAGTGTATATACACAGATACAATGGAATGTTAGCCATAAGAAAGAATAAAATCTTGCATTTTCAACAGTGTGGATAGAGCTAGGAAGTATTATGCTAAGTGAAATAAGTCAGTCAGAGAAAGACAAATATCATATGATTTCATCATATATGGAATTTAAGAAACAAAACAAATGAACATAAGGGGTAGAGAGAGAAGGAGAGAGAGAGATAGAGAGACAAACCATAAAAAGAGACCAGTTGATGTTAGCAAACTGCTTTCAGAACTGGGTGTGATGAGTGCATGAGCCTGTCACTCAGATACTGCATCATATCTTGAGAAAATAAACCATCTAATTGGTGGCAAGTTGGCTCATGGAAGAAAAGTGATTCCTCCTGTTGAGTTTTAATTTTGCCTTTCCTTCAGAGCCCCATATAGCAATCGTGAATGATGTTACAGATATTCAAACAGGATACCTATATTAGAACAAGGGGCATATTTTTCGTCAAAGGAAGTGATACAGTGGGTACATGATGATGGGATTCAGTGATCTGATTAACAATGAGAAAACACTGACCTGATAGTAATAGAACAGCATGTGAGTCCCAGCTCAGAGATAATAGCCTACAGGGTATTCTGAGTTTGCAGGGAACCACACCATCAGGATTCAGGTAGAGCATTTTATCAATGATCATTTGATACTTTGTCCCAGTAGGCAGGATATGTGGGTGCAGAAGTCAGGAGTGTTTCTATTTGCCATTATTCCCAGTGATCCACTTCAGAAACTTGGGCATCATTCCCCACAACTCCATGCTCTGTGCATATAGAGGTTACCAGGGAAAGAAGCAAAGGACCAGGAGTCAAGAAAAGGAGTAATCTCCCTCTCTAGAGGTGTCGGGCAGCTATTACACAATAAGGCAGGGAAGGAGATTTTGGCACAAAATGACACACTATGGAGATTTGTGCTACACTCTTGCCCTATTTTGATTGCAAGTTGCCATGTATAGTAGCATAGGCTTGAGAAGTTCCTGGTGACTCAGATCTCTCAAATCATTTTAGCAGGTGAGCAAGTGAGACCACTGGAAGTGATACCTGAGAATGATGAAAACTTAGCTAGAATAGGCATAAGAAGAGGGAAATAATAAATATTAGTTGCTGTTGAAAGACCAGCTGCTAAATAACAATTATATCTCAAAAGCCTTTCTAATGTTAGGTTCCATGAGAAAAGAAGCCAAACACCCCAGAAAGAACTATTTTCAGCTGAAGAAAATTTAATACAAAAAAGTGGATCTGAGTGAGGAAGATAGTAAATGTTGTGGTGTGCTGCCCTGACCCACCCACATTACTCTGAAGTGGAGGCGCCCATTCCCCAACTGCCAGGGGCAGTGGCTACTGCTGGCTTTACATTGAGTCTCTCACTGAGGACTTCCTTCAGCCAAAGGGAACTATCCTGATGAACAATTTTCCCTAGTTGATACAGGAGGGGAGACATAGGGTCTATCTCAATTCAGATATCTCTGAAATACTATTTCAGGTTTCTTTGAAACTGCCTATGGTTCAGATTTCTCTCTTTCCCCAATCAGGTTTGTCTTGCTCCCTCATCGATGTTATACCCAAGAGCACTCCGGCTTCCAAATCTCAGAATTTTACAGCCTGTGTCCCAGGGTATCTTACATTTGACAGGTAAGCAGTACATCCACATAGCTTAATCCATAGTGAAAGGTTAGAGCTAAGGAAATAATAATTAGTTCCAAGTTAACAGATGATAGGCAATCTGGAGAAATAAGAATATATTTGAGGCAGAATAAATCTAGAAGGTAGAAACATCGGCCTTTGAAATTTAACTGGGAGTGTGGGAGAGATTGGTCAGTCATCTCTGATTTTTAGGTGTTGGGGAATTGGTTCATAAACAGTATGAACTAGAAAGAAAGCAGAGTTTGGAGAGAGAAGGGAATATTTGGTTTGGGATATAATTTTAGTTGCTTTGAGACCTTTTGGAAGAGTCCATGGTATGGGGATACAGACTGAAATTATGGATTTAAAAGGGATTTTTTCACTGACCTTTTACTGTAAAAACAGAAAGGAGTGGGTCCAAACCAGAGGAACACAGACCTTTAGAGATGACCGGAGAAATTCAGGAAGTTCCAAAAGACAGTCCATTGAGCTGAAGCAGAGGAGGAGAGAAGCAGAGGAGGAGTCCATTTTTGTTTGATGAAAAGTCATCTTTCCATTTGCAGTTTTTCTTTATCATTTAAAAAGTGAAAAGATTTTCACCAAGTTTGTTGTTTTGCCTACTAGCTCGAGTACTAAATGAAAATGTTTTATCAAAATAAGTTCACAGTGAATATTTATCTCATATTTTCTCCTATGCTTAAAAACCATGTTTTTATGAATTCAATATATCCTAATATAAAATTAATCAGAGAATATTCAAAATAATTAAAATGAAAGAAAAATTCGCTCACACTTTTTTTTGTTTCTAAATATTCTTTTTTAAAAATATTTATTTATTCATGAGAGACACAGACAGAGAGAGAGAGAGAGGCAGAGACACAGGCAGAAGGAGAAGCAGACTCCATGCAGGGAGTCTGATGTGGGACTTGATCCCAGGACTTCAGGATCAGGCCCTGGGCCGAAGGCAGGCACCCAACCACTGAGCCACTCAGATGTCCCTTGTTTCTAAATATTATTGAATCTTATTCCTGTTAACCAAAGATCCAGCTGTTATTATACCAACTATTATATTTTCTGAGGACTATTAAGGATATTTGGACAATCTCAGATTTTTGTTGTAACCCTTGATTATTTCCAAATATTTTAACTGGTTTGAATAATGTCCCCTGAAAATTCGTGTCTGCCTGGAACCCATGTATGTGACCTTATTTGAAAATAGGGTCTTTACAGAGGTAATCTAGTTAAGATGTAGCCAATACTGGATTAGGATGAACCCTAAATCCAATATGACTGGTGCCCTCTTAAGAGGGAATTTAGACAGAGATGCATGTACACAGAAGATGGCCATGTGAAGAGAGAGGAAGAAATTGGAACGCTATAGCTGCAGTCTACAGAGCATTAAGGATTGCCAGTAACCACCAGAAACTAGGAAGAATCAAAGAAGGATTCTTGCCTGAAGTCTTCCAGCAGGACATTGCCCTAACAAAAACTTGATTTCAGATGTCTAGCCTCGACTGTGAGGAACACACTTTCTCCTGTTTTAAGTCATCCAGTTTGTGGTGATTTGTTACCACCGCCTAGGAAACAAATACAGTCTTTATACAAAGGAGAATTTAAAAATGCCCATGTTTTTGTTTTTCCTAATATAATTTTGCATTTCTTTGCCCTCAACTGCTTCTGGATTTAAAATAGAATTGTTTGGAGTTTTTTGTTTCTTTTTTATTTTTAATATAGCCTATAGATATACTTATTTTCTCTTTCACAGTTGCTAAACCCATTACCTGCACAGTTGACCTGATATCCATATCCTTTGATACCACTCACTTTCCCTTGCTCCTTAACTATCCCTTGTATAATCCCTTTAATTTAATTAATGCAAGTGTGATAGATTATTATATACACATGTGCCCTAACTTAGGAAACATAAGCTCTTAGAATGAATCATTTAAGTGATAGAATAGTTTTAAAAATTTAAGGTATCTATTTTCCCTCTCAACTCTCTTGGTCTCTCTCTCTCTCTCTCTCTCTCTCTCTTTCAGGCCTGATGAAAGCAAGTAGAGAATTTCATGTCTGTTACATCTTTCTAATTGTTCCTGTACTTATAGAAAGGCAATAAGTGGTCATAGCCAAGAGATTCAAAGTGCATAATTTTTTTTTTTTTCAAAACTGGCTTACCTAATTATAGTGAATTCTATGGCTATCATCATGGCCTATTATTAACCTCCTTATGGCCAATTTTCCTGAAGTTGTAAAATTCTTGATTTGCCAAGTAAAGTTTTCTCACTTTTTAATAGTTTGTAATAAATAAAATGTGTGTAATCACCAGTGTGTCAGAGTAACTTCTCCCCTCCCCAGTTGTTCTTACCTTACATTTCTTTTCCCCAAGATGGGGTGCTTGCACATCATAACTTATCTAAATTTAAGTCAATCCATCAATCAGCCAGTCATTCTGGCAGCCGGTCAGAGGCAGAGCTGCATCACCTCAGTGGGCCTGCAGAGACTCTCCTCAAAACATAGCAGAGAACAGAGTGAGCGCAGGTCCCTGGCGCAACCTAGCTATTCTCCAGTCCTACACTTGGCCACATTCTTTAAACAAAACTGGAATGTTTGTGGTGCAACTGGTTATCTAAGTAGTTTTTCCAGCTTTATTTCCACTATAATTTGCAGAATACAATGCCATTTCAAGCTTGAAGCTTCTTTGAGAAACCTGCAGGCTACCAGTTCATCACTCCAGCAAAGTAGGACACAGCTCCTTTTCACAGATTCTCTGAAACCAATCTCAATATTTTTACCACTTCCTTCCCCTTATTTTAATCCATAAGCAAAGATCCAGGATATGCACACAAACTCTTGTCATCCTCCCCTGTCTTCTGTCATTATTTCTACATCTTTCTGGACGAGATAGAAACTGGATATCTTCTTTACTCAGTGTGATTCAGCCACTACAAATCGTGGCTGCCACTGAGGTCCTTTAAATTCCTTGTGTTCGGTATCTTGCAGACAAGAAAAGGAGTCATCATAATGGTTGTGCTATTTGACACTGACTAGCAGGCTGAGGTAGGGCTACTTCTATATAATGGAAGTCTGAGGACACCTTGCACCCCTCCTGACTACTTCTTGCCCTCTTGTAACTGTGAATGAACATAATGTAACCCTGGACTGGGAAAGGAATGACTAGCCTTCTGGAATGAAGGCTTGTATTACACTGCCAAATAAGCTACCAAGACCTGTTTTGGTGATGGCTGAGCCTGGAGGAAATTGAGAATCTATAGTGTGATGGGAGAGGATGAGCACCCATTGTTGCCCTGATATTGAATACAGTGGTGGGAGCGCTGGTTCATCCCACTCATCTTCTGCTTAGGAGTTTTCCTTCAGAAAGAAAAGCCTGTAGGAGTTGTGCAAGAGCTGCTTATATAAAGTAGATCTGTACACAAAGGGTAACTATGGTGATTCTGAGAATTGCTTCATTTGATCATTGAACAAAGGCTTCAGCTGCTATGCTCTGAAATCTACTACCAGACTTCCTTGTGCAGCTCCCAGGCAGTAACAGAGAGCAGAAGGGATATTGAGGCAGGCACATTTCTGGGAGACTGGGAATCCTTTGCCAGCCTACTCTGAACTCAAGGATTCCCTGGACACTTTGCTGAACCTCCCTCAGACTGCAAAGTCATTCATGATGCTTCCACCCAACCTGCTCTTCCTCTCTCCTTCACTCATGGTCAGAATTGAATCATAGTCTGACAACCCTCTCAACCCCTTTTTACTTCATCTCTCTTTCCTTTTACATAGGTATTGCCTCTTTTAAAGTCCGTGTGTTTCATCCTATCTTAGCATCTGTCCCTTGGAGAACGGGCAGTCAGCCAATCTGGTATTTCTAGGATCTGGTTTCTGCATGGCTCTTCCTGAATGTTATCCTGTCTGGTCTAATTTAGGATTGGATTTCTCCAAGTTTCTTAACCCAAGTTGTGTGCATTCTTAGAATACTTTCTGTTATGAGTTTGGAGTCCAAGAATTGCCTCAGAGGTTTATTTATTTATTATTTATTTATTATTTTTTTCCCTCAGAAGTTTAAACATTATTGATTTGGAATTTCTTTGACAAGTGGTTTCCTTGAATATTTAAGGAATGTGTTAAATATTTGCAAAATAATTGTTTTTGATCATGCTTCTAGATATATCTGTGAAAGGGCCATTTAAAAAAACTCTTAGGATGGTAGTTAAAAAGTTTAGTATTAAGTCAATTACTGGAAAAAGTGAAATTAAAAAATGTATTGGATGTTGAAGCAATGTTAAAATTTTATGACAGTTTCTAAACACTACTCTCAATCTATAAACAAACTGATAATAATTCAGAAATCCACACCAGTCTGTGAACCACATTTACAGAAACAATCCTAGATAAATTTCATGGGCTGAAAGCTACGCAGATAAATGTTCAAGAATGTGTTTTTGATCTATAGAATCACTGTTTCTTCAGGTTTACCCATGTTCTCATGCTGATCTTGAATTAAATTTTTTTGAATTGAGCTATTTGAAATTCTGCCCTTGACAAGGGAGGCAACTGGCTGAGAAGGCCTTTCTGGAGCATTAATACAACGAGTGTGTTTGGGTTGTGTATTATTATTATTATTCAGAGCATTGCGTTTCGGAATGAAGTGTGTGCATGTATGTGTGCATGTATAAAGAGGGAAACCAGGGTTCTCGAGAAGCCAAGATGATCAGACTTAATTTTTCCATCAATAGTATATTCTCTTTTTCTCACTTTATATGCCAGTTTTCCCAGACTGGGCTAGAAAATTTGTTTTGTTTTACATTATATCGAATGACAGATTATCAAATTTACATTATCTATTATACCCTGGGAAACAGGCTTTCTAAGAAAAAAAAATATTTTTATATTTATAATATATATATTATATATAATCACTCTCTCTATATATACATATATATGTGATTTATATTTATACATATATAAAAATCATTTAGTGGTATATATATATATATATATATATATATATATATATATATATATATTTTGTGATTTAGTTATTGCCAAGTACCCTATTGCTATGCCATTGGTAGATAGGAAACAAACACCAGGCCACAGTTTAATCGGCTGTTTCCCAACAACATAACAAGTATTGACATCTCCTTAGCTTAGAATGATGAGGTCCTCACTATACTTTGCCCTAATTTCTCTGTTCAGTCTAACCAAGATGACTTTAATGTTTCCCTCTGTCTTAATTCATTTAGGCTGCTGTTACCAAAACACCACAGACTAGGTGGCTTATAAATTACAGAAATTTATTTTTCACAATAAACTGAAGTCTCAGAAGTCTAAGATCAAGGTATTGATACCTTTGATGTCTGGGGTAATCCTGCTCCCTGGCTTCTAGACATCATATTTTGGCTGTAACCTCACCTGGCAGAAAAAGGCAAAGGAATTCTCTGTGATCTGTTTTATAAGGGCACTAATCTCATTCATGAGGACTCCACCCTCCCGAGGGCACACCTCCTAACACTATTACAATGGGAATTAGGTTTCAAGATATGAATCTTAAGGAACACATACATTCATTTTATGCACTTGATTAAATTTAACTCAGGTTTCTGACACTAGATCCATGACCTCTCTTAGAATATTTACTTAGAATATTTACTTTAGAAACCTTGTAAATATTTTCTATGTCTCTTTGAGATACAAATTTTTTTAAAAGCTCCTGGTCAATTTACCAACCCAAGGGTGTCTTTCTCAGGGACTGGGTCATCTCTTTGGAATGTAATCATCAAGGAAGTCCTCTCACTTTCTGTGGTAGCATAGGAGCTTAATTTCAGTGGGAGCCTCGCTCATGTTATAAAACTACTTCCAGGCATCAAGGTCCACTTCTTTTTTTATTTTTCTTTGAGTAAAGCCAATCAGGAAACAGACGGTCTATGATGTCCCCACCTCAGCTCTTACAACTCTCCAATTATTTATTTCAGCAAAGTTGAATTCGGACTGAATTCTGGCCTCAATTTTTTACTGCAAAAACCTTTAATTATGTCTCTCTGGCCTGTTTAACTTTATAAAGTGCAATTTTGTTTTGACAAATTCATTCCATTGTATGTTGATTACAGTAACATTTCTTCTTGGTCCCAAATTCTTAATCTTTCGGAAAACTTTCCTCTGTAATAAATAGTGAAATCACAGTGAAATCACAGTGGCCTAAATAGTGGAGAAGTATATTCTCACTTATCATAAAGTCAGGTTGATTCATGTGATTCAGGTCGATCTAGCAGTTTCATGATATAATCAAAGTGCACAGATGTTTCTGAATCTCAGTATGTTTTCCACAATGTTGGATCAGTATTGAAGTTCTTTAATATCCTGGTTGTAGGATGGCTGCCAATAACAAATGAGGCTAAATACTTCTGATTTTAAAGAGAAGGAGAGAGAGAGAGAGAAATATATATACATATATATATATATGTATATATATTTCCGCATATCTGACTTGAAAGTTTTGAACAATTATCATCAAGACTTCCAACAACTTTCTGATTATACTTTTGCTTACATTTGGTCAAATTTCAGTCATGCTCATGAACCGAACACTGACAGCCACATTAACACTACATGAGGAGGATAGGATAAAATGTCTGCTAGCTTTCATTAATAATGGCCATACAATATGCTATCCCTAGAGTTTTTTTTTTTATTTTAAACCTTAGTTTAATTCCATTTTTATTTTAAGTTAATTGATGTATAAAATTATTTTTAAATTTAAGTTAATTGATGTATAGAATTATTTTTTAAACCAAACACTATGCAAAGTTTCAAATGACCAGTATTTTTCTCTGATGTTGACATACTTCATTCTGAAACACCATGCTCTGAATAATAATAATAATACATGTTAACATTTTGATACTTGTCTTTTAGTTGAATTTCTTCACTCATTATTTTACTGGAAATATTGATTTGGTGTTATATTTGCTGTGCTTTTTTTTTTAAATTTTTATTTATTTATGATAGTCACACAGAGAGAGAGAGAGAGAGAGGCAGAGACATAGGCAGAGGGAGAAGCAGGCTCCATGCACCGGTAACCTGACGTAGGATTCGATCCCAGGTCTCCAGGATCACGCCCTGGGCCAAAGGCAGGTGCCAAACCATTGTGCCACCCAGGGATCCCTGCTGTGCTTTTAAAATAATTGAGTAACTGCATAATAATTTTTTTTTTTGGTATAATGTGAATGCTTCCCATTCTTCCCATCATTCTTCTTCAGGCATGAAATTAATTGAAATGATTGTCATTATCCAGTTTTTTATGTCATTGCAAGAAGAGTAAGATGGATATTTAACACTGAATTCAGTGGAGAGAATGGAGAATGGAGAGAAAAAAAATCGAGAACACACAAGAGCATCTTAACAGGATAGTTGGCAATGGCATCCAACTGAAAATATGTGTGTTCAAGTTGGGATATTATAGTTTAAAAGTTAGTTTGTATTGTGAATAATTCTTTGTTACTGTAGGACAAATGGCCCATAATACACTTGATTGTAATTTTGCATTTTAGTTTTGTTCCTTGTTGTCATTAGATAATTGTAAATCTGTGACTTGAGCCTCAGAGAAAATATACTTTCAACATTAGTAGCACTGTATTTCTTCTATAACATCAAGTCATGATAATTCCAGAGAAACAATATAAGAATGATTCATGTGAGCACATAGGTTATATCATGTGTTAAAATACCATGATACTGCTCTCTAATTCTTTTAAATTTGGAAGAAAATTTTTTCTTTTTTTTTTCATTTCAATCTTTTGTTTAAATTCTAGTTAGTTAGCATATATGGTAAATTTGGTAGAATTTAGTGATTCATCACTTATGCATAACACCCAGTGCTCATCACAAGTGCTCTCCTGAATACCTATCACCAATTTAGCCCATATCCCACCCATCTCCCTCTATCAACTCTGTTTGTTCTCTATCCTTAAGAGCCTCTTATGGTTTGCTTCCCTCTCTCTCTTTTTTTCCTACTTCCCCTATGTTCAGATGTTTTGTTTCTTAAATTCAACATATGAATGAAATCATATGGTATTTGTCTTTTACTGAGTCACTTATTTCACTTAGCATAATGCACTCTAGCTCCATCTATGTTGCTGCAAGTGGCAAGATTTCATACTTTTTAACAGCTGGGTAATATTCCATTGTATATATGTACCACTTATTCTTTATCTACTCATCAGTTGATAGACATTTGAGCTCTCTCCATAATTTGGCTGTTGTTGAGAGTGCTGCTGTAAACATCAGGGTTCATGGGTCCCTTCAGATCAGTATTTTTGTATCCTTTGGGTAAATACCTAGTAGTATAACTGCTGAGTGATAGGGTAGTTCTTTTCTTTTGTGTATGTAATTCTATTTTTAACTATTTATAATTTCTATTTTTTTTAGGAACCTCCATACTGTTTTCCAGAGTGGCAGCAACAGTTTGCATTCCCACCAGCAGCATAAGAGGGATTTCCCCTATCTTCACATCCTTGCCAGTGTAAGTTGTTTCTTGTGTCGTTAATTTTGGCCATTCTGACAGGTATGTGATGGTCTGTCATGGTGGTTTTGATTTGTATTTCCCATATGGCATTATTAAATACAGACAGATTTGCTCTTCTCCAAATCTATTCTCTTAAAATTTCTCAACCAATCATCTCAGCCATTTTCAACCTATTAGAAACATTTGATCTATTACAGGCATTACTGATCTCTGAGAAGTTACTAGTGACTCTTAATTCACCTGCTAATTTGTGAGTTAGATTCCGGTGGGTAAAAAAAGAAATCTAGAGTTGAAATAGGTGAAAGATAATGTAGGTGGTATTCATTCAGTCTTATCAAATTTCAACTACTACAATTTAGTAAATATTTCTAATGGCAAATATGTAAAAAATATCCAAGACATATTAAAATATATTCTTAAATATATTTGTTATTTATTTAGGTGTTTTGATTAGCCTTCCTAGTTGGATAATCTTTTTGAGACAATTCATATATAATAAACTGCAAGCACTTTCTAGCATATGTATTTCAATAAATTCGACAAACTTAAAGACTACAATTGAAATATGGAGTATTCATACCACTAGCAAAAATGCTCACATGGTTCTTTGTCACTAGTCCCCCTGGATTTTTGACTCCAGACAACCGTTAATGGGTTCTATGCTATTATTGACTGATTTGAATCTTCTAGATTTCCATTTAAGAAAATCATGCACTATGTACTCTTTTGAATCTGCCTTCTTTGCGAAGCATAATTATTTTGAGATTCATCCATGTTGTGGCCATGTGTCAATATCCAATCATTTTTGTTACTGGAAGGTACTCCATTAAATGGATATGCTGCACATACACATTCATCTGCTGATAGACTTTAGAGTAATTTTCAGATTTTTTGCTGCTGTAAATGAAGTTGTCATGAGCACTTATCTGCAAGTGTTTTTTTGTGGATATGTATTTTCATGTAGCTAAGATAATTACATAGAAATGGAATTAATTTCATAAGAAAGTACAAAACAGTTTTTCAAAGTGGTGGTTCCTAGCCTTTAATTTTTATCTTTGTATACACACACACACACACACACATATGTGAAAACTACTATCTTTGAAAACTCTATCCAGTAAGTTTCACAGTTGTTGTCATATAGATAGACAAATAAACATTTATACACAAATATTTACACATAAATATACTTTACATACTAATTGATAATCACTTTTTCCCTATAATTTATGCAGTATTTTTCTATTCCTATGTAATAAAATGTTTTGTGAAATTATTCTTATGAATTTTAATAGATTAACATGAATTTGTTTAATTTTAATGAGTTCACATGTAAACTGTAAAAAACAGTTTTTTTTACAAACTGTCAAAATTTACATTCTTTATTATACATTCTTTTATACATATTTACATTCTTTATTATAAGAATGCCATAGTATTTTTTATGCCTAATCTTGATGTGCATCTCTAATTAGTTCCTCCAAGTTAAGTTTCAAAAGTAATATAAATAATAAAATAGTAGTTTCTAAAAGTTTTATACAGATATTTAATTGATACCACAGGAGCTGCACGATCCATCCCATTTGCACAAGTGGTTGATGCTATAGCAGATGAAGTTGCTATCTAACCCACCCACTTGATTACAATTTGAAAATAAACTATATTTTATTTATTTTTATTTTTTAAAGATTTTATTTATTTATTCATGAGACACAGAGAGAGAGAGAGAGAGAGGCAGAGACACAGGCAGAGGGAGAAGCAGGCTCCATTCAGGGAGCCCGAAGTGGGACTTGATCCCGGGTCTCCAGGATTAGGCCCTGGGCTGGAGGTGGCGCTAAACTGCTGAGCCACTGGGGCTGCCCTAAACTATATTTTTAAAATGCTACAAAATATCTGTTTTATTTTAATTCACTTAGCTAAATAAAACTCTAGAATTTAGGAATATTTTAACTTTTTTTGTGACTTCATATTTTTCCTTCAATCAACCTTATTTTCTATATAGGTTATTTATCTTTAACCATTTGAATTAAAGTTAATCTCATAAAATTAAAGTTAATTTCATAAAATAAAATTTTCTTCCATATATATCTTGAATATATTTGTCTAGTTTAACTTTTTCCTTTAGTTTTCTGTTTTTTAGTATATGGAAATTTAAATGTCTTAATTCATAATTTTATAAATTGTGTATATCAATTATTTTTCACATTTAAATATTTATTCTTTTTCCATTATTCAAATATAATATTTAATATACAAATTTTTCCATCATTTTATTGAAATCTATCTATATTACATTATAATAGAACACTATATTGGTAATAAAAAACTTTGCAAACTCTGAGAAGGATATTTTAGTGTAGTCTACTGAGCCATTTATTTATTTATTTTTAAGATTTTATTAAGTAATCTCTACACCCCATTTGGGACTCAAACCCACAACCTTTAGATCAAGAGTCACATGCCCCTCTGACTGAGCCAGCCCGATGCTCCCCATTCATTTTTATTTGGAACTGTACTGCCTACAAAGTATTTTCATTTTTTATTTTTATAATTTTATATTTTTATTTTTGAAAGTAGATTCTTGCTTGCCATATGTATTAGTACCATATTTATTATTTAATATATATTAGTCTATACTTTTATCAATCAAAGATTTCATTAACTAATCAAGGAAGTGTTAAAACCAGTTTTTTTTTAAGACTTTATTTATTTTTTCATGAGCACCAGAGAGACAGAGAGAGAGAGAGAGAGAGAGAGAGAGGCAGAGACACAAGCAGAGGGAGAATCAGGCTCCATGCAGGGAGCCCCGATGCGGGACTTGATCCCAGGTCTCCAGGATCAGGGCCAGAGCAGAAGATAAGCGCTCAACCGCTGAGCCACCTAGGCATCCCTAAAACCAGTTTTAAGTGTGTTTAAGGTATTAATTATTTATAGACTATTTAATAAAGCTTTCAGTACATAGAAAATCAATTAAGGGTGCAAACCCAATGTAATGTTGAAGGGAAAAACAGCATTCACTTTAGTTAACTTTCATGTTCTGCTAATTATTCTCATAGTCTAACCTGTGTGATCACAAATAAGCTCCAGAAATTATTTATGATCACAAAGGGCTGTCCTCATTAGATCTGGCCAATTCATTTCCATAAGTACAGCAAAAGTATTGATCACTGGGGAGAGGCGGGAAAGATGGTGGAAGAGTAGGGTCCCCAAGTCACCCGTCCCCACCAACTTACCTAGATAACTTTCAAATCATCCTGAAAACCTACAAATTCAGCCTGATATTTAAAGAGAGAACAGCTGGAATGCTACAGTGAGAAGAGTTCGTGCTTCTATCAAGGTAGGAAGTTGGAAAAAAAATAAAGAAAAAAGCATCCAAAGGGGAGGGTCCCTGCAAGGAGCCGGGCTAAGGCGGGTGCAGAGCCTCCAGGACAGGAGAGGCCCCCCTGGAGAAGTAGAAACTTTACGAATCTTCCCAGAGGGAAAGGCGCTGGAGGGAACTCGGGCAGGATCCCAGGAGGGGCGGGGATGCCCTCAGGCTCCCGGGGGCACTAACAGAGGACCTGCGTGCCCTGGGGAGAGTGCGCCACACACCACGGGCGGAGCTCCCTAAAGGGCTGCAGCCTGCGCCCCGCGGGGCCCTGGGAGCAGCTCAGCAGCAGCTCCATGCGGAGGGGGCTGCGTGGCCCTACAGCCCGATTCCAGTGGCTCGGGCCCGAGCCCAGGGCATCGGGGGCACAGTCCAAGATCTAGCGCTCCCCCGGGACAGGTGGAGGCCGGGAGGGCCAGGACAGCGAGGACGCTCCTGTTGCCAGGCAGCCCCGAGCTGAGCAGATCAGCGGCCCCACCCCCAGAGCATCCAGGCCCCTGCGGACTGAGAGCTCCGGTAGATATTGCAGGAGCTGACTCAAGGGCTGGAGAGCTGGCTGCCTCTACTGTTGTTGTTCCTCCTGGTGTCACCATGTACCTGGGACTGAGCAGGGGCCTGACAGGATAAACAGCTCCCACTGAGCCATGCAGCTGGCAGGGGGCTGGGCAGCTCCCCAAGGTGCACACACCTGAGAATCAGCACAGAAAGCCCCTCCCCCAGAAGACCAGCTGGAAGGACAGGGGAAAAGCAAGTTAGTGACAAGCAGCGCTGGAAACTTCCAGGGGAAGTCGAATGATTTACAGTATATAGAATCAGAGGATACTCCCCCTTGTTTTTTTGTTCTCTGTTTGTTTCCTCACATCCGTTTTTTTTTTTTTTTTTTTTTTTTTTCTCTCTCTCTTTTTCTCCTTTTTCCAGTACAACTTGTTTTTGGCCACTCTGCACTGAGCAAAATGACTAGAAGGAAAAACTCACCACAAAAAAAGAATCAGAAACAGTCCTCTCTCCCACAGAGTTATGAAATTTGGATTACAATTCAATGTCAGAAAGCCAATTCAGAAGCACTATTATACAGCTACTGGTGGCTCTAGAAAAAAAGCATAAAGGACTCAAGAGACTTCATGACTGCAGGATTTAGATCTAATCAGGCCAAAATTAAAAATCAATTAAATGAGATGCAATCCAAACTGAAGGTCCTAACGATGAGGGTTAATGAGGTAGAAGAATGAGTGAGTGACATAGAAGACAAGTTGATGGCAAGGAAGGAAGCCAAGGAAAAAGAGAAAAACAATTTAAAGATCATGAGGATAGGTTAAGGGAAATAAATGACAGCTTCAGCAGGAAAAATCTATGTTTAATTGGGGTTCCAGAGGGTGCCGAAAGAGACAAAGGACCAGAAAGTGTATTTGAACAAATCATAGCTGAGAACTTCCCTAACTTGAAAGGGAAACAGGCATTCAGATCCAGGAAATAGAGAGATCCCCCACTAAAATCAATAAAAACCATTCAACACCTCGACATTTAATAGTGAAACTTGCAAATTCCAAAGATAAAGAGAAGATCCTTAAAGCAGCAAGAGACCAGAGATCCCTAACTTATATGGGGAGAAATATTAGGTTAACAGCAGACCTCTCCACAGAGACCTGGCAGGCCAGAAAGAGCTGGCAAGATATATTCAGGATTCTAAATGAGAAGAACCTGTAGCCAAGAATACTATATCCAGCAAGGCTCTCATTCAGAATGGAAGGAGAAATAAAGAGCTTCCAATATAGGCAGAAATGGCAAGAATATGTGACCACCAAACCAGCTCTGCAAGAAATATTAAGGGGGACTCAAAAGAAAGTGGGGGTAGCCATCCTTATATCAGATAAAGTTTATCCCAAAGACTGTAGTAAGAGATGAAGAGGGACACTATATCATACTTAAAGGATCTATCCAACAAGAGGACCTAACAATTATGAATATTTATGCTCCGAATGTGGGAGCTGCCAAGTATATCAATCAATTAATAACCAGTTAAGACATACTTAGATAATAATGCACTTATATTTGGTGACTTGAACACAGCGCTTTCTATAATCGACAGACTTCTAGGCACAACATCTCCAAATAAACAAGAACTTTATTTTTAATTTTTTTAATTTTTATTTATTTATGATAGTCACAGAGAGAGAGAGAGAGGCAGAGACACAGGCAGAGGGAGAGGTAGAGACACAGGCAGAGGGAGAAGCAGGCTCCATGCACCGGGAGCCTGACGTGGGATTCGATCCTGGGTCTCCAGGATCGCGCCCTGGGCCAAAGGCAGGCGCTAAACCGCTGTGTCACCCAGGGATCCCGAAACAAGAACTTTAAATGATACACTGGACCAGATGTATTTCACAGATATTTACAGAACTTAAGAGTTAATAAAGATTCGAGCAGAGCTCAATGAAATAGAGACCAGAAGAACTGTGGAACAGATCAACAAAACCAGGAGTTGGTTCTTTGAAAGAATTAATAAGATAGATAAAACATTAGCCAGCCTTATTAAAAAGGAAAAAAGACTCAAATTAATAAAATCATGAATGAGAAAGGAGAGATCACCACCAATACCAAGGAAATACAAACGATTTTAAAAATATATTATAAGCAGCTATAAGCCAATAAATTAGGCAATCTAGAAAAAAAAAGGGACGCATTTCTGGAAAACCACAAACTACCAAAACTGGAACAGGAAGAAATAGAAAACCTGAACAGGACGATAACCAGGGAGGAAATTGAAGCAGTCATCAAAAACCTCCCAAGACACAAGAGTCCAGGGCCAGATGGCTTCGCAGGGGAATTCTATCAAATGTTTAAAGAAGAAACCATACCTATTTTACTAAAGCTGTTTGGAAAGATAGAAAGAGATGGAGTACTTCCAAACTTGTTCTATGAGGCCGGCATCAGCTTAATTCCAAAACCAGACAAAGACCCCACCAAAAAGGAGAATTATAGACCAATAAGCCTGATGAACATGGATGCAAAAATTCTCAACAAGATACTAGCCAATAGGATCCAATAGTACAGTAAGAAGATTATTCACCATGACCAAGTGGGATTTATCCCCGGGATTCAAGGCTGGTTCAACACTCGTAAAGCAATCAATGTGATAGATTGTATCAGCAAGAGAAAAAAAAAAGAACCATATGATCCTCTCAATAGATGCAGAGAAAGCATTTGACAAAATACGGCATCCATTCCTGATCAAAATTCTCCAGAGTGTAGGGATAGAGGGAACATTCCTCGACATCTTAAAGCCATCTAGGAAAAGCCCACAGCAAACATCATTCTCAATGGAGAAACACTGGGAGCCTTTCCCCTAAGATCAGGAATAAGGGATGTCCACTCTCACCACTGCTATTCAACGTAGTACTAGAAGTCCTAGCCTCAGCAATCAGACAACAAAAAGAAATAAAAGGCATTCAAATTGACCAAGAAGAAGTCAAACTGTCTCTCTTCGCAGATGACATGATACTCCATCCCAAGATTGCTAGAATCCATACAGCAATTCGGCAGTGTGGCAGGATACAAAATCAGTGCCCAGAAATCAGTGGCATTTCTATACATTAACAATGAGACTGAAGAAAGAGAAATTAAGGAGTCAATCCCATTTACAATTGTACCCGAAAGCATAAGATACCTAGGAATAAACCTAACCAAAGAAGTAAAGGCTCCAGAACACTTCTGAAAGAAATACTAGCCCTTTATCTGATAGGTCATTTGAAAATATCTTCTCCCATTCCGTAAGTTGTCTTTTTTGTGGTGAGTTTTTCCTTCTAGTCATTTTGCTCAGTGCAGAGTGGCCAAAAACAAGTTGTACTGGAAAAAGGAGAAAAAGAGAGAAAAAGATTTATCCCAAAGATACAGATGCAATGAAACGCCAGGACCAATGTTCATAGCAGCAATGTCCACAATAGCCAAACTGTGGAAGGAGCCTCGGTGTCCATCGAAAGATGAATGGATAAAGAAGATGTGGTTTATGTATACAATGGAATATTACTCAGCCATTAGAAATGACAAATACCCACCATTTGCTTCGATGTGGAGGGACCTGGGGGGTATTATACTGAGTGAAGTAAGTCAATCGGAAAAGGACAAACATTATATGGTCTCATTCCTTTGGGGAATATAAAAATTAGTGAAAGGGAAAAAGGGAAAGGAGATAAAAATGAGTGAAAATATCAGTGAGGGTGACAAAACATGAGAGACACCTAACTCTGGGAAATGAACAAGGGGTAGTGGAAGGGGAGGTGGGCAGGAGGTTGGGGTGACTGGGTGATGGGCACTGAGGGGGGCACTTCAGGGAATGACCACTGGGTGTTATGCTCTATGTAGGCAAATTGAACTCCAATAAAAAAATTTTAAAAAATGTATCGATCACTGCTGTGAAAAGATAAACTGAGGCATATTAAAAAGTTTTAAGAGTTTGAGCAAAAATCTATCAAATCAGGCAGTGCTCAACCAGAAATGGCAAGGAACACTCCACCCAAGGAAGTGGGGAAAAGACCTTTATAGAAAAGAGGCTGAAACAAAGCAAGGAAATTACTTAGTGGGTTACAGCTTAAGTGATGCCTCTTTGAGAAAGCCTCATTAGCTGTTCCTGTTTGGTCCTCCTCCAGTTTCTGTTTCTTAACTTTGAGACATTACAGGCTTAGGTTTGCTTGTTTAGGTAGACTGCTAATACCTTAAAGCCACCTCAGTCCAATGGCCTGTTTGTTTAATTTAACACTATATACAAGATATTTGGGACATATATTATTGAGCAAACTGAACTATATGTCAGTGTTCACATGAAAGCTTAGATTGGATTTTTTAGTTTATGCGATTACCACCTCTATTCTGACATTAGAAAAATAAGCCCAAGACAGTAGATATTAGTTCCTATAAGTATGGCTTAATTCCTCTGTTCGTGAAGTTTCAAAAATCTGCTAAAGTCTCTGACCAGTCAGTGGTCTTACCAGTGAGACTGAATCCTTAGATGCCAGATACTGATACGGTTTTCTTGAGAGAGCCTTGTATAGAGCATTGATTCCACATATAGAGTTAATTTGTGTTCCTTAATAGTGTCCTTGTCAGAACTTGTTAAATGAGAATTATTTGCAAATATGACACTTCAGTAGAAAAAAGGTTTTACTCTAGAAGCTAGGAAAAGACATGCATGACTTAAGCAGATGATGAAGAATATACTTCTCCAGAAAGAGTTTATTAGCTATCTCAAGTGAGACACTTTGGCAAGTTGGGTATGATGTGCAAAACTGTTAAGATAGAATTTTCAAAAGAGGTAAAATTATAACTAATGCAAATACAAAATAAATGCATGTCAAAGATTTATTAATATTATTAAAATCCTTGCTTTATTCCTGCAACTTCTTTGAATACCTTTAATCTGGTGTTTCTTCTTCTTCAACAGGAATTTCAACTACTCTCCACAGAAAGGGGGGGAAATCTTTTTAGTTCCTTTATTTTATAAAAGTGACTTTCTCAGATATTGACAAGGTGCTAAAGGACATCCTACCATTTCCGTTACTAGACTAAAAGGGAAGGTGGGCTGCTCTGGCCCATTGTTCATGCTGTAATGTCAACTTAGTCTCCTATGCTACACATAGAGCTTTATTGATTTCCACAACAGTTATTTTTAAAAAGCAATGTGCATTGCAAAAGGGTTAACTTTATTTTTAAAAATTTTTTAATGTATTTATTATTTTCCTGGAGATAATTTATTCTAGCTCTATGCACACACACACACAGACACACACATAAGCATATTCTTCCTGATATTAAAATTTTTGACACTATTTCTAAAAACATAATAGCACTAACATTACTTCGTTAAGGCACATTTGACTCCTTCTAAAACCTGGCTTCCATTAAATCTGTCACCACTTTCACAGAGAATAATTGTCTCTCTCATACACTATAGGTGATACCAGTGCTAGCTAAGTTTTTTTCTCTTGCCTCAAACTGGTCCCTGGGCAATCACCGTTAAGCCAATTTAGAGGAAAATAACGTTTCTGCAGTAATAGGGGTGTTATAAAATGTCTCAGTTCTCCTTAAGTTTACAGTTAGTGTGTTGAAGATTCTGTATGATAAGGAGAAAAATCTCACAGGACTTTGTGGATAGAAATAACAAGACATGTGAAAATTCTCTGCCAAATAGTCCATGTCCTGCATCATTTTTCAACAAATTATCCTTTGAGGTTTCATTTTAGGTTGCCTTCTTCCCATTAGTTTCAGTCTTCATCCTCAAAGGAAAAAAAAATGGAGAGACAGAGTGTTCTCTGAGGATTTGTATACCCTTAGCATATCTCCTGAACATAGGAGCAGAAAAAAAATAATAGTAAGTCAAGGATTTCATTTGAATAGGAATGATTTATCTACTCAGTGCTGAAGGACATGAATACATTATGGATATCTTATTGCATTTGACTTTTATTTCTTTCTTAGCAAGTAGATGGTTTCAGAGAATACTTAAAAACAATTCTAAAATAATATGTTGAGGAATTTATTTCTCTCAATGACATAGACATTATATGAATTCTACTGAGCTATACATGGGCTACTGTATCATTGAAAATATACCCTAATAGTGTGATGACTTTTAAATTTCCAAAGTTCAGTGTATGTCTCCCTAAACTTTCATGTGTTAATTTATTTTAATATTTATGATTGGTAATTCTTCCTATTGAATTGATATTAACTATAATTGTGAAGTAAACATTGACAGAGATTCAGGAATTTCTTTTTAAAGAATTTATTTATTCATGAGAGACACAGTGAGAGAGGCAGAGGGAGAAGCAGGCTCCCGCAGGGAGCCTGATGCAGGACTGGATCCTGAACCCCAGGATTACACCCTGAGCCAAAGGCAGTCATGCAACCTCTGAGCCACCCAAACATCCCAGGAATTACTATTTTTTTTTGAAGATAAGCCTTCCTTAGTTTATAAAACTACATGTAATTAACTAGAGAAATTAAATCTGAGATCCGACTTTGAAAACTGGTTTCATACTTGTAAAATTTTACATTGTTTTTCTTGTTTACTTGTAAAAATAGCTTTGTTTATGCTATTCAATTTTCTGTATTTTAAATAACCAAATAGTTTTCAGATATATGTGAAAACAAGATTATTTTAGGTAATCTTTATTGAGGAATGCAAGATTTCATGTAAAATGGTATAATTGCCTTATCTTTTTAATGGATTCGATATTTTAAGTGCTTTAGAAATTCCTAGGACTGAGGTGTGGGCAGCTTAATATCCCATTTATAGAGAGGAAAATGACTCTAAATTCTTTAGAATAAAATAATGTAATAATTAGACAATAGTAAAGAGACAGCTTTCCTGTTTCCTCTAATCTAAGGTCCTTGTTGAATGATTCAATAGCAACAGACACCCTCTATGTCTTTATTTTCTTGATTCTTAGCCTAGTCTTTGTCATATAGAAATCACACCATTTATGATGTGATAGGTTTTTTAAAAAAAACAGCTTATTATATTCTGAGTTTTAAAACTAAAGGACTATAAATTTATGTGTCAGTGGTGCTGCTTATGATTTAGTAAAATAATAAGGAAAATGTAATCTATATCTAGAGATTCTAGACAAATGAATGTATGATAATCAGTAAAGTGGCACTTTGAAAGTTGAATAAAAGTTTTTAAAATGAATAAAATTTTTGCCCCATAGCATAGTCAATGAGGTATCCAGGAAATTCCCCTTGGACAACAGTTGTAGCTTCAGCAGCTGCAGATTCACATAATTACCCTATATTCAGGTATATTTATTTGGCTTGTGCTCCATGAAGGTCAGTGCCATGTGTATTTTTGCTCACCGCTGCTCGCTGACCTGTACCATGAGTTTTTCATTTTTCCTCCAATATATCTCCAATTCTAATACAAGATGTATTACATTGAATTTATAAAATATCTTACTTATTTCTCACATCAGACTGATACTATATGATTATTTGTAGCAAAGGTCACTTTTCTTAATTACCTATGTTTTTATAATGCTTAATCTTGTCTCAGGTCAGTTAGTAAATATTCAGTACATTAATGCAATGGATAATTGTCTATGTCTGCAACCCTCTAAACTCTACACATCTAGGGACCATTAATAGTTGGCTTTCTGTTAGCTATCCTAGTTGGAGAATCATAGGTCAGACCCTAGGGTCCTGGAGCAGATCCAACTTTGTGCATGAAACTATTCTCTTATTGAGAAAAATAAAATAACAAAATAAAAATAAAATAAATAAAAAATTAGACTCAGTGGCTTGGTACTTGGCCCTAGTAGGGATTAAACCACTAAGATACCCCAGTCAAATTGTGACCTGAATTGTCAATCATAGAAGTTCACAAAATTCTAAAGTTGAGCTTGTGTACTGTATTCCACCATCACTTAGAAGTACTATATGCAAAATTTGGCTTAAACAGATCCTAAATTCTTGTATAAGTTAAGTGAATATGTGGCTCAGAATCCTAAGACATGCACTTTAACTATTTTGCTCCATCTGCTTCCATCCATATCTACTGTCTCAGTGAAAGTAAATATATGTACCATATGTACTTTCAATATATATATATATAGCTGAATTTTCAGATAGCTATTTGCAATATCTTTCCAGCAACCAGATGTACATTGCTGAAGCATCGTAGTCCCCTCATAGGAGTTGCATCCAAAGACAGTAGGAAGGATAATCTTCCTAGTAGGCAAAAGATCAAGAAGCACATTTGGTTGTCTGCTGTGCCTCAAGAGGGGGATGTAGCCAGAGGACTAGGTTGATTCTGATTCATGACCAGTTTGGTGGGATAACAACAAAGAGTTTGATAAGATAATCACAAAGAGCTTGATAAGATAATCACAAAGAACAAAATTGGAAGATTGTTTAAAGTGAAGCTGATAAAGAGAAATACAGATGGATTTTATTAATGGCATGAAGCATAAGGATATTTGTATCTAATGTGAGTGCTTACAGCAGGCATCCATTACAGAGTGTGATCTATATAATTTGTTACTGAATCTCGACTGTAGCTGCTGTTCAAGCTGTGATCTCTTTATTGGAACAAATTCACAGAGCAAAGCATTTAGTATTAAGCTACTAAGGTAGGGATATGGAAAATACTCTTCCTATCCCTACTTTCCCCCCTCATATCAATTAGTAAAGATGGCTTGAAGTGGCCACTTTCCACTTGTCAGAACAGCTGTCCACCTTGCTGTCTTAAATCAACACTCTATCAATACTCTAAATCTCTTCCATAATTATTACTCATGAACCTTAATTGTTTCCACATTGTAGAGAACATCATGCTGGTCTATTACTCTGCTGGCATGCTGATTAGACCTGGTGGGTTGAATGGAATGCTTTCTAGTTGCCTTTGTAAGACCCATACATAGAGGAAGACCACCCTACTGAGGCAAAAAGAAAAAAAGAAAAAAACCCCACAAAAACAAACGAACAAAACACACATACAAAAAATCCTCAGACTTTATAATCCTTATTTCAAACTGAGAAGTCTGTACAGGAAACTGGTTACAAAGTTACTGGAGGGGCTGGTCAACAAAAGAATAAGAGGGGAATTGTAGTTCTAAAATGGGAGGAGGGGAAACAGCCTCTCTGACCTTAATTTCTACAACTGTTGCTGTCTAGGCAGAAGTAGTGGGTTTACCCTGGACCCTAGTGGCCAGTGCAGAAGCAGTACAGTTTCAGTGGTTCTAGGTTTTTATGGAGTTGCACCTTTTTGGCAGATCAATAATTAAATGCGACAATATTTTTCACTTTAGAGTATTGACTCATATATGCTAGCCTTGGAACATTAGCTCTTCTGATCTCTGGGTTTCTCCTTCTTCCTGTCTATTTCTCTGGATGCCCTGCTTCTGTGGCCCTACAGATTGTTCTAATAATTTTGCAATGATTTGCTGTTCCATTCCCTCTTATTAAAACACCTAGACTTCATTCTATTCTTCTGCTCAAAACCTGGCTGAAACATTAATAATTGAATTACTGAGTCAATAATGACATGTAGCCTTAATGGGAACTTATTAATAACCAACCACAAGTTCTGCTCTTTTATTGCTTTGCAAATAGACCAATATGCCATGAGAAGCAGCATTAAGTTAAACTCCTCTTCAGAGCTTCTACCTAGCTCAGTAGGATATCCATGTCTCAAAATGAATTTTTATGATTTATTGTAGTAACTGTATGAAAAATCTAGGTTGTATTTTGTTGGCAGTATAAATATGCTGAACTTAATGGAAGAGTAGCATCCTCCCAAAGGGGGGGGGGAGACAACAGAAAACAAAATAACAAAACAAAAACAAAAACAAAAACAAAAAAAACCCTTTGTTTTGAAATAGTAACTTGAGTTTGTCATATGTATTTCACAGTGATATTAATTTCTTGGCTTCACACAAGGTTCTTAATTGAGACTTATAGTCAGATTTTTTTTTAGATTTTATTTATTTATTCATGAGAGACAGAGAGGGAGAGAGAGAGAGAGAGAGAGAGGCAGAGACACAGGCAGAGGGAGAAGCAGGCTCCATGCAGGGAGCCTGACCTGGGACTCGATTCAGGGTCTCCAGGATCAGGCCCTGGGCTGAACACAGGTGCTAAACCTCTGAGCTGCCCAGGCTGCCCTTATAGTCAGATTTTAGTGCAAGGTAAAACTGATTCAGAAATAGTCCACTTTTTCAATTTTGTCATTTTTAATGTAATTTTACAATTTAAATCAAACAGGATGAAATTATTATTTAAACTAGAATTTCAGAGGCACCTGGGTAGCTCAGCAGGTTAAGCATCTGCCTTCAGCTCAGGCCATGATCTCAGGGTCCTGGGAGAGAGCCTCACATTGGGTGAGCCTCCCTGCTTCTCCCTCTCCCTCTGCCCCTCTCCCCTGCTCATGTTGTTTTGCTCACTCTCTCTCTCTCAAATAAATAAATAAAATAAAATCTTAAAAGAAATAAAAATAAACTAGAACTTCAGGAGCACTGAACTGGAATTACAATAAGCAATTAAGCAAACATATAGGTTTCTTTCTATGAAAGCAAGGGTTATAATAGGTAGCACATATCCTTGATAAGAAAGGGAGAAGAAAGTAAAAACTGACGCTCTAAGCACAGCTGTAACCTTAAATTTATGTAAAAGAAATCACTACGGGGTAAATGATCTATTACCCTTTATAATGGATATATATGTCTATATATATATTCTGCTCACTAATTTTATTATACAGTCCTATCTTTGAGACTTTAACATGTGACAGGAAAACAAGATGGAAATATATTCTGGAAGAGCATATGTTATTTGTTTAGAATCATTCATTTGAAAATGTTAAAATGTCAGATTTTTAGGTTTTTAATTATATTTTATTATCATTTGATTTCATAAGCATACAAACCAGGTCAGGGCAAAATTAATGTGTGCTTTAGACTTCCTCTCTGCATAGGAGGAAACAATATTTGAATTCAGACTTCTGTTCAATATAATTGCTTCTCTATGTCTGCACATGTCTTACCAAGCCTTTTCATAGAAATAGAAAGTTTTGCTCCAGTGGGGTGGTAGAGACTGCTGGATAGTAGCTAAATAGATTTGCTTTTCCTAGCTACAATGCTGGATTACTGCTCCCACCTCCCTTCCAGATAAGTGTGGCCCTGAGGGTGGGTAATGGGGTTTGGGTGGAAGTAATATGCACCCCTTCTAGTCTGACTCTAGGGCTCAGCTCGCCCAGTATTTTCCCTTGTGTAGAGTTCTGAGGTAGAGGTATCGGTGTCCCTGAGTACCTCCTCTGAAACAGCAACAGCCAGGTTGTCAAGCTATTTAGAGGTTTTATATTGCTTTGCATTTGCTGAAGTCATTCGAAACAATAAAAGGGATCAAACAACTTCCATTTAACCCAGTTTAAAAAAAGTTATAGTCAAGAGTACTGTAAATGCTTTTACTATATTTTTGGTAAGTTTTATTTAAAGCAGTAGTTTAAAATTTATTATTCTTAATTTAAACTTTTGCAAGTAATTTGAAGGTCTACTATACAAAGTGATCTGTAATTACTCTAACTCATATACTTACATCATGAACCTACAAAGGTAAGTCAAATTTGGCTTATTACTCAGCCTGGCTAGCATCTTGCATCTCACAACTGGTTTAATTTTCCTGAACTAATTTCCCTCTATTTAGTAATGCTCAAGAAATAATAAAAAGACCTATGTTTTCATTTAACTTATGATCTAGTAGAAAAAATGCTGCTCATAATGTTAAAAAGAACTTATATTTTTTTCTTATTGAGAAAATACCTCCTCCCAAAGTACCTTATGGAATCATTATGCATAAAACTACTTACTATATATTTTTTAAAAATTCCACTACATTTTACATCATGTGATTTTGTTCATAACTTTTTAAATTTATTATAATTTTAGCACTAATGTACTTCATAATATTGTCAGGTCTTTAAATGACACTACAAAGTTATTGTGCTTGAAAGAGTTTCTCAAAAAGATAATGCTTTAAAAATTTATGTTTTCCAATAAACAAAACTAAAAGGTAGCCTTATTAATGGGAGAAGATATCTGTAATTGATGTATATAATAAAGGGTTAGTATCCAAAATATATAAAGAACTGATACAACTCAACACTAGAAACCCCCCCAAATTATACAATTTAAAATGGGGAGAAGACATGAACAGAAATTTCTCCAAAGAAGGCATACAGATAGCCAAGAGATACACGAAACACTCATCATCAGGAAAATGTAAATCAAAACTACAATGAGATATTACCTCATACCTATCAGAATGGCTAAAGTCAATAACACAGTTTGAAAAAAAAAAACACATGAAAAAAATGAAAAAAACACATGTTGGTGAAGATGTGGAGAAAAAGAAACCTTCATGCACTGTTGGTGGAAATGCAAACTGTTGCGGTCACTGTGGAAAACAGTATGGAGATTTCTCAAAAAGTTAAAAATAAGACTATCTTATGATTCATCAATTGTACTACTGGGTATTTACCCCCAAAATACAAAAGCACGGATTCAAAGGAAACCATGCACCCCTATGTTTAATGCAGCATTATTTACAATAGCCAAACTATGGAAGGAGATAAATGGATAAAGAAGTGGTATGCACACACACACACACACACACACACACACACAACAATGGAATATTATTCAGCCACAAAAAGAATGGAATCTTACTATTTGTGACAACATGGATCTAGAAAGTATGATGTTAAGCAAAATAAGCCAATCAGAGAAAGACATATACCATATGATTTCACTTATATGTGGAATTAAAAAAAAAGAGAAATGGAAGCGATAGATATGAACCAAGAAGCAGACTCTCAACTATACAGAAAATAAACTGATGGTTACCAGAGGGGATGTGGGGGAGGGTGATGTAGGTGATGGGGATTAAAGAGTACACCTACCATACGAGCACTGAGTAATGTATAGAACTGTTGAGTCACATTATTGTACACCTGAAAATAATATAACATTGTATATGAACAATATTGTGATTAAAATGAAAAATCTAATAGAGCAATATTGTCTAGATGCTTTGCTGAAGCAGAATGCACAAAAATACTGAAAACATTTTTTAAGATAGGTAGCAATTCACATACATTTTGATTATTTTGGATAGGAGTTGAAAGATACAAATAACATATTTGATGTAATCTTGTAGCTTTTCAGGACAAAACACCACATTTGACCTCATTTTTCTGAAGATTGATACTTATTTGTTGTAAGATCTTAGAGTTAACTGAGTTTTATTTTATTGAGCATATCATTTTTTATTTAATATTTTGCTTTTTACATAAGAAACATTTAAGCAGAAGATAATACCACTGAGAAATAAAAACTGACAAGGCTTCAAGGAATAGGAAATACAAGGAACAGACCACCACTGGGAGAATTTTTTCATAGAGGCTATGCACCACTTATCGATTCACTTTTCCTGTCAGAACTTTCAAGGTTTATTTTGAACAGATACTGGAGGACTCAATATTTAGATAAAGTATTCATAAATCACTTTCTTGTGATGTGTTAAGAGAATTTTGACTTTCAATAATACTTAGCATTTTAGTTTATGTCAAAATGTTAAAAAGGCTATGTTGAATCAAAATTCAAAAGAATCTGATTAAACTTGAGATGTGATTCCCGCAGGTGAAACAGTATTTGCTAAGAGAAGTCACTGTATGGAATGCAGAATAGGTATCAGTTATAAGGTTACATGGACAAAAGCCTACCAGCAATCATTCTTACTACGCAGTTTGATTCAGTTAAACAAAATAATTATGTTAAGAGCTGATGGTTTGTTTAAATGAATTCAGTAATTTTGTGTTGCGTTCTACTAGCACAGTCATATTTTCTTATACCTGCTATTGGTTTATCAAAAGTATAACTGGATACAAAGGAGAACCAGGAGAGTAGGAAAATTTGTACTTGAGGGTTCAGGACAAAGGTAATTTACTTACTT
The DNA here is from genome assembly GCF_048164855.1 of Canis lupus baileyi. Lineage (NCBI taxonomy): Eukaryota > Metazoa > Chordata > Mammalia > Carnivora > Canidae > Canis > Canis lupus. The sequence goes on along the minus strand of NC_132854.1, from coordinate 21,092,908 downwards.
ATTCAGGAAAAATAATTTTACAAATATAATAGGAGAGCCTTTTACATGAGTGTGAGCTCATCAAAAATTGAGTTAAGTTATATTACCCACAAATTCATGAGTGGATCTCCTGAGCATGTTTAAACCAACAAAATCTGTATAGATCCAAAATATTGTTTGTTATTATTAAAGCAAAGGCATAAACAGGAAATCAATGAATTAATCAAAGCACAGATTATGTAAGCAGTTGCTTTTGAAAGTTTACTGTTTTCAATTTCAAATACAGTCTCAGTTTTAGAAACTATTTAAGAAGAGAAAGCTCCACGTATATATTTTTTATAAAATGAGAAATATATTTGAGTAAAGACAAAGTGCAAGGTGAATGCTCTGTACTTTTTATAAAGACACAGGAAACACAATTTGCCAAACTGTTTTTTTTTTGTTGTTGTTGTTGTTGTTTCAGTAAGTCAATTAAGAAAGATGTTTTAAAAATGTTACAAGGGAAGTAGTTACAGAGCAAGATTATGATGTAATGAGTTTCTCATTTCTCCTTGTGAAGGATATAATTATGGAATGGATTAATCATTTAAACAAATAATAACCCTAGTCAGGTTGATAAAGTTTTTACATGTAATTCATGTAGACAATTTAAAACACATACATGCATGTATTTTTTGTTGTGAATGAACTGTAGCATTTAGTATATTCCGAGAAGCTTTGTCAACAATAAAAATGTTTGGGAGAATGAACCAAAGAATCAATCATGCTGTATTTAAAATGCCATTCTGGAAAATCTACTCATAGCCCTTTACAGTAATTCTGATACAATCTATAAACAATGTAATATAATTTCATTAAACAAAAAAGAAGTGGGCTCTTTCTATGGAATGACTATTACTTAGAGTATTTGATAGCTAAGCCCTCAAGGGTTACCAGGAAGCCTTCTGGTTTTTATTTTGTTTCTGTCCAGACAGAATTACTGTTAGTACTTTCTGACACTTTCTTTTTCTGCCATATTTTATTAGAGTTGGTTTTAAACATGTCTGAACTAAAATAGTGGAACCAGATCTTAAAGAATCATTTCCTTTGATAATTCTCAAACTAATAAACTAGTATCTTGGGTTGCACAAGGAAATTAGAAAGTATTTTTTCCTTTGAATATCTGGAAGTCAGAATGGTACATTTTTAGCTTAAAAAAGTGGAGCAACAAAGAAACTTACGTTTCTATTCATTAAAAACATTTCATTATGGAAAATTTTAAAGGTATTAAAAAGTGGAGGGAATAATATGATGACTTTATTCCATGTAACTTTCAGCTTCAGTAAGTGTCAATTTTATTCCATTTAGCCTCTTCCAACCAAGTATTAGTTTATATTAAATACCAACTTAAGAAATTATCATGCTATTAACCGAAGTCCTTTATATTATCATGTCTAGTCAGTGTTCACATTTACTTTTTACTTTGTTAGATTCAGAATTCAAATAAGGTCTGTTACACTGCACTAGATTAAATATGAAGTCTTGTTTAATCTAGGCACCTCTGTATTTATTTTTAAATTATTATTATTCCTTGCTACATTTGGTTGAAGAAATAGTCTTAGTGATGTGGCATTTTTAGATATCTCCTAAGGAGATATTTCCATCTTCATATACACAGTACAAAAACATAGCTGTCATTGATGGAAAGGCATCTCTTCTTAATATAGCAGGGGAGAGAAAGCCCCTGATGTAGCTAGCCCCTTATCTCAGTTTTGACAGATTTGCCCATCAGAAATTGCAGGAGTCAGATCAGACTTAGCAAAGAAAATTTCACATTGCTGAGCCCAGGCTTAGCCTCTAAATGGCTAGTGTCATGGCGACTTTGTGCATACGTGTATTGGGCATATATCAAACTAAAGAGAATGATATCCAGAGATCATAAAATATTGTTCATCTCATTTTTAAGATGCAGTGTATATTCTTTAGTAGACATTCAGAGAGAAACAAGTATCTTCACATCTTCTGTACCCTTTGAGAAGTCCATCCACATACCTCTTTTCTGTATCTTCAGGTCAATTTTTCAATCCCAATCTTTCTAAGATTCTAATCATCTGGTCAAATTAGAATGTTAATACTGCAGCAATTATTTCCTTTGATGCTGCATATCAATTAACAGAATCTATAACCATTTTTTTTCTTCCTAAATCTGCTGATGTTGAGAAACTATCCATGGGTCTATTGCTGTGAAATAAGGTAAGGGGAATATGTAGCAAGATCAGGTGCACTGGGAACCTTAGCCATATGCATCTGGAATCCATTTTTATCATAAAGATCTATTCAATACTGATCCTGTATATACATTTTCAATTGAGGATGAGTTATACTTGTAACTTGAATGATTTTATGACATATTGGGTCAGAATCCAAATAATAATCAGTTTATTTGATTCTATGATATTCATATTTTATTACCTTAATAATGAGACAAGACCTGTTTCTCAAAACTAGAAGAAAAAAATATGACCTTTTTCCAAAACCCTGGAAGTTGGTTTAGTGATTCCCTTATTAAGCTTTGTGGTGGCTCTATACAATATTCTACATGTCAAGGATACATACATTAGAGTTAGATCTGTTTGGTTGTGAGGCAAAAATAGCAAAATATCTTTTATAGCAGACTGAAATTGCTGCAAAGCCTTCTCTTGCTCTTAGCCCTTCTCAAAGTGACAACTTTATGGTTACCGCATTAGTGAGCCATAGAAACACATTCAAATATGACTTATATTGCCTCTAAAATTGCAAAAGCCCCATTAAGAATTATTCCTATTTTTTTGGTCATAGTCAGTGTAAGATATAACAAACCATTTTTCTGTTTTGTTTTGTTTTGTTTGTTTTGGAGGGTCAGGATCTTTGGACAGAAATTTCACCAAGGTTTTGGATTCAAGCATGACCCATATTATTTAGGGGTTTCTCTCCCATTATCTGAGATGCATACCATTGGTAAGACCTGTTCATTCTATAGACTTGCTAGTTTTGTTTTAATTAGGTGCAATTAGCATGACATCATGTATTTAATTGGCCACTGTGATTATCCAAGATTATAATTAAGATCTTAGTAAACTTGATCAGTGACTACTGAAAGTAAAGCCCCATGGTCTAAGGCTGATTTGAAAACTTTTTGTTATTGGCCCATAATGAGATAAATACATAAATAGAAGTATGTTTTTATTTACGCTATTAGAGACACATTAATACATAGATTAGAGATCAAATAGTACTGGAGAGATTATGGGCAGAAATATGAGTGTTGGCATGGTTCTGAGGCAAGACCATGAAATTATACTGTCATCCCATCTAGACGATAACAAACAATTTATTGTGATAGATGTAAATTGATATAAAGGAGAGGAACTAGATCAATAGCTGCAAGTGCTGGGTAAACCAAGTGCTGGGTAAAACTTGTTCCAGGTGAGATAACATATCTGGGAAAGCATTTGGAAGTGTAGGACCCATGCAATTAAGATTATAATCCATAATTTAGTGTTAGGTTTCATCTGCCTTTTACATAAGAAATACAGCCAAGTGGGATCCCTTGGTGGCGCAGCGGTTTGGCGCCTGCCTTTGGCCCAGGGCACGATCCTGGAGACCCGGGATCGAATCCCATGTCAGGCTCCCGGTGCACGGAGCCTGCTTCTCCCTCTCCCTCTGCCTGTGTCTCTGCCTCTCTCTATCTCTCTCTCTGTGTGACTGTCATAAATAAATAAATTAAAAAAAAAAGAAAGAAATACAGCCAAGTAAATGGTAGTGTGATGGGAATCTTCATCTCTCCATCTTCCAAGGCATTAATTGTGGCATATTTTTTTAAACAGGAAATTAATTTTATTTTTAAATCCAAGGGGCCAGAACAAATAAGGAGACTCCTACCCTTGGCTGGCAAACTTAGGTGGTGGCCAAGAAGATTGGGGGAGAGGATGACAGCAAATGGGTGGGTAGGAACACGTCCATATAAACCAGTGGGGGAGGCCCTCTTCACTCTGGTGCAGCCTCCATCAAATACCCGTTCTCCGGAGCAAGATACCCATCACCTCCCTCAGACTCCATGTACATGTCTCGGTTTTCGTTGCCCAGACCCTCCAGCCCATTGTCCTGGCCACCAACACCCCCACCTCGGGCCTCATCCCTGCCCCGTTCACCACCCCGCTCCCCCCGCTTGCAGTTCCCTAAGATATTTGCAGTTCCCTAAGATATAAACTTTATTTGGTTCATTATCCTGATAAGAGTAATTTATAGTACTATTCATAATATAAAAGCTAGGATGAACATCTTAATATACCGTGCACTCCTGGACACTTTTCTAAGTAAAAAGGGGTGCAATAATCACATTTGGACAGTAGGTGTAAATTGAGTTTGGGCAGAATGTATAGTAAATCAAGTGTCTTTCAATCTGTAAACCTGGATTCTAATGTTGGGATTTCAGATTATGCCTATTATGATTATGGAAAAGAAAACATAAGGCATACCTGCCAAAATTGAGCCCCTGCTAACCCACTATCCCACTGACATGGTCTTGTGTCAAAATTTATTTTTATCTTCACACTACCATAGACAGCGTGTTGTTTTTGGTCTTCAGAAAATTGCATTATATTATAGTTAATACCTATATATCCTCAAAAGTCCTGAGTAATTCCCATTTCCCAGTATCCTGTCATCTTTATAAATGGTCTCAGTTCCTTTATAGATAGCCTTGGAAGCATAATTGGAGTTAGCATTTCTCAATGTTGTAGGGTCTTTCCATAAAAAAAATTTAGCCTTTTACTGACTCAAGATTACAGAACTTTGAATAGTCTAGACATATCTTTAGTTTTATTACTTTCTGTTGTGACAATACAAATACATCTCTCAACTAAAAGATTTTTTCTATCATATATATCAAGTAATAATAGTATATTAATCTCATATTTTATTGCCAGTAATCTATCATTAATTGGCCACTGCAAAAAATGATGTCAGACAAAGTATTTTGAGTACTACTTAATTGTGCTGCCTATTATGGTGTTTATGCTTACTTTGTCTCTAGTTATTAAGTACTAATATTTTATCTGTTGCTCCTGATATAATTATATTCATGGAAACCATCTCACTCATTTCAGTGATGCCATTTCTTGTCATCATTTATGGTCTACAAACCAGCCACAATAGACTTAATGGAGAAGATGTTACAGCCCTCATTAGTGCATCTTAAGTTTTAGTGACATGCTGGAGAATATATCAAGCAGGTGGAATTGCCAGTAGCACATGATAAATACACTCCAGCATCCCATATCTCTAAACCTTTGGGATTTTTTTTCTCTTCATTATTCTAGGACATTTTTAGTATCTCAACCCAATTGAATCTGAGCCAAGACCATTGAAGATCAAGTTTTAGTCAGTATTTCAAACTCTTGAGTCACCTCCAACTATACAGACAAGCTTTTTAAATCCCAAATCATTAAGTATATCCAAGTCAATAAATTCAACCTATTTTAGTGTTATAAATGCATTATTCTATAGGACTAACATTCTTAGCATCCATTCATGAAATGCTCTAGACCATTACTTCCTGTATTTGCCTGTCTCTCCATTGTGGGAACAGTGGTTTGTCCACTCTACTTCCCTCCCTCAAAAGCCCAAAAAGAGTTGTTGATTTTTGAATCTGTTCAGCTTTTTTCTTGTTGTTGGAACAGAGTGGTGACTTTGAAGATCCTTACATGCATAACTAGAAACTGGAAGTTTCCAGGATTTCTTAAATAAATGTCACTCAATTTGTTGTATGTTGCACACTTGTGTTTAATTAGTAGGTTCCAGAGATGGTTGTTTTGAAAGTTTTCTCCAATTTACCATTGCTTTTTTAGGGAAAAGATGCCCTAACTTTCTGGAAGTCCCACTCATCCATTGAGCATTCTACTTTATTTTTACATGTGAAGTTAACACGAGTTGTCATCTTATATGTTAGAAAAAATTTTGGCCTCTGACATCTCTACTTGGTGTTATCTATTTCCTTCCCTATTTAGCAAGCTTTGGATCAGTGAAATCTGTAATCTACCTTCAAATGCCTTCCTTCTCAGTTATTTCTTGTTATATCACAGGCTGATTTCTATCAGAATGATTTTGCTGAAACTGATGTTGACATAATTATCAAATTACAAAAAAGTTACTTAAAAATTCAAATCTAATAGATAAATTTCATCCCTCTACTTATTGTTATTGTCTACATTAATATTGTTAATACATCACAATTTTTTTCTCTTCTGGGCAATTTTCTGCAAATTTACCTGTTTTTAAGCTTTACACTGCTTCTCAATCTGAGCATCATTTCTGGGTGATGGTCTTATGCCTTTCTGCAGTTACATTCTATACATTGATTGTTCTCTTATATTTATCCACAGTCAATATATTTCTTTGTGTAAAGCTATAAACTGCCCACTCAGGAAATATGCTTGAGCAGTTCCCAAGAACATCCAACTTAACAAGTTTCAGATTGATCTTACTTCTCTACTTTTTACTTTCTTGTGCTCCCCATCTCCATCCATAGTTACACAAGCTGGAAACCTAAGCCTCACTCCTCATAACTCCCTCTATCATCACATAAACAGCCCAACAGTTACCAAATTCCACTGATTCTATCTGCTAATTATCCGTTAAGTGCCTTCACTTTTCTACATACCACATGCCACTTATTAGTGTGTATCACCATTACCACTTTTGACTTGGATTCCCACAACCACTCCAGATTCTTTTTACTACTGCTTTTCTTTTGTACCATAATACATATACTTCTTAGTGAAGACATAAAAATGGTTCTAAAATGCAAATATCTCCATTCTACTTGTCTGCCTAATAGTATTTAAGAGCTTCCATTACCCGCAGGAAAAAGTCCAAACATTTTAGTATGCCATATATATACGCATTCCTTTATAAACTTACCCATGTTTATTCTTATAGTCTTTTATAGGCCACTATTACTTTGTGTTAAATTTATAGTGACTTTCTTACTACTCTCCAAATGTGCCATTCTTTATCTTCCCTTCTGGTGATTACATGTGCTGCTTTTTTTTGCCAATAACTCTCTTTCATTCTTTTATTTCTAGTGCAAATTCCTCTCATCCTCAAGAGCCATTGAGATACCAATACACACATTATGTTGTCTTTTCCTTCTCTGTTTACCCTTATTCCCAATAATATACCTATTATAGTGTGTTTTCCCTGACAATGCTCTTGCAGTTTGTGGCTTTAATCTTCTGTAAATTTTTTGAGAGCAGGGAATATCATGTAATATTTTAATCACAATGACTAGCATAAAGCTAAACCCATGATAAGTGTGAGTTCAATGCCATTTATAAAGACAAGTTGAAGAAAAAAAAGAAGTTCTCCAACAAAATATTATCTCTAGGGAAGCCTGGGTGGCTCACCGGTTAAGCGCTGCCGACTTCGACCAAGGGCGTGATCCTGGAGACCGCGGATAGAGTCCCACATCGGGCATCCTGCATGGAGCCTGCTTCTCCCTCTGCCTTTGTCTCTGCCTCTCTCTCTCTCTCTTTCTCTCTCTCTCTCTCCCTCTCGCTCTCTCTCTCCCCCTCTCCCTCTCTGTGTCTCTCATGAATAAATAAATAAAATCTAAAAAAAAAAAAAAAAACAAACCACTATCAGGGATTATTTCATAAAGCAAAGTATCTTCCTTAATGGGAATGATAAGCTCTACTTCAAATGTTATTATAAAAATAGGTAAAAAATATTATTTCTAATGAATATTTAAATAGTTTTGTAATAGCCACTGTGTGTGGAACCAAACAAAATATTTAGCTAGTATACTAAAGTAAGGTCAATATTGGCCAAACCTAGAACACTTTAAGCTTACTACATCCCATTCCACGGGTTGCCTTTTAGTTTTGTTGATTGTTCCTTTGCTGTGCAGATGCTCTTTATTTTGATATAGTCCCAACAGTTTATTTTTGCTTTTGTTCCCCTTGCCTCAGAAGACACATCTAGAAAAAAGATTGGGCTAATCTCAAAGAAGTTACTGCCTTGTTCTCTTCTAGGATTATTATGGTTTTGAGTTTCATATTTAGGTCTTTAATCCATTTTGAATTTATGTTTGTGTATGGTGTAAGAAAATGGTTGTGTGTGTTTTTTACTTTTGCGTATAGCAGTCCAGTTTTCCTAACACAATTTGTTGAAGAGATTTTTCCCCATTCAATACTTTTTCCTGCTTTGTTGAAGATTAATTGACCATACAGCTGTGAATTTATTTCTGGGTTTTCTGTTGTATTGCTCTATATGCCTATTTTTGTGCCATTACCATACTGTTTTGATTACTACAGCTTTGTGATATAACTTGAAGTCCCAGATTGTGATTGCTCTAGCTTTGTTCTTTTTCAAGAATTCTGTGACTGGGGTCTTCAATCATTCCATACAAGTTTTAGAATTGTTGGTTCTAGTTCTGTGAAAAATGTTGCTGATATTTTAATAGGGATTGCATTAAATGTGTAGATTTCTTTGGATAATACAGACACTTTAACAATATTTGTTCTTCCAATCTATGAGCATGGCGTATCTTTCCACTTCTTTGTAACGTCTTTAATTTCTTACATAAATGTTTTACAGTTTTCAGAATACAGGTCTTTCACCTTTTGGGATAAGAATATTTGTAAATATTTTATTATTTTTGGTACAATTGTAAATGGAATAGTTTTCCTAATTTCTCTTTCTGCTGCTTCATTATTAGTGTAAACATGCAGTAGATTTCTGTACACTGATTTTGTATCTTGAATAAATTCTTATTGAACTTATTCATCAGTTCTAGTAGTTTTTTGGTGGAGTCTTTAGGGTTTTTCTGTATATAGTATCATGTCATCTGCAAATGGTGAAATTTTGCTTCTTCTTTATCATTTTCTTCTGAGTTTTGACATACCTTTTAAGTTCCCTAGCAATATCTTCTTTGTATATTTAAGAGATATTTATTGAGATATAAATTACATACACTAACATGAAACCTGGTAAATGTAGAGTTTGATGAGTTCAACAAATATGAATTATCATGTAACTATCACCAGTCACAATATAGAGTATTGTCATTCCGGCTGGAAGTTCCCTAATGTCTCTTTGCTCTGAGTATCCCCCAGCATCCTAGCCTTGATCTCCTTCCCTATAATTTCCCTTTTTAAAAATGTCTATATTTGAAATTATACTTTATGTTGCCTTTTTCTCCTCTAGCCTTTTCCACTTAATGCAGTGCTTACAATAATATTTATTCCTGTTCTTACATTAATTAGCAATTCATTCTCTTATTGATGAAAAATACTCCCATATTTTTGATTTACTACAAACTGTTCCTCCACTCTCCTGTTGATAGACATTTGAGTTGGTTCTAGTTTGGGATGATTATGAATAAAGCTGCTATATAAAAACCATTTGTTGAAATGTCATTTCTGCATGAACTTTATCTTGTCAGCTATATGGCACATTAATTGACCATTATATATAGGACTCTCTATTATTGTCTATTATCTTCCATTGTTAGGTCTGTAGTTATGCCAATGCAAGCTCTCTTGCTTGCTGTATATGGTATAATTGAATGAAATAGGGTTAGTCCTTCAAATGTATTATTTTTTCAATTGCTGTGGCTATTTAGGTAGGTCCTTTGCTTTCTCACATAAATTTTGGAGCCAACTTTTCAGTGTCTCCAAAAAGTGTATGTTGGGCTTGGATTGGCATTGTGTTGAGTCTATAGATTAGTTTGGAGAGACCTTATATTTATATATTAAATATTTTGATCTCTGCATATATTTCTCCATGTATTTAGGTCTTTACTCTTTTTAGCAATTTCACGTATAGTAGTTTTTGTTCTACAAATCTTACAAATATTGTATTTGATTCCCTCAACATTTCATGTTTTTATGCTGTAGTAAATTTTATATTTTTATTTTAATTTCCAATTGTTTCTTCCTAATTTATAAAAAGACAACTGACTTCACTTATTGACCTTGTGCTCTGCTACTTTAAGAAATGTACTTCTTAGTTTTAGTGGCCTTTTTAAATTTTATTTTCTAAATTGAAATACACTGTATTAAGAGTTTCAGAGGTAGAATTTAGTGATTCATTAGTTATATGCAACACTTTGTGCTCATGATTTCAAGTGCCCTCCTTAATGCCCATCACCCAGTTACCCCATGCCCACACCCACCTTCCCTCCAATGACCCTCAGTTTGTTCCTATAGATAAGAGTCTCTTATGGTTTGTCTCCCTCTTTGTTTTTGACTTACTTTATTTTTCTTTCCTTTCCCCTATGTTCCTCCATTATTTCTTAAATTCCACATATGAGTAAAATCATATGGTATTTGTCTTTCTTTGACTGACCTATTTCATTTAGCATAATACCATCTATTTCCATCCATGTTGTTGCAAATGGCAAGATTTCATTCTTTTTGATGGCTATATATATATACACACACACACACAGACACACACACCAGACACACACACACATACACACACACACACACACATAGAAGCTCTTCTTTACCCATTCATCTGTTGATAGACATTTGGGCTCTTTCCATAGTTTGGCTATTGTGGACATTGCTGCTATAAACATTGGGGTGCAGTTGCCCCTTTGAATCATTTGTGCCTTTTGGATAAATACTTAGTAGTGCAATTGCTGGGTTGTAGGGTAGCTCTATTTTTAACTTTTTGAGGAAACTCAATACTATTTTCCAGAGTGGCTGCACCAGTTTGCATTCCCACCAACAGGATATGAGGATTCTCTTTTTTCCACATACTTGCCAACATCTGTTGTTTCCTAAGTTGTTCATTTTAGCCATTCTGACTGATGTGAAGTGATATCTCATTGTGGTTTTGATTTGTATTCTCCTGATGCTGAGTGATGTTGAGCATTTTTTCATGTGTCTGCTAACAGCATTTTTATAAATTCCTTAGGACTTCTGAGTAGAAAATTATGGAATGTCTTAGAATAGATTGGATTCTTATCTAATAGATTTTTACCTTTCTTATCAATCTGAATAGATTGTATGTGTTGTTTCTTGCTTTATTGCACTGGTTAAGGACTCTGCACAATGTTTAATAAAAATGACCATGAAAGTTTCCTGATTTTAGGAAAGCATCCTGTCTTTTGTTTAAATGTAATATTAGCTTTAAGATACTTTTAAGTGTCTATTACTAGTTTGAAGCACTTCTATTTCTTGATTATTGAGACAATGTTAAATATTGCATATAAAAACAATCTGTAGATAATGTGTGTGATTATTGAATAATGTTATTTTCTGGCTTGGACAGTTTACAGGTCTTTGTGGCAGGCAGTGGATCAGGCACACTAGTAAACTGGATCATCTTGATCAATTCCAAGATTAGAATGATCCAGCACTGGGGCACTTGGGTGGCTCAGTCGGTTAAGGACCTGCCTTCAGCTCAGGTCATGATCCCAGGGGATGGAGCCCCACATCAGGCTCCCTGCTCACTGGGGAGTTTACTTCTCCCATTGCCCATGGTGCTGTCTCTACTTGTATTTTTTGCTCACTCTTTCGTAAATAAATAAATAAATAAATTCAGAAAGAAAGAAAGAAAGAGAAAAAGAAAGAAAGAAAGAAAGAAAGAAAGAAAGAAAGAAAGAAAGAAAGAAAGAAAGAAAGAAAAGAAAGAAAGAAACAGGGGATCCCTGGGTGGCCCAGCAGTTTAGTGCCTGCCTTTAGCCCAGGGCGTGATTCTGGAGTCGCGGGATCGAGTCCGGCGTCAGGCTCCCTGCGTGGAGCCTGCTTCTCCCTCTGCCTGTGTCTCTGCCTCTCTCTCTCTCTCTGTCTCTCATGAATAAATAAATAAAATCTTTAAAAAAAAGGAAGGAAAGAAAGAAAGAAAGAAAGAAGAAAGAAAAAAAGAAAGAAAGAAAGAAAGAAAGAAGAAAGAAAGAAAGAAAGAAAGAAAGAAAGAAAGAAAGAAAGAAAGAAAGAAAGAAAGAAAGAAAGAAAGAACAATCCATCACTGAGCTTCAGTAGTGATATAGTTTGCTAATATTCTTCTAAAGGTGTAATCCTGAATGCATGGAGTATTCACTAGGGCCTTCTCAAGGTAAGCAATCTTGAAATCCACGTTTATTGTCAGTTCTTTCATTCTTGGAAAAAACAAACCAAATCAAAACAAAACAACAAAAAAACAAAAACCCTGCTTGGCTTCTGTTCTTTTCAAGCCTGAGGATCATCATATAACCCAAGGAGAAATATAGCACCAAATGTCTTGGTCACCTCTTTTGGTTTCTCTTTTCTTTCTTTCTTTCTTTCTTTCTTTCTTTCTTTCTTTCTTTCTTTCTTTCTTTTTTTTTTTTCCTTATAAATTTTGATTACATTATTAGCACCGTGATGCTTTCAAATAGACAAAAATCGCTCTGGTCTTATGGTTAATACCAGCAGGAAAGCTGACTTGAAAAAGCCTAGCTTGTAATTACTAGAAAGAGAACCTGAAAATACTTATTTTTCTCAATATTTTATTTATTCATGAGAGGCACAGAAAGAGAGAGAGAGAGAGATGCAGAGACACAGGCAGAGGGAGAAACAGGCTCCACACAGGGAGCCTGATGCGGGTCTCGATCCCGGGTGATCCAGGATCACACCCTGGGAGGAAGGCGGTGCTAAACTGCTGAGCCTCCCAGGGATCCCTAACTATATATATTCTTTTTTTTTTTTAATTTATTTATGATAGTCACACACACAGAGAGAGAGGCAGAGACATAGGCAGAGGGAGAAGCAGGCTCCAGGCACCGGGAGCCCGACGTGGGATTCGATCCCGGGTCTCCAGGATCACGCCGTGGACCAAAGGCAGGCGCCAAACCGCTGTGCCACCCAGGGATCCCCCTAACTATAATATTCTAACCACAATAGCAATCTGTAAAATACAACTTCAATTATTAGCTTTCAATTTGGGGGAATAATTGAAACATAATACATTCACACACCAAATGTTTGATATTTGCTTTGCATTCAAATGTATATATTGTTATCATATAATGAAAAGATGTGGGCAGCCCGGGTGGCTCAGTGGTTTAGCATCGCCGTCAGCCCAGCCTGATCCTGGAAACCCCGGGATCGAGTCCCATGTAAGGCTCGCTGCAGCATGGAGCCTGCTTCTCCCTCTGCCTGTGTCTCTGCCTCTGTGTGTGTGTGTGTCTCATGAATAAATAAATAAAATCTTTAAAAAAAAAGATGGAAGTAGATTAAGTAATAAATGAGAAGTGTGATTTGAAGTCATATGGATATTACTGAAAAGCTAAAAAAAAAAGTTAAGAAAATCAACTAATAAGATATCAACAATTTACTTTGGCTTATCACATGTGTTTCTTTACTGTATGTGCTGTAATAAATTACCACAAACATGTTGGCTTAAAACAACAAATGTATCCTCTCTCTCAGTTTTAGAGGCCAGAAGTCCAAATTCAGTTTCACTGGGCTGATTTTAGATGTCAGCAGGGCTCTGGTGGAGAGTCCTTTTCTCCTTTCTTCCAGCTTGTGGGGGCTTCTATCACTCTTCATCACATATCTCTTTCTCAGTGACAGACACTTTCTGTATGTGTGAGATCATGTCCATCTGGCTCCCTCTTACAAGAATACATGTGGTTGCATTTAGGGACTACTCAGATAATCCAAGACACTCTCCCCATCTCAAGATCTTCATCTTAATCATATCTGCAAAATTCTACTATGCTATCTAAGATAACATCCACAAGTTCCAGGGATTAGGGCATGGATATCTTTATTATTACTATTTCTCAACATACTGCATTTCCAATCTCTCAAATCTGCCAAAATCAGGAAGACGGATTTACAATAATGAACGATATTTTACGTATTGATTATGCACCACTCTTTTAGTAATGACCCATGGCATTGCTTTGTTTCATTGTTTTTAGGCTGAATATGATTATGATTACGATTATTTAAAGATTTTATTTATTTATTCATGAGAGACACAGAGAAAGAGAGAGAGGCAGAGACACAGGCAAGGGAGAAGCGGCTCCACACAGGGAGCCTGACGCGGGTCTTGATCCCGGGTCTCCAGGATCACGCCCTGGGCGGAAGGCGGCGCTAAACTGCTGAGCCACCCGGGCTGTGCTGAAAATTATTAAAGTAGAAATGGAAGGATGACATTACAATGAATGTCAATGTATAACCAGCATTTATAATAATAGATGAAAGCATATCATATGACTGCAATTTGAGAAATATTTAAAATGTTTCATAGGAAATATTTACTGTAGCCTGTTATTGTAAATAATTTCTATTTAAAATTAACCTCTTATTTTATCTAGAGGACTACATTTTCATTATCAGTCCTTTCAAGTATTTATAGATTGTGTTATCACAGAAACTTACAAAACAGCAGAAGCTATTTAGTTCAAAACTTGAGTGCCAAGTATTTCTCAGTTCTAGCTTAGATTACTCTAATATTTTACATTTTATCTTAAAGTCATTTCTATTATCCTCTAATAATTTTATTTTATTATTTTTATAAAGTTGTAGTGTATTTCAAATACCATAGAAAAATACAGAATTTCATGTGTTGCTTAGAACTTCTTAGTTTGGAGACATTGAATAGGATAATATGATTCTGTTTTAATTACTGAGTATAGGTTGGAGAGGACCAAAAAGGTTCGGAGTTTGATCAGGAAGCTATTGCATTAGTTTAGGCAAGAGAAAATAAAAATTCAGATAAAAAAATCGTTGATATATGTGCAAAGAAAGGATGAAAGGGTGCATTAAAGTAATATTTAGTAAATGACTTTGGTAATAATTTGTAATGGATTATTTATGGAGAATCTGATAGTACATACTTGCCTGAGGTAGGAAATTCTGGAAAAGTATAGGGTTTTAGTTGTCTTAGGAAGATATTATGACTTTATGAGGAGCATTACAAAATTAATATTTTGTTGAGATATACTTGGAGTGCTATCAAATAGGTAGCTGGGAAGAAGCTCTATAAATAAATAAATAACTACTAGCAAAGATTATTTTCCTATTCTGTGGTCTCTGGTATGTTCATTTACTGCATAACAGAATAACAAATACTCCATTACATACCCTGACAAAGGAAATAGAGTAAGTTTTAAGTGATATTTTCACAAGAATATTTAATGCAAATATATTATGTACTTCGCCCTGTTGCTGTCACTTGAGAGAAAACTACTTGTGCATTCTTTAAATTGTCTTTAAATTATTTTAGTTGTCTTTAAATTGTCAACAATCATATTAATTTATTAAAGCCATAGAGTTTAAAACTGTCTAAAAATTGAGCTTTATAGTTTCCTCAGTATACCACATTTTATGGCATATATATATATGTGACTATAATAAACATTGAATATGGAGTTTTTTTATTATTTTTTTAAAGATTTTTATTTATTTATTCATGAGAGACGCAAAGAAAGCGAGAGAGAGGCAGAGACACAGGAAGAAGGAGAAGCAGGCCCCACTCAGGGAACCTGATGCGGGACTCGATTCTGGGACTTCAGAACCACGCCCCAAGCAGGACGCAGATGCCCAACTGCTGAGCCACCCAAGTGTCCCGTGAATATGGAGTTTTTAATACCTTATTCCTTTTTTTGGTGATATCAACAGTCTAGTTTTTAAATATATGTCATTATTAAACACAGTGTTTTAAATATAACTTATGATTACATATGATATTAAAATTTCATTTTACCACTTCATCAATTATTATTTAAATCATGTGCTTGCAGATTTTGGTTTCTCCCAACACAGTTGTTAACACTACTTTCCTGTTTAACCTAATTTAAATGATTGAAAATGTAACTTTAGACATGGTAGTAATAATAAAATGACCTTGATTTATTATTTTTTTAAAGATTTTATTTATTCATTAGAGTCACAGAGAGAAGCAAAGACATAGGTAGAGGGAGAAGCAGGCTCCCTGCAGGGAGCCTGATGTGAGACTCAATCCCAGGGTCCTGGGATCACAACCTGAGCTGAAGGCAGGCGCACAACCACTATGCCACCCAGGTGTCCCCCTTGGTTTGTTATTGTGCAAAAAATCTATTTATCTTTGAGTTTATATATGGCATATGAAATGATATTTGTGGATCATATAAAGTACATGTATTTTGCATTTGGACATTCTTGTTAAATAAGTTAATAGACACTGTAAACTCAATTCACAGCAGATCTAAGAGCCAATAAAATAGATCTGCAGCCCATTCCAGGTAAAGTCCTGTTGACAGTCACTTAGTGACTTGTGAATAAAGCTAAAACAAATGTCCCTTATTAAAGACATGGACAAACAATGGCTTAAACAGTCCTAAGACACAAAAAATCTCCATGAAAGGGTTGGACATACTGCATTTAGTTGACTAGGTGTCAGTGATGTCCTTAAGGACTTAGACCTTTGTCTTTAGTAATAGAAAAACCTAAGGCAACTTGATCTTCTTTTCGATTTTGTTAAAGAATTTATCTTCTACACATTTCTGTTCCTTTAGGAAACTGGTAGAATAATATATTTTTGATAAAATTTTGATTATCCTTCAATTATTCTGTGTTACTTTCCTGCAGAAGCACGTATGCCTGCCATATGCGGACTGATTTCTGCCACTCTTCTATATTCTTGCGAAATAAAATTTACAACATTCAGGACTATTATTGATATTTGTGCCAGTCGTATGTAAACATAAAATTTATTCTACATATTTGTAAAGTACGTATTTATACAGTAATTTTTACATATTTGTAATTTTTCATTTTTCATACTTAAATTATAATATAAATTATATTAAGAAATAGATTAATGCAATGACCCATTGTGTAGATCAATAATATGAAGATTAGTCAGTCTCTCAGACTATTTTTAAGAGAAGTCACAGATACTACAGATGCAAAGAGTTTTGACTTCCAGTTTCAGTGAAATTACAGGTGTTATTGGTCTAAGTTTAGTTTTAGATACCTTGAATGCAACAGCTTCAAATGGGATGAGAAATGGTCATATGCCTACTAGTATATACATAAATTTTCTTTGTACTTAGAGATAACTCACTTAAAAAAGAAATCATTATTCTAAGTATGTTTTTTTTTTTTTTTTTGATAAAAGAGAGCACAGAGGGAGAATGAAAGGGAGAAGCAGATCCCCTGGTGAGCAGAGAGCTCCATGTAGGATTAGATCCCAGGACCCAGAGATCATGACCTGAGCTGAAGGCAGATGCCCAACCACCCGAGCCACCCAGGCACCCTAAATATGAATATTTTTTAGATATTTATTTATTTATTCTGGAGAGACAGCACACGTGCATGAGCATGGGGTGGAGTGGCACAGGGAGAGGGAGAGAGTCTTAAGCAGATGCCACACTGAGTGCAGAGCCCAAGGTAGGGCTTAATCTCACAGTCCTGAGCTGAAACCAAGAGTCTCCCGCTTAACTGACTATGCTACCCAGGTGCCTCTAAATATGAATATTTTAATCTCCATTCCTATGATGTTTTTTTTTCTAAATATTTTATTTATTTATTATGAGAGACACACACACACAGAGAGAGAGAGAGAGGTAGAGACACAGGCAGAGAGAGAAGCAGGCTCCATGCTGCAGGGAGCCTGACGTGGGACTTGATCCTGGGTCTCCAGGATCATAACCTTGGCTGAAGGTGGCACTAAACTGCTGAGCCACACAGGCTGCCCTGCTGTGATGTTGTTAATGAAATAAACTACCATAAATTTTCAGAGTTAAATTAAGAATGCTCAGTTTCAGCATTGAGAATGCTCCTGAGTTCTTAGCATAGTGTCTCTGAATCCATCACATATTTCACTCACTAGTTCTTTCATGATGACACCCGTTGGTTACATTCCTTCCCACATTAAGAACTACACATGATCAGGACACTTGAGTGTGGGTTAAGCATCTGACTTTGGTTTGGGTCATGATCTCAGGATCTTGATATCAAGCCCCACATAGGGCTTCCTGCTCAGTGGGGAGTCTGCTTCTCCTTCCCCCTCTTTTTGCCCCTCTCTCATTCATTCTCTCTCACTCTCTCTCAAATAAATAAATAAAATCTTAAAAAAAACAACACATAATGAACATCCTAGACTATGTAATCCTATAAATGTTTGTGAATTTTTTTCAGATATACACAGGAGTGGAATGTTTGGTCTATAGGTCATACACATATTTATTTCCACTAACTACTGCCTATTTTCCATAAAATAGCAAATAGTTTCCTCTGCTACCTACAGTGCACAAAGTTTCTTGTTTTCTCAAATTCTTTTTTTTTTTAATATTTTATTTATTCATGAGAGACACAGAGAGAAGGCAGAGACATAGGCAGAGGGAGAAACAGGCTCCTCGCAGGGAGCCCGATGTGGGATTTGACCCCGGAACACTGAGATCACGCCCTGAGGCAAAGGCAGATGCCCAACCACTGAGCCACCCGGGGGTCCCTCAAATTCTTGAGACTCTGAAGCTAATTTACAATATTAGTACCAGTAATGTGACCCTTAAAAAAACAACAGGAGTGCTGCTGTATACTTTTAAAATAACATGCAACTTTTTAACCTGCAACATATAATTCTTTCATTCTTCAAAAGAAATACAGTATGTTTTTATCTAAGGTCATATAATGTATCATTGGCAACTCATGGCAAAATAGGCATTGGTCTCTCAAGCAAACAACTTACCTTTTGTATTGTCTTCAGTGCAGTATCATAGTTAAGTGCTATCATTAATAGGAATTTGGACATTAAAAGTATCTATCACAAAGAACAGCACTCTCAATTATATTTTCTATTGTGTTTTTAATGGAGATCTACTTCCTAAAATGGATGTAGGTACCAAATTTATTTAATTCATTTTCTACATATAACAAGATAGCTCTTTTTTAAAATCCAATTAAAATTTGTTCCCAGAACCCAGCAGTCATGGCTTAGATTTGTCATTAAAGTGACTTAATCAAAGTTGACTTTGTAAGGAAAATATAATGGTTTTAATGTTTCTATTGGAGACAAACTTAGTATTTGAATGTCACTATTATTTCCTGCAATAGACTAACTTATGTCATAGAAGAATAACACTTACTTGAAATAATTTCTACATGGAAGTTCTTGTAAAAGCATTCCTGCCTCTTAAAACTTAATACTAAAAATTAGCAGCAACAAAAATGATGTAGAACAGTATTTTCATTGGAAAAAAACAGGAATTTGCAATCTCTTTTTTTTTTCCATTTGAAAGCAGTCATTTATTAACTGACCAGATTACAAAAATAATCATGGTAGATACGTTAGTTCATCCTTCTAATAAGCCTGTTGATCTGGTCTTCCCTGTTGCCAGCATCTCCACCTTCTACAAAATGAGTGGTCTTTTTCTTCATTCTGCCGCATGGAGAAGATAATTTGAAGGGCCATAAAAAGTTGTTCGCTTCTTTGAAACATTTTCCAATGGTATAGATATTGCAAATCAGATCCTCTATGCAGATGATGCTATATTTACCAAGAGATCTGGCAATCAATGTGTTATCTGTCAGGGCAATTCGCTTCTTGTTGATCTTGTCATATCCATGCTTGTAGATCAATTCATTCACTGACTTCAGGTTTGGGCCCCCCCATGCTGTATATATGGTTCCACAATCCTTAGCATGTTAACTGAAGCCTTGTTGAGCTTAACAAAGGTGCCACTGAAGATCTGGCAAAGGCACAGAAGCCGCAACACCTTTCGAACCTTTGGGTTCACACCATTGATACTTCCGATCCAAATGCCAATTCGAGTTCTGCGGGCATGTAGAAGTTGCTAGCTTTTCTCAACATCCTCACCATTCAACTCTCAGTTCTGTACATCTGCCTGTGCTCCTTGTGGTAATGCTTAGCTTTTTCATAGATAAGCTTCCTCCTTGCCTTTCGAAGCATCTTTTGGGCAAATTTTTTTGATCTTCAACTCTGCAAAATTCCTTCGCTCTTTCTTAAGGGTTTCTGTCACAGCAGGAACCTTCTTTTTCTTCTCTTCTGCACCCTTCATGGTTTCAGCTGGAAAAGAGGGGAATCTGCAATTTCATTTTTATTCTGTAACTCTTCAGTTTATTTGTTTTGGTCTAGTGATGTACCTTTTCTAAATTAATATCTAAGAATTTGTCAATAATTCAAGAATACTTGATTTTTATTTAACAATACAGACTCCTGGTATGTTCTCATACCTTCTAAAGCATTTTACTATAACCCACCTGCCCAAAACTAATAAACACATTTCTACAAGAAAAAATGATCCTAACAATTCATATGACAGCAGCTTAAAGTAAAAATAAGCATTGTTTTCTCCTTCAAATCTACTCAAGGAAGGGAATGTTGATAAAAATGCATACAAACAAAAATCATTACATGTTTATCTGTTAGAAAAATGTGATTAAGGGAATATAAGCAAATGCTCAAGAATATAGGACCCATTTAGCTCATAATAAAATTTCTTCCTTTTGGGAATATTATTGCCTTTGGTCACATTTTTAGTAATTCAGTTCATCCCATTAGCATTTTCTATGAGTCTCGTATAATCCAGTCCTCCAATACTGTGTGACCCCTCAAATTCAGGACACCCAGGATATCTCCTGGCATCTGCAAATTAAGAAAAATATTCTGTAGGTAGTAAAATATATTGAGGCAACATTTGAAAGCTAAAACTCTCTTCCATTTGAGCACTTGTGAAACTTGCATCATTATGGTTAACTAAAGTTACACCAACCAGCATATAAAACAATCCAATCCAATCCAATTAAGACCACTGCTCAGAATACATCTGCTGCATTTTCACTACCTTGAGCTCCACTCTGATTTTATTCTCCATCCTACCTAGTATTTCCATATGACATATGAAAATTCTGCCACAATATTAACAGACTTAGTGCCATCCACATTTCCATTCACACGTTAACTGAAACTTTTCTACTCTTGCGATGCCGCATTTTCTTTTAGGTCATATGTAATTTCCCTTTATTACAGTCTTTACATACATGTTGTAATCTAGAAGCTCCTTCCATCAAAATATTTTTTAAGACTTTATTTATTTATTTATTCATGAGAGACAGAGAGAGAGAGAGAGAGAGAGAAAGAGAGAGAGGCAGAGAGACATGGCCGCAGGCTCCATGCAGGGAGCCCGACATGGGACTGGATCCCGGGTCCAGGATCACAGCCTGGGCTGAAGGCAGGTGCTGAACCTCTGAGCCACCTGGGCTACCCCCAAACCTTTAATAGTCAACTAAAATTGTTATTTCCTTATTCCAAATCATGCCATTAATCATGCCATTAACAGAAAAATATCATCAAATATGACATAGCTAAAAGCTCAACCGTTAATTTGATTACCTTAAGAGCAAGATAATTTTCTGCATTATTTGGAAGTAGAATCACTTCAGGGTCTTGTCTGCAGCAAGTAACTGCTTTATTTCTGAGATCTCTTACCCAGCATCTTGCTCTTTGACCACAGCTTTCTATAATTTAGCTCATTACCATAGGTTATCTCAACAAGAACAACCACACACAACACACACATAACATTTTTTTTGGTCCTAGTCATCATTCCAAGTCCTTTATTATACTAACTGAATTCTCAAACATTATCATGATATAAATACTATTACCATGGTCACTTTAAATTTGAGGAAACTGAATCACAGAGGATTCAGTCACCTGTCCAAGGTTACTATCTTAATAAGGGCACAAATTAATTTCGAACCAATGCAGCATGTTTTAGTATCTGTGCCTTTAATTACTGCAGTTAATTACTCTTGTGTATCAAGAATTCAAGCCTATAGGGCTATCTATATTTATGTTTGTCATCCTTCTCAATTCTTGATCATTCTCTGACCAATATCTTTACATTTACACTGTACCAATATGTTTCTATTATTAAGCCTGGAAAACTTGAACTCAAATTTTTACTATGCATCCATATTTTCATTTATTAATAAAACAATTTAAGTCATCTAATAAATATGTCCATGTCCTTCTTTGTCTTTTTAAATAAAAATATGCCTTTGATTTAGTAGAATATCTTTCACTTATCTATTATTTTATACATTCCTATAAGCAGCAATATAGAGGCATAGATCAATATAGATATATTTTGCTCATTTCTGCAATCTATAAGCTAATATTGGGTAGATTTATATTGTTATTTTAACAAAATAATAAAAAAATATTTTTTAAAGTTTACTTTTATTATTTCTCAGGGACTAAGGATATCTTCATAAGGAAGACTAGATAGTTTAATCAAATATTTTTCTTGAGTGATTATATTTGTTGTAATTTATCTAATATAATAGTGATGGTACAAGTGGTGTTGGCATTCCTGTCACTCTTAGATATTCTTTTTTTGGGCAAATCTCTAGCCAGACTATTGGTTTCCTTCTTAAGCTGAATTCCTCTGCCTATGATGAACTTCAAGGTGAAAGTGTAGGACAGTTTAAATAGCATCTGCCTATCTATCATCTATCTATATAATGCTCCATTTTATAAACATGCAAAAATTTCACTAGAATTTTAGCTTGTCTTCTTTATGTTGACCTCCATTGATATCTGACAGTGAGTATGACACTGCAACACCTGCCTGTACACTGAGATTTCAGCTCAATTATAAACTAGATTATGGTTTCAGGGGCCCCTGAGTGGCTCAGTCCGTTTAGAACCTGCCTTTGTTTCAGGTCATGATCTTGAAGTCCTGAAATGTCTCACCAGTCAGCCTCCCTGTTCAGCTAGGAGTCTGCTTGTCCCTCTCTCTGCCTCCCCCACTTATGCATTTTCTCTCAAATGAATAAATAAAATCCTTAAAAAATAAGTAAACTAGACTATAGTTTCTATTGTTTTGCAGCATAAGACACTGGAGAACATCATTTTTAAAATCAAATAATTGACTTAGTATTTGTGGCATCTGTCTAACCAACTATTATTTGTTCCACTGGGGCTACAGGAAAATATTGCAAAGATGAAATTCACATCTGACCCCAAATCTAATTTTAGAAAATAGTTGAAGCTTCCCCTTTGTCAAAAATTAAAGCAAAATTACCTGGTTTGAGCAGTCATTTTCTCCTTCAAGGTGAAAATACTAATGAGGGTGAGGGGTTTTAATAGCAAATAAATTACTGTACCACAAAAATAATTAAATAAGCAAAACACAAACATGAGCTTTCAGCCTCCAGGAAGAAAAATAATGAATTATGTGAATAATTATTTCTCTCTAGAATATACATAGAAAAATGTTTTCCAGTAAGTATTTGAGAGAGAAGTACTGTGATATATTAACTGCTGATTTTTCTCTTGATGTTGACTTCTCCTAGAACAAACATAAATATTTTAATATTTATTAATATTTCATATTTGGTTGACATATTGTCACCAAATATGTCAAGTGTTTGTTGACACTAAGGTACATTGTGGAAAACATTTTTAATTAAAGGTACCAATTGGAAATATAAAATAGGTTTCTTAAATCTTATTTATAAAATAGCTGTTTCATATGTTATGATTCAAAGTAACAATTACCCAGATTAAGTCCAAATTAATCCAGATTAAGTCTTTTGAACAAGGAGCCCTATAGGACAGACACCATAATATTAATAATTGTATTTTAATTGTTTGATTTCCAAAAAGTGGCATTAATCATTTAAGAAAGCAAAGTTTTTATAAAAAATGTATAGATTTGGGGGCATTCATACTATATGTTTTTAATGTATACTGATACTAATACTACCAATAATAATAATAGAGAATAAAACTGAGGATACAGTATATAACGTGAGTTATCTTAAATGTGTCCTTGTAAGGAGGAGATATTGTCAGTCCATTTTACCTGAGGAAACTGGAAGATGGAGCACCTAACTGATAAAATCACATCACTGATACTTGACAATACCACATTACAAATCTCATTTGACTAAATTCAAAACTTGGAAACTTAAACATTGATTTATAACACATTTTAATATTCTACAAGAGTTAGTTTACATTGCTGAACATATCTACAATTTAAAGATTTTCGATTTATTGTAATCAAAGAATTTTTAACCACCTTATTAGATTTCAGTTAAACTAATAGTTGTCTTCAGTCTTTGTATTGTTAAAAAATTACATATGCATTTTTATTGGCACTAGGAAATACAGAATTTATTTAAGAATCTCTTCTTATAAAAGGGACATTGAAAAATCTGGCATAAATATAATATCAAATACTAACCTAAAAATTCCTCTGAAACAAGGTAACTTTGAAAAAAATAAGTTATTTATTATGTTTTGCTCTAGGAATTTGTAAGAAAATTATTCTGCAAAACTTTTAAAGGCAGTTCCTGAAACAAATAGGTCTGTAAGTAAAGAAAATAGTGGAAAGCAAAGGAGAGTATTTTCTAGCTTCTCTTAATATGTGATTTCTTTCTTTTTAGGATTTTATTTATTTATTCATGAGGGACACAGAAAGAGAGGCAGAGATATAGGCAGAGAGGGAAGTAGACTCCCTATGGGGGCCTGATGTGGGACTTGATCCCAGGACCCCAGGATCATGACCTCAGCCAAAGGCAGATGCTTAGCCACTGAGCCACCCAGGCATCCCAAGATGTGATTTTTTTTTTTTTTGATAGCAGCTTTATTGAAATACAACTCACATGTAGGGACAATTCACCCATTTGAAGTGTACAACAACCTTTCAATATACTCTTACATATTTGTGAAACCATCACCATAATTAATTTAAGATCCTTTCATCACCTTGGAAAGAAACCCTGGACTTTTTACTTATCATCCCATAACTAATTTCCTCACCACAGCCCTAAATAATTAGTCTATTTTTTGTCTCTATAGTTTAGTTTATTCTGTACATTTCATATAAATGGGATTATATAAGATCTGGTCTTCTGTGTATGTTTTCTTTCACTTAGCATAATAATGTCAAGGTTCATCCATGTTTTAGCATGTATTAGTACTTCATTTATTTTTATGGATGAATGCTATACCATTTTATAGATAGGTAAACTACACTTTGTTCATCCATTTGTCAGTTTTTAGACATTTAGATTATTTTCTGCTTTTGGCTATTTCAAATTTCGTAGCTATGATCATTTCTGTAGGAGTTTTTTAAATGAAATATGTTATTACTTTTGAGTATATTCCTAGGAGTGGATTCACTTTGGAGTCAATGTTACTTTATGTTTAACATTTTGGTGAATTGCCAGACTGTGTTCCCAAGTTTCTGTTCCATGTTACTTCCCACCATGTGCATGAAGGTTCTGATTTCTCCACATCGTCACCAACACTTTTTTCGTGACGACCATCCCAGTGGGTGTGAAACGGTACCTTAGTGTGGTTTTAAATTGTGTTACCCTGATGACTAATGATGTTGAATATCTTTTCATAATCTTTTTGGTCATTTGTATGTCTCCTTGGAGAAAAGTCTATTCACACATTTGCTGTTTTTATTTATTTTTTTTAAAGATTTTATTTAATTATTCATGAGAGAGAGAGAGAGAGAGGCAGAGACACAGGCAGAGGGAGAAGCAGGCTCCATGCAGGGAGCCCGATGTAGGACTCGATCCCGGGACTCCAGGATCATGCCCTGGGCCGAAGGCAGGCACTAAACCATTGAGCGACCCAGGGATTCCCACACTTGCTGTTTTTAGTTGGCTTATGTGTCTTTTAATAATTCAGTTGAAAGAGTTCTTTATATATCATACAGTTCCCTTGTCCAATACATGAATTACAAATATTTTGTCACATTCTGTAGGTTGTCTTTTCAGTTTCATGATGCTGCCTTTGAAGGACAAAAATTTCATTTTTGACAAAAGTCCAATTAATCTGTCTTTTAATCAATATGTAAAGATCAAATATATTTCTATATACTAGGAATAAACTGTGATGGAAATTGAAATTTTAAAATACCATTTTAAGTAAGATCAAAATATGAAATATTTAGGGATAGATATGACAATATATATGTAACACTTGCATGATAAAATCTATAAAACGTGTTTAAAATTTTTAAAGGCAAAATAAATAAATACATTTAATTTTAAAGGACCGAATACATGATATTTCCTCTCTGTGGATTGAAAACCTCGATGCTCTTAAAATGACAGTTCTTTCCAATATTTTTTAAGAGTCAAAGAAGTAACTAGAAAAAGTTTTAAAGAATTTTTGTAGAAATTGACAAGGTGATTCTACATTTTTGAGAGAATCCTAAGAAAAAAGTATAGGCAAAGAGAATTAAGAAAGAGAAAAAAAACTGACTTACCTTCAAAATATGTTTTTATATTTTATATTTTCTTTCTTATTTTGTTCTTCAATTTTAAAATATGTTTATGTGTGGCCTTTAAACTTTAAGTTTACTCTTCCCCCATGATTAGTACAACTTTATCACCTATTAGCTATTTTTCATTAAATTCCTCTTTCTCCTCCACCTGGAACACCAATTAAAAGTGTATTAAAGTCTTCTCTTCCCCTTTACATCAATATTTCATCCATATTTTCTGAAAATGTAGGTCTCTGGTTCTAGTTAAATTCTGAACTATTTTATAATAATTTAATTCCATCTTCAGCAGTAACTAACAAGTTTCATAGTCATTCAATTACTTTTTCATTCATAGCAAAAGAAATGTTATCTTTATTTCAATTGTGGAAGTTTTATTTTTTAACAAATCAACTGTTTATGTTTTATTTTTCTTGTTCTTAAAGATATTTAAGCTTGACTTTTTACTTTTGTTCACATTAAGGATAGTGATTTTATATTTTCTTTCTGGTATTTTTTTGTATTTACAAGTCTGCAGATTTTTTGCTTCCCCAACCACTTATCTGTTGGTTCTACTCCAAAAGAAACAATGACTTGGTTCCTTTTGTGTTCATTACTTTCTATTTCTTTGTGAAAAGGCTTGGAGCAATATATGAGCCCTAGGAGGGAGGCATGTTCCTCCATAGAGGATTTGCATTTGCTTCTAACAGACACTCTGGTACCACCAGTCCAAGAAAAATTTAAACTAGAATTAAAACATGAGTGTTTTCTCTTTTTTTGGCACTTTAATTGTTTAATATATCAGATAACAGCTTCAAACAGATAATTATTATTATTTCCAGATAATGCATAACAGCTGAGAGAAATACTTTTTAATCCAATTTACCTGTATGATTATAATGAACTTGATATACTAAGAAAATGATGTTGACTTGTCCAGAAATAACAGTGATACCACTATGTTCACCTTACAGTTGATTTTCTATTTTTAGGGTTGGATTTCTCCTTTTGTCTGGATCCCAAATAACTATCAAGTTCACCATGCTTGCATTAGGTATTATATTAAATAATTATAGATTCTCACTGAAGAGAAATGATGCCAACACAAACTCTTTAAAAATTATTTAAAAAAAAAATTATTTTTACTGGATAAATAAGTTGACTGATTACAGAAGGTATTCATGTGGATAATTTATAAGACTATGAAGTCAGGAGCAAGTAAACATCATTTTATATATTCTAGAACTTAAAAATTAACATCTTTGATCGAATCAATGCATTCTTTTATCAAATAAATTTAGGATCTACTACTTCAAGAGACATAATTTTCTTCTTCCCTTGATATTTTAATATTCCATTAAATTTGCCATAATATTTCAGACTTTCTTTGTATTTTTATTTTTCAGTCATACACACCATTATTTGCTTGAAAAATTCACTTTCACATGACTCTTAACACTTCCTTCAAAACCCATCATAGATAAAAAGTTCTTTTTTTCCTATTTCAGTAATATTTATTTTTTTAATGTTTACATGGATTTTTATTTTTTTATAAATTTATTTCTTATTGGTGCTCAATTTGCCAACATATAGAATAACACCCATGCTCATCCCATCAAGTGCCCCTCTCAGTGCCTGTCACCCAGTCACCCCCACCCCCTGCCCACCTCCCCTTCCACCACCCCTAGTCCGTTTCCCAGAGTTAGGAGTCTCTCATGTTCTGTCTCCCTTCCTGATGATTCCCACAAAACATGAGTGTTTTCAACACACAATTTGATTAAGAAATCCAAAGTATGTTTGCTTCATGGTTATACCTTTCAAAGGTCTTTTCCTTTACTTGCCTTCCCTGCTCCATGTCAAGTGTAGTTGCTCTGATATGGGGATACAGGACCCAGGTTTATCCCTCATTCCCTCTTCCATGTCCCCAGTAGTGTTTAATAACCTAAGTGGATTGTTATCTAGTCGTTCTGTGTCTTGTATGTCAGGAGAGCCATGTAAGCACATCACCAAAGTAACCGAACAATCTCAAACAAAAACAACTTTATGACTCATTTTATCAATCTGTGCTTGCATCTTCAGGTTGAGTGTGTTCACAAAATTTGGGGCAGGGAGTTAGATATATGTTTTGTCATATTTCCCCAGAATTTTTATATGCTATCTTAACAGATACGTAACATGTCTTATTGCAAGAAATAGAGACACAGCTGTATTTTATCATTCTACTTTTTGGCTAATTCACTTTGGCAGATACTTTATGAATACATGTGTAGCTTTTAAATCTTATTCTACATGGTTATGTTACTTAGGTTTGTTTGACTTTTTCATATATATAAGCCAGGCTAATGCTTGTACTGTAGTGATCTGTTTGAATATTAAAGCATTTCTAAAATTCTTTTAAGACAAAAATTCTGATTTATCCATTCCAAAGCATTGACAGTGTTCAATTTCCAAGGATAATTTCACATTAAATTATTTCAAACTGTGATCTGCCTGTCTAGTTTTCAATTTCTCCTTTACATTAATTTTTGTGTTTATTTGTTGTTTGTTTATAAATGTAGACCGTAGTTTGCAGAATTTTCAATTAAAAAAAAAAAAAACTTCCTACCCACCACCAAAACATCATTTGGAAGTTTTATGATAGGCAGGCAGAATTTTGGGAGTACCATAGAAAACCACATAGCTTTGAAAACTTATCATCAGGGGCTGGAGGCAAATTTAAGTTGACAAGTGATTTGTATGAAACAGTGATGGCATTGTAAAAAAAATAATAATAATTTACAAGTCTTGGGGATATCCTGCACACAACCTGAGGTAAACTTAAATCAAACTTTAATATGTAAAAAAAAATGGTTCACCAAGTAGTAAACACTCTCTGAGAAAACAGAATTAAGTTTATGTGAATGGATATGAAAGTTGTTCATCTTCAAGCAATTTATTTGAAAACATGAGTTCTATGAATTATATATTGCAGATTCACCAATTGTATGTGTATACCTTAAATCAGAAAAAAAGGAAAGTTGCTAATCTGAATGGTACTATATTTACTAGAAAGTTGATACCACTTTTTGCTCTTTTATTCTTTTAAAAAATGAACATTTTTTTGTGTATCTAGTTATCCATCAAATAAGGAAGCTAAGGTCAAAGTAAAAATAATTTAAAGAATATATGAAACATTAACATTTTTTTTTCACATTTAAAACAGGGCAGGCTAAATGATGTATCTTCACTTATGGTAAAGAAAAAGAAGCTGCTATAACTTAATTAGCTTGCCCTTCTCACCAGCAACCTTAATGAGGACACCACTAATTAATGTAGTATACTTCCAGAGGGCTAAATAGAATCAGCTTCTTTGAATTTGACCTGCGAGGATATGCCATGAACTCTACAATTTTAAGAAATTAAGAGGCTCAAATTTTACGATTCAACATCTTTTTTAAGCATTCTGAAAAAAAAAAAAAAAGCGAATTTCCCAGTTTACAAACTACAGGGCATTTCCTTAATGATTCAACTTCTAATTAATAGAAACTATTATCATTAACTATATTTCTTAGTATTTGCATAACTTAGTGTATGTAAATATATTGAAATAAGCTCATATAGATGATAATATATGTTTGTATTAAATTACATAAATCTGCTAAGTAAACAAATTCCAGTATATCAAGTTAAATCTCACTAAAAATTCAAGTGAGAAAATTCTAAAATTATTTTTAAGATCCATAAAACAAAGTATGCATTAGACTTCATAATGCCTGAAATTCCATACTCTGTCTTTCATAAGATGTTCTCATTGTAGTTAGTAGAAGATAAACTTGACATGTTCATAGGTGATAACCAGTCTTATTCAGCCATCTACTTTCCAAAAAATTATTCAAGACTATAAATACATGACACACAGAACCAATCTCATTAATGTATTTTTAAATTGATAAATAAGTATCATAAATGTCTTTTACAGCAGGAATACATTCATAAATATATAGTGGCTGCATTCCTAAAGAAGGTCATATTGCCTCCCTACCGTATTCTATTGGTATTTCTTTATGTGAATCGAGTTGAAAGTAAAGAATAAGGGAGGGACTCTATGTAACCCATAAAAGTCTTCGAGCATACTGTACAGAGGAGAAGGATAAGATAGAGGATTTGGGGCAAATGGAGAATATTTCAACACAATCTGGCATCAGTTGATTACTTTCAGAATGTTCACATGCCTTTTCACCTTTCAAATCTCAGAATCAAACATAGGCAGAAATTAGTTACTATGCTATGGACCTTTCCAAGGATGGAGATCCACTCTTGCACACATCTATTTTACTTTTATCACAACGAGACTTGGACCATCTATTCTGATTCCTGATATTCAAAGAATTCAACTGACAAGGCTCCTTGAAAAAGAAAGTTGGGCTTTCTAGTTCTACCACTCTGATTGCTTAAGACAAATTGTTCAATAGAGTAAATTCCAGATATTGAAAAATAGAAATAAAAACAAAAAATATAAATCATGTTACATCTTTGCTAGGTAGAAGAATACAATATGATAATATATTAGAAGTTTGAAAGATATTTCCCACTACTGACTGAAAAATTGTCATTCAGAGGAATCCTCATTGAATTTGGCAGGATAATTTCTACTGCTTATAGTCTTCTATCCTTAGCAAAGAATAATAAAAAATAAGAATAAAGAATCATTACATCACATCAAAGGCATCTCACATGGCAAAACAAATAATTCAAATAGCTGCAAATACAATGAAATCTGTAACACCAAGTGAAGTTATTTACTTAAAAAAATACCAATTAATGACATTGTTCTAATAATCCTAACAGAGAAGGTTAGAAATAGTAAGCAGTTTATGGACACATTCCTGAATCCAAGGCAATACAGAGTGGCAACAGACCATTGGGGTAAATAGAAAAATTATGGTTGCATTATTTTTCAGTGAGATGTTTTACTGTACATTTGGGGCAACCAGCTTGTCAGTAACTGATCCGTTAGTGTTTTGTTTTCTGGCTATAATAGTAGTACTTGATATGGTTGTTCTGAAGATTAAATGAATGTGTTTCAGTGCTTAAAATATTGTCTGGTACATGGTAAAATTATATTTGATATTTATAAACTGTTATAAATATTATAGTCAAATGGACCCTTGCCAAATATGCTATAGATGAAGAAACCAGGAGAAAGAAAACCAACTTGGGAAATACAGAATTTATCAGCTATTCTTTAAAAGGTGAATTAAAATAAATTGCATGGGGATGCCTGGGTGGCTCAGAGGTTGAGTGTCTGCCTTTAGCTCAGGGCATGGTCCTGGAGTTCCAGGATCCAGTTCCACATCGGGCTCCCTGCATGGAGCCTGCTTCTCCTTTGCCTGTGTCTCTGCCACTCTCTCTGTGTCTATCATAAATAAATAAATAAAATCTTAAGTAAAATCTTAAATAAATAAATAAATAAATTTTATAGATATAAGTCAGAGCCTTCCAAAATGAATCAAAATGGTGTTTATTCTTTAAATAATATTCATGCGATGAAAAAGTCATAGTAGCAAAGGACTATGCCATGTACATTAGTAAATTGAATACTGAACTAAATGAAGGTAACTGCATATATTATTGTTATAGAAGGAAGTGTTAAAATGATAAATCTTTAAAAGCAGAAGTTGTTAAAAACTATCAAACAAAAAACTGGAAAGGAAAAGAAAATAAGTCTAAATATCTGTTTCATCATCTTTCATATTTGGAACTTAACAGTTATTTCATAGTTTTTCATTTGATAAATATTTATGTATTCATGTGGCAAAGCACCCTAAGTATCTGAAATGCAATATTAAACACAGTAGACAAAATCCACAATTTCATGATATTTGCTTGCATTGGAGAGAAGCAGAAAATACACAAATACATAAGCAAGAAAATATCACTTTATGTTAAAACTTCAATTAATTCAAAAATTTTTAACAAAACTCTACATTATCAAAACTCAAGTTTTGACAAAATAAAGTCTGAAATAGTGGCCATGAGATCTTGATTGATTTCCCAGAAGAGTAATCAAGTTGTGTAAATTTTCATAAAATTATTTAGTAAACGTTTTTCTTTTCTGAAATCATGTGCATGTCTTTACCTGTTTTTATATTGAGTTGATTGACTTTCTTACCTGTTTGTAGATATTCTTTATATGTTACTAATACCCAAAAATATCCAAAATTTAGATCTGAATTTTTGTCAAATTTTCAGTTTTTAAGAATAGTTTTAAAAACTACAACAATACTTCATTACCCTAAGGTCCAAATATTTCTTAACAAAATTTTAAAATATTTTATTTTGCAATAAAAACACATGTGTGAAGTAGATTTTGGAGTTATTTGTGATTTATGAACTATTTGTGACTTATGATAAATGACTATTTCAGACCTAATGCAAAGTTACCATCTTCCCCAATTAATCTGAGAAGTTACCTCTGCAACTTCCAATTTTCCATATATGTGTAGATTTTCACAGAGCTTTCTCTTTCTGTTCATTGATCAATATGTTAATTGCTGTACAAGTACCATACTGTCTTAATTACTATAGCTCTATGATAAAATCCTGTATCTGATGTGATAATCTCCCATTTCTCTGCTCTTCCTTTTCAGAAGGATCCTCAATGTCTTCTTCCCCTTTATTTACATTTTTAGGTTGATGCATATTGTAGAGTTTCAATGAATGTTTTTTAAAAAGTTAAGGAATTTTCTATTACTAATTTGCTAATTTAATCCCTAATGATTTCTGATATCAAGTAGGATGGAGAAGCTTATGGGAGAATAATACTTCCTGTAAGAAATAGAAAAGTGAGATAAAAATGTCAGTGTAATGGGTTTAAAGGCATAAAATAGCTATTGAAGCATCAAGAACTAGAGTGACCAAGTTTTTACAGACAAGAACTCTACAGAGGTGACCTGTGATCTGTTGGTATCTTTAGTTTCTTGCCTTTCTTTCTTACTTGCTTCCCTCACCCCAAACCCCGCCACCTTTTATGCTTGTTCTATGCCTAAGGTTAAACTATATCATGGTTTTCATTTCTCCTCAGGGAATTTGTCACTATCAAGAATTTAGAGGAGTCTAAAATTGCATCTGCTTGAAAGCTTTCTAGTTAATCTGTCTTGGGTTCACAGAAGACATAGATACCTGGATCAGAGACAAAAGGCTTTATTACTCATGGCAGAGCATGCTGCATGAGCTTCCTTCATATCAGTTCCATTTTTACCCTCCCCTAAATCACTGGGAGGGATCCAGAACTAGATTGTGTGGATGCCAGGCACACAGTGGGTTTGTGTGGCAGCTGTAGAACACTGAGTTCAAGAAACCTCCAAACTTATAAGTGAGCTACTGGCAAGTCTTCCCATTCCTCCCTTCTGGAAAGAAACATTATTTTTATTACTCTGGAAAATGAGCAAATGGTGTCTGGTGAGAGAACAGAGGTCCTGCCCTTACTATCTGAGCAAATTGGTGTAAATGCCTAAACATAAAGGAGTGTGAGAGACACATGGAGAATTGTGTCCTAATAGTCATATGATTTGCATCCTTCATTTTGTTAATGTGGTATCTCACATTCACTGATTTGCAGATATTGAACTGTCCTTTCATCACTGGAGTTAATCCCACTTGAACATGGTGTGTGATCCTTTTAATGTATTGTTAAATTTGCTTTGCTAATATTTTGTTGAGGATTTTTTCATCTATGCTCATCAGGGACATTGGCCTATAATTTTATTTTATTTTTTTATAATTTTCTTTTCTTGTGGTGACCTTGACTAGTCTTAGTATCAAGGTAATGTTAGCCTCATAAAATGAGCCTGGAAAAGTTTTCTCTTCTAATTTTTGGAAGAGTTTGAAAGGATTGGCTTTTTTTTTTTTCATGTTGAGCATAATATATCAGTGAAGCCATCTGGCCCTAAACTTTTGCTTGTTGGGAGGCATTTGATTACTGACACAATATCCTTACTAGTAATCAAGTTGTTCAGAGTTTCTATATCTTCATGATTCATCATAGTAGCTTGTATGTTTCTAGTAATTTATCCATTTCTTCTAAGTTGTCCGGTTTGTTGGTATATAGGAGTTCATAGTATTCTTTTATCATGTTCATATACATTAAAGCAATGTTAAGATGTAATCATTATCCTATCATTCCATCAAAATATTCAGTCAATACATTTGCTATTTTGAGCCTGAAACAAATAGGTACTCTCATAAACAGTCTGGTTGCCTGTAAATTGTCAGAGCTTAAAAAAATATTTTATCAAAATTTGTAATTATTATTAAATAATGACTGAAATTCAAGTTGAAACCAAAATGAGTCATGATTTCATTCCTTCCAAATATTGCAGATTTGGAGGGAATGAAATCATGACTCATTTTTTTTAACTGGGGGCATTTTATAGTAACTTCACAGTACTACTTTCCTTCAAAATTTGGAATTTGCCAACTCATCCTCATATCCCATGGCTTCTAGTCTGGACTACTGCAGAACAAATTGCTCCCTCTGCCACTGTTATTGCACTTCTGATAGTTCTTTACTCAACTATTTGAGGTATTTTTGAAACAATACATGTTCTATAATCACTACTAATAAAATTAAAATATTATCTCTTGCCAAAATAATTTTTAAAAATTATTTCTATTGCCTGGAAAGTCCACACGTGATGATTACTTGCTCCATGAAGAGAATTGGAAAGGGAGAGACAATAGAAACAGGAGAAGAGAGAGGAAGGAGGGAGAGGAAAAATAGAATGAACAGGAAGAGTTAGGGAGAGGACTCAGAAGATTTACACATTTATGGATTTTTCACATATTGTATAATGAGCATTATAATCTTAAACAGGGAAATTAGTTACCATTTAAACAATGACAAAAATAGTATGAAAGTCTTGAGAATTGGGACTCCTGGGTGGCTCAGGAGTTAAGCGTCTGCCTTAGGCTCAGGTCGGAATCCCAGAGATCAGGATAAAGTTCCACATCGGGCTCCCTGCATGGAGCCTGCTTCTCCCTCTACCTGTGTCTCTGCCTCTCACTCTCTGTGTGTGTGTGTCTCTCATGAATAAAATAAATAAAAATTTTAAAAAAAGTCTTGAGAATTTGACACAGCAAACTGAGTAGAGTAAAATAGGAGCACTCTTTCATTTTTTTTTGTTTTAATTTACACATAAGCATAGTTAGGTCAACTGAAACTGTACCCTCTATCTGTAAGAAGCCAAACAATGAGCATGTTCTTAGTTACACTATGCTGATGACATGGTCTTTCTCTTATAATAAAGGATGGTTTCTAGAAACAATGGAACATGTTGGTCAATTACTCTCAGAAAGAACAGTTCAGTAACAACTATGTCAAAATCAGAATTTTTGACACAGGCAGAATATCTTTTTTCTATCCAGATGGATAATACTAAACCAGCCTGTCCATCATATTCATTCATTTCATGATCTAAGAAAACATTTCATATTCTTTTTCTAGTTTTTATTGTGACAAACACATCAAAACACAGTTTGACTGAAAGACAAGTAATTTTTATAGGTCACTCTTTATTTATTGTGTTTGTAATGTTTTTGTTTTTCTGTTTACTAATGTACTATTTCCACTACCTTCAGGGCTTCTGGTTGGAATGTAATTTTTACATATTATAGTGCTAGGTTTTGAGAGTTGAATTTCAACTTGGTAGCAATATTTTAGCAACAAGCCTGAATATTCTTGGCTTGGCCTGACTTTATTAGGCATCTGCAGACAAACTCTGCAAAATAGAGGTGATCTATACAGCTGTTTCTATTTCTGACTGTATATTATTATACCTTCCTACCTCACGCATCTGTTTCTATCACCCATTGTTTATTACTTGACTTTTGTTCCTATTTATATCTTAAATGATTTCATTGTATCTATATTTATTACTGGAAAGTCACTAAAAACAGGTATGAAAAGTAACGTAACAGTATAGACACTAAAATTGTTAGAGTTGCTACCTGGAGCAGTGTTAGGGAAACTGAATAAGCATTATCAAAGCACCATGGGTACGTTAATTGAAATATTGATAAATTTTACTAAGTAAACAACCAACTCAAAATTACCTGATTGATTTTTTCCCCCAGTGTTTTAGTTATTTGTAAGGGAATATTTACTCCCAGATTATAAACTTCTTTAAGTTGGGGAGCCAATTCTAAATCATCTCTACTCTAACATCTAACATATTAACCTAAATCACTTAAATCAGTATTCTAGGAGCTATCCTTATTGTCAATAATAACACAAATAAATGTGATTTGTCAAGCTCTACAACATGCCAGACATGTGTTTTGCATATTTTAATTTAAAAAATCCTAGCAACTTTATAAAGTAGGAACTATTATCAATCTTACACTAAGGATATGATGGAACATGCTGAAGTCAATAGTTAACAAACTTAAGTAAACTACATGCTTCTACTTTAAAATATAAGGAAAAAAGAAAACTCTGTAACTGAATTTCCAAAAGAGAGGCATTTTTGAGCAGTACTGAGTTGGCCGAGCAAAAAATGGGAAAGGATGAGCTGTCATTATCCTTTCATTAACCAGGGTGCATTGGACCTTGGCCAAAGTCAGCATAATGAAGTAGTGCAAAAAAAGAAAAAAAAAAAAAGTTGTTCTGACCCTTTTCTTGGTTGTACTTTCTTCTGGAAGTTTGATATTATCCTTCCTTGGAGAAGCTTGTTTATAATTGGATAGATTTTTTTTCAAACCAATGAAAGTAATATTTTTGTAGCCCTATTTGTTTGATGAACTATAATTTTACTTATTTTAAATGACTAGATGCTTCATCAGATATATTGATTTCTATAGTATATAAAGAAGCATAGAAAATGATGGTATTTCCAGACAAGGATAGCAATGTTAGAAAGGAGATGATCAAAATTAATACTTAGCCAGGAACTCGTTACTATCTTAAAAAGATAATTAAGATGCAGTTGAATAAAGGCAATTTTGAAAGAATATGATATTGTCTTCAATATTGCTTCATATGTAGGTTATCAAAAAGTTTATGTAGGGAAACCTAAGTGGATCACTCAGTTAAGCTTCCAACTCTTGGTTTCCACTCAGGTCATGATCTCTCCAGGTCTTGAGATGGTACCCTGCATCAAGCTCTGTGTAGAGCTTGGAACCTGCTTAGGATTCTCTCTCCCTCTCCCCAGTCCCCACAAAATAAAAAAAAATCTTTAA
Source organism: Canis lupus baileyi (assembly GCF_048164855.1). Classification (NCBI taxonomy): domain Eukaryota; kingdom Metazoa; phylum Chordata; class Mammalia; order Carnivora; family Canidae; genus Canis; species Canis lupus. The sequence goes on along the minus strand of NC_132854.1, from coordinate 21,055,467 downwards.
AAAAATAATTTATGTAATTTTGAACGTGCATATTAAATCTTGAATTTCCTATTTAGCAATGGCAGACCTAATCCAAATCAGATGTATTTGTTTCCTTCCAAATAGAATATCAACCTTTGAGTCATGTCTTTGTTCTTATGTAATTGAAGAAAAATTTATTTATTCTTACCTATTATATAAATGATGCATTTTTATTCAACTTACCACAAATAACAGTTTAATTAAACTTACCCCAATCACTCTTAATCCAGGATATAGCCTAGCAAACTGGAAAGCACTGAATATCAATTATATTTCAGTCAATATTTACAGAGATGCTAAACTTAATTTTTACTAATCATTTCATAAGTTATTTACCATATTTTAAAAAATATTTTATTTATTTATTCAAGAGAAACACACGGGGAGGGGGCGGGGCAGAGACATAGGTAGAGGGAGAAGCAGGCTTCATACAGGGGGAACAATGCAGCACTTGATCCCACAACTTCATGATCACACCCCTAGCCGAAAACGGGCACTTAATTGCTGAACCACCCAGGCATTCCAATTATTTACCATATTTGAAACTTTCTTCTTCATATATACAACTCAAGAATGAAAATTTAAGCAGTGACTAAAGTATTTGTTTGTCAGTACACCAGATTACTGGGAATATTTATTTTTCCTTAAATTTAATTATCACTCATACACACCATCCACATCCTCCCACAGATATAGATCATGGTTTGTAATCCATTGAGAGTTGACATCTCTGATATTATTGACAGAGGACTTAATAAGTCTTTGTGGTCTCATTATGTTCTCAAATTAGCATTTGTCCTGTCATGACTTTGATTTTATGGTGAAGATCCGTTTATTAGTTGTTACACCAGGACAGGTTGATTGTAGGGTTTAGTTTTCTCCTAATATCAGATAACCATTCAATTAACCAACATTTGTTCCTATCCATTTAAATATTGACATTTATTGAACTTGTTCCAAGTAAAAATTATCATTGTACTTTGACCCTTATCTTTGAAGTAAAGCCTTTTCTGCTCTACAATTGCAATGCAAATTAACATTTAGACGTGACTTTGTAGAACTCTACTAAATAAAAAGGGTTTGAGTATTTGACATACACTGGTATCAAAATTAGAGGTACAAACTTGAAATTTTATCCTTATTATTCTATTTATTTATTTTATTTACTTTTAGAGAAGGAATGGAGAAAGAGAGAGAGGGAGAGAGAATCTTAAGTAGGCTCCATCCTGAGCATGGAGATCTTGATCCCATGATCCTGAGATCATGACCTGGGCCAAAATCAAGACTCAGACACTTAACTGACTGAGCCACCCAGGTGCCCCAACTAAATTATTGAATAGATATTGAAAATCAGTAAAATTTTGTCAACCAAAGAAGTATGCTAAATAAAACTACTTATTTTTTTTAAAAAGATGATAATCATAAGTTATTTAAAAGTAGTTTATATTATATTTATAATATGTATTTGTGTATACTCATATAATTTGTATTTTATTTCTATATCAAATGTATATACATATGTAGATGATTAAGTTATTTTGCCTTAAAATTCATAAGTTTCAAAACTGAGACAATTTAAGAAATTTGTTGTTAAATAATTGTAATGTTGATGAATTCCAATCTGTTCTTACATGAAAAAAAATCAGCATTTTTTCCATTTACTTTAAATGGAGAGCATTTTCTGCTATCATTAAACTAGAATTAAATTATAATTGTAAGTTATAATTGAAGTAATTAAATTAAGTCATTTTTAATTTTTCACTACTTTATTTGAAGTTATTTCTTTGTGTAACAGAATTGCTATCTCAATTAATTTTAATTTATCATCAAGTGAAAAATTAAAGTAGTGAATTCAGTATAGTATTTGGTCTGATGAAGCATGCTTTTTTGTACAAGCATCACATGAATAAGTTTTGCACTTGATGAATTACTTTCCTACCAGTAAAATCTTGATTTGTATTTTAAAAATAAACTGTGGATTATGTTACTGATAACAGTAAATCAGGATTTTCTAAAAATACTAAAACTTTTAAAAAGTGAAAAAATTCCATCCTAGATTCCTGAAGCCATCTGTGTGTGTGTGTGTGCGTGTGTGTGTGTGTATGCAAGGATGATTGTGGCAAGTGATGTTCTGCTGTTCACAAAAATTTCGGTAGAGTCTATGATTTCAAGGACCCATACTAAGTTGGAGATAGAAAAATATTTTCCTTTACACACTGGATGACTACATGTAAGGTGCTATGGTAAAATAAAGAATGAAGAACACAGAAACCAGGCTATTTTGAAAATATTAAAAGATAAATAAATGGAAGAAAACTGGAAAACCATAGGCTATCTTAAGAGAAGGCAAATTGTCCACTTACAAGCTATGTTATCTTTAGAGGACTGGGAAGAGTTATGTTCAAAGAGCCAAGTAAAGCTAAAATCCTAAACTACCCTTACAGTCATAAAAAAATGTATAAAATGCTAAAATCAACTGGGTAATAGTAGCAAATACATTTACATTTTAGGAAGTTGATGATTAACTGGAAATATATTTTTTTTTGGAAAAGTGGGAATCGGTGATATTAAATTAACTGAGGATATCTTTTTGTTTCTTGAAACCATGTACCCAATCCCATGAGACTGCTTAAACCCTCTACCCCACATTCTTTATACTATACCAGGATGTCAATTCCAAAAAAATAATTAAAATAAAAAGCAGAAAGGATAAATTAATATGATGTGCCTGTTCTTGCTTAGACCTACTCAGTCAGTCTATAGTCAGTCTATAATGTTCATTTAGACTTGGTTTACAGTCTATCCCAATGCTGGGATAGTCACTGATGCATTCTCACATGCAACAAAGATGAGCCCTATGCTCATGCAGGCCCCATTCTAAGGATTATTCTGTATTTTTGCCTAGTTTTCATATTAGACCTCACCAGTTTCTTTCCCTATCTTATAGAGACCTTAGTATGTAAGAATGTGACTCTTGTGTATTTAAAAAAAAAAAAAAACAATTTTAGTATACCCAAAATAGTCTAGGCTACATGGTAGATGTAAGGATGCAAGTATTTCTTGTACATTGGCAAATTCTAGGACTACTCCTGATGTATAAATAGCTCCCAAATGTTCCAGCTCTACTCAAATAAACTATCATCAAAGGCTAATTATTTGGATATAAGACTAATAACCACATTGAAATTCATACTTTGTTATCCTTTCAAAAGCACACTTCCACAAACATGTGATTTTCATTTGAATCAGATTGCAGGGACAAAACTTCTTTTCCATGTCAGCTGGATTTTGTGTCTCCTCAGTCTGTCCTTTATTCCTTGATGGTTCAGAAGGAATCTGAAAAACTCTCACAAGAAATGGGATTTGGGTATAAATTAACTTCTGGTAGATTATGTATATAACTTTTATTATAATTATGAATAAAGTATGCATTAATAGAATTGTGTGAATTTGGGAAAAAATAAGTTACCTAGGTAAAAAAAAAAGCATAATTCATTTGAGGCTAAAATGAGACAATAAAGATACAGAGATTGAAAACTAAAATGCACTGTGCACATAATAGATTATGAATGTTTAGGTGTGAAGTAATCAAAAAATGATAAAAAGGTCATTAATTCATTCAATAAATATTTATCACATATCATGTGCCACATAGTTATTTAGGACCTAGGATACATTAGTGGAAAAAAAAAAAAAAAGTAATGATTCATGCCCAGGCAGAGCATGGCAAGCAGGAAAAGATAAAGAGGAAATGTTAAAATCTGAAAATAAATTAATTATATAGTATGTGAAAAGTAATTAATTTTATAGAAAAACAATGCAATAGTGGACCAGGTAAAGATGAATGGGAGTATTAATTTGGGGGGAGGGTTGTGGCAGGAGTTGCCTTAATAAATTGCACAATCAATCATTTTTGAAAAGATGAAATTTGAATATATGCCTGAAGTAAATGAGGGATTTAGCTACGCATATATCTGGGAATAGTTTGATCAGAATCCCACAGTGAAAGTATGTTTGTGTATTCAAGAAGATTAATATAATAATACCTAAGGAAGTAAAAAGAAAAGTAGCTAGACAGGACTCAAAAATGTTAGTGACAAATCATACAGGATTATGATTATTATTATATTATGGCCTTTGTAAAGATACGGAGAGGTATTGTAAAATAAACTGGAGGGGATACAAGGATTGGGACAGAAGAAGAATATAATTTGACATATTCTGAAAAAGCAATCTATGATTGAGGCAGGGATAGAAGCAAAGAGTAGTATTGGAGACTATTATAGGCAAGAAAGGACATAGGCTGGACCATGGGAATAGCAGTAAGTAAAAGCCAGTAAGACATTTTTAGAATCTTTTGTTTCCAGTGAGGAGACAGTGGGATTTTATTTGAATGTAAGAAGTGAGAGAAAAGGAGATGTTAAGGGTGAGTCCACAGTTTGTTGCTTGAGCAAAAATAAGAGAAGAGCCATCAACTAAGAGGAAGCCTGCTGTGGAGAATGTTTGGTGGAATCCATGACTCACAGAATAAATTTAAGTTCCTTGTCTCCACGTTTCAAACCTTTCAACATCTGACCTGGGCTTTAGTGAGGTTCTCAGCCTTTCTTCATTTTAAAGAAAGTTATTACATATTTGTTAAGACAAAAATAACTTGCAATATAGTGAGCATCAAAGACAGTATAATATCCCTCTTCACTTACAGATCACACATTTCAACAATTTTTTTTTAGATATTTATATTTTTTTGGGATGCCTGGGTGGCTCAGCGGTTGAGTATCTGCCTTTGGCTCAGGGCGTGATACTGGGGTCCCGGGATGGAGTCCCACATCGGGCTTCCTGCATGGAGCCTCCTTCTCCCTCTCTCTGCCTGTGTCTCTGCCTCTCTCTCTCTCTGTCTCTCATGAATAAATAAAATCTTTAAAAAAGATATTTATATTTTTCATATCACTGTCAAAGATAACCCTTCAATAGACACCCTTGTTCACAAATACTTGTTAAATCATCTATTTCAGACTCTTACAATTTACTTTAAATACTGGCCCAAAGTCTTTACTATTTTAAAGGATTTTGATATGTATCTCTAAATCCTTCTATAGAGAAGTTTTAAAGGATAATATACCCAAAAGCTTTGAATATGAAAGTTTGTATTTCCAAAGACATTTATAAGCATTGCCATTTTTTTTGTCAATATAGATAGTAAAATTTATCTCACTCTTTTGTATTATACACTTTTATATATTTTTAAAGCACATTGCATTTATTATTTTAAGAATTACTTTTCTGGAGGCACCTAGAGGTGCAGTGGTTAAGTGTCTGACTCTTGCTTTTGGTTCAGGTCATGATCTCTGGGTTTTGAGATTGAGCTGTGCGTTGGGCACCATGTGGGCATGTAGCCTGCTTAAGATTCTCTTCTACTTCCTCTGCCCCTCCTTCTTCTCTCTTTCTCTAAAAAAAAAAAAAAAAGGTAATAAAAAAAACAGAATTGCCTCTGATATTTCTATGATTTTATATTTCAGTATTTTTTCTTTTATTAGACAGCTATTTATATAGTGATAATGTTAAATTTTTGAAGGATAAAGGATTTCACAAATCCATTTTTATAATCTGTGGCATTTTTAATTACATATTTTGAACAAAATTCATTTATTCTGATTTACTAGCTTGTCTCTTTATATTAAATACATTTTCTACCTAAAAAATACATTTTCTTTGTTATGGGAGAAAGGCATGGATGTCCATCTTCAACAATTGTATTAATTATTATCCTGAACAATAAGAATAAAGGTTAATTGAAAGCATAATTAGGAAGAAAGAATTAAAAATTATCTCAATTTGAAGATGGCATAATTAAGTAGAAAACCCTAAAAATCAAACAACAAACCTTGAAAATTAGAAATTTAACAAAATCTCAGAATACAACATCAGCAAACAAAAACAAAATGTAATTCTATAAAAAACACAATTAATGAGAAATATTTGAAATTTAATTTTCTCAAGTATTAAAAACTAAAAAACATTCATGGAAATTTGAACTATATATGGGCAAGTCTTATAGAATGAAAACTATAAAACAATTCTAAGAGAACTTAAGCAAAATTTAAATAAATGATATCACAGAAGTGACATACTGTGTTCCTGGATTGAAAGATTTAATCATTTTTAAGTGAGTACTTCTCAAATCAATTGATTAGTAGGAAATGATATGAATTATAATCACTTTTCTTTTGGAAATTGACAGTTTTATAATTCTAAAGAAAATGCAAAGGACCCAGAGCAAAGGAATCTTGGAAACATAGTGTATATTTGGAGTACATATACTAACTGATTTTGATGTTTACCTTAACAGTGTAATGTGAAAAGCAAAGTGGCAATGGCACGGGATAAGTATGGACAAAATGGAGAACTCAAACAGATCCATATTTGTATGATAAATTGATTTGAAACAAAGGCAAAAAAAATTTCAATACCAAAAAGAATATATTTTCAACAACTGGTACTGAAACAATGAGATACTTATTTATTCAAATCTCTGATTTATCCCTCTAGATACATTCTGTGTCTTTCTGCTAACTTTTTTTTAGGTCTTTTCCCCCACAGTCTGTACATTTACTTCACTACTTAATAATTCTATCATTCTTGATAACCACAAGTGACATAAAATCAAAACAAAACAACAAACAGCATAATGGGTAACAGAAATGGAATTATTGCAAAGAATATGGCTGGCATAAATGGTCCAGAAAAGCAGGACCTATAAACATAATGATGGAGTAAGAGTGACAAAAAGTAGCTTCAAAACATTGAAAACAAAAATATGTGTTTTATTGTTCTTGCTTTCATTGTCGTTTCCCTTGTTTTGTTTTGCTCTGGGACCTATTATTTTCTGAAATTATTAATACAAAATAACAACAGAGTGTCTCATTTTGAACGGCTGGTATTCACCAGCCCCCACAGAGGCCACTTAGCAGGGCTCTGTGAAACATAAGCCATGGATAATGCCCTATTCATATATGCCTTCATGTATTACTGGTCAAGCCCTGAGCAGCAAGCAGAAAGAAGAACACAGATGAACAATAATCTTCCCTATCTTCCCAGAAGTCATCCCGTAAGATCTATAGGCAGGAAAGTAAAGCAACAATTTACATCTAGTCAGTGAGGGGTGGTGGTGTGATAGTTTGGGACTCAGAAGCTATGGCAGCCCATAAAAAGAACAACTAACTCCTGTGAGGAGTGGATGTGAATCGTAAAGAACGTTATATACTATATGCTAAAAGGTCTGGAGTAAAAATAAGGCTTCTAAACCTAAGTGCCTCTGAATTGATCTGTCCAAGTGCTGAAATAATTAAGGAGTACTGCTATATTTCAGGTACTGGACAAGCTAAAATATGTATATCATGCATTATTCTTTAACCCTTCCAGCAAATATGTGCACTGTCTGTTATTAACTGAAGCCTAGAGAAGTTAACTAATTTGTTCAAGATGCATCCATAGCAAAATAGGGATTTAAGTATAGTTTGGTTGTCACAACTGGGAGAGTGGTGCTATTGGTGTCGGTCAGCAGAGGACAGGAATGCTATTAAACATTCCATAGAGTACATGCCATTTCCCACAACAAAAAGTTATCCATCCCAAGATGCCAATAATACCAAAGTTGAGAAACTCTACATTATACTAGCCCAAATAGAGCCAAACATGTTTTCTTTAGACAGAAGGGATAGTATGTTCTGAAGAGATTTGAGAGAACATCAGTTTTCATAGCTATAGTTGAATGCCATGATAAAATCTGAAATGTATGCTAATACCAATAAGCTGCTGGTGAATATGTCAACTATACATTATAATTTTCTCCCAAATTCTGTTCCTTTACAAACCTAGATGGTGTGTTTGTATTGCTATTAAATTTTTGTCCTCACATTCTCTTCAAGAAATAATTCAGAAACTATTGAAACATACAGACGTACAGACATACACACATACACATATATCACACCAAAATAAAAATGAATGTCAATATAATGAGGAACTGCATTTTGATTGTGGGATTGTGTGTAATTCCAGAGAATTAATAGTATTAAATATATTTTATAATTTTTTAAATGGTGAGTTGTATGCATTTTCAGAACACAACATGCCAAGTCCTGTACATCTAACACAAAATATTGGAAGCAATTCCATTTATAAAAAAAGTTCTTGATTTCCACACCAGGTAGAATTTAGAGAAGGAGCAGTGATCCGAGAAGCTTACCAATTCATTTCAGTGCTACCAGTTCACACCGAGGAGATGGAAAAGGGGGAGGGGGAGGAAACAGGAAAAATGGAGATAGTAGAAAGCTCATTTCATTCCATTTATTATAGATCAAATCTACAAAATCAGCCGGGGTGAGCTTTCATGGCACATGGACTGACCTCTAGTAGGCTGTCAACTGCAGCACATTACCACATAGGAAGGTAAGACAATTTGGCATTGAGTGATAAAAAAAAAAAAAAAAAAAAAAAAAAAAAAAAAGTATGTAAATGTGGCACATTTTTATATATTTAGCAATAATTTTTCCAAAAATAACTATTAGTATTCCCATAAAGAATATTATACTTTTGATTCTTATATCATGTGAAAATGATGGCTATTATGATATTATATAGCTATCCACTTAATACTCCTTCTTAATTTTCCCCTTAAGAATAGAGTGCTTGGCTTCAAGCAAAAATATGAAATCACAAAGTCTCCAATACTTTGAGAGAACTTAAATTAAAAATCGGCTAATCGGGATCTCTGGGTGGCTCAGCGGTTTGGCGTCTGCCTTTGGCCCAGGGCGTGATCCTGGAGACCCGGGATCGAATCCCACATCGGGCTCCCGGTGCATGGAGCCTGCTTCTCCCTCTGCCTGTGTCTCTGCCTCTCTCTCTTTCTGTCTGTGTGACTATCATAAATAAATAAAAATTTTAAAAAAAATCGGCTAATTGCTCAGTTAAACAGCTAATTAAATTATTTTCTTCTGTCCCTCTTCCACTCCTCTCTCTCCTTTCCTTTTCTCTCTCTTTCTCTCACTCTAAATCCAAAAAAGCTTTTAGTGGCAAACAGAAGTTGTTGGAAATTGAGATATTATCCATTAACAATTTAATTTGCTATAATGATGACAGAAATAGTCATACCTCAGGTAAAATACACATATTTATTTCCATTGGGATTTTAACTGACCTATTTCAGAGCATAAATTCCTTTTTTTAATATAAATTGATTTTTATTCAATCTGGAAGGGGTTAATCCTTCCAAGGAACTTTTTTGAGTGAGAAAAATTCTATCTGTATACTCTGAAACTTCTCCCATCGTGACTATTTCCCTTAGGCAATCATTTATTTCTGTATAATATATGTAGGTTAGTACTTTCTCATTAATTTTGTATCTTTTTCTAAGCATGCTACATTGTCTATTTAAGTATCTATTTTGTTTCTTTGTCTATTTAAGTGAATTCTGATCAACAGGCACAAAAATGTTAGATTTGTTGCTTTTTAGAATATATTGTTTCTCAAGTATATAATGTGAATAATCATTATACAGAATGATTAGGGGATTTTTATTCTAACTATAACCTCATGATTCTTTATTATACTACATGCCAATTTCCTCTAAAACATTAAATACAACAAAACCCTGAAAATATAAAGTAGGTGTAAAAATGTATGTTTTTAACCTTACTATTGAATACAACCTCAGGAATAAATGGAGAGATGAGGAATGTTATAACAAAATTTCAGCTGTTAACCTATGAGGTAAAAAATAGTATTTAAACTATTTACTTTGGACACTGAGGGGATTTTTTTTTAAACAATTGTGAAAACACATCATACTTTAGAAAAAGAGCTGGAAGAAAAATGAAGAAAGAACCCTCTATTTATGAGGAAAAGAGATCTATCCAAGACTTACGACTGGAAGGTCCATAAGAACACTGACAAGGTCACACCCCCATATCCAGAGATAAGTGTGAGCCGAAGACTGAGTTTTAATCAGAGAATTAACTTCACATCCATTATAGTGACAGAAGCAGTAAGTGATTTTGAAGAGTGGAGAGAGGTGCTCACTGACATGCACGCAAAGTAATAGGAGAGCAGACAAAAATTTTTTGCAAACCATCTTTGACTGACACATAAGATAATAAGGGAGGAATTTAAAACCTCCTGTGCACTGAGAGTAAAGATAGCAAAAACAAAGGTTACACTAAGTTTAAAAATATAAAGTAATGCATCTGTGATCTGTTTATAACATCTGATTAATTTCTAGGATTGTACCATATTTACATCCTCTTTGCTTGCCAAATCCCAAAGTGTCTTGGCTTTCTATGTGGTAATGTCCCACAGTTGACAGCTTTTAGATATCACTTTGTATGCTATGAGAAGCTCACTCAAAAGCTGACCTTTACGATTTAATCTTAATCATCAGAATTCTTAACTGTCTTCATTTTCCTTCTTTCTCCCTCATCTCTTGAATGTGTACTGATAGCACTGAAAAGAGTTGATTTTCTTGGATCATTCACTGCTTCTATAAATTTCACCTAGGATGGAATTTCAGAACTTTTTTTTTTCTTTTTTGTAGATGGGATTACTGCCAGGATTTTGCATTCATTGCAAAATGAGACTTTATCAAAAATTAAAAACTCTAAAAAACAACAACTACAAAAAAAAAAAACAGTAAATGAATAGAAAGTAAAAAAACTGGAAGAATATATTTGAAAATAAGATATATGACAAATCTTGTATTCATTACGCCTTTTTATTTTGTTCTTATTTTTCTAGGTTTTTGAGAATGAAGTTTAAGTAAATTCGAGACAATTCCTTTGTGCATGTATTTAGTCTTGTAAAGTTCTCAACTTTGCACTAGCTGTGTCACATATAGTTTGAAATTCTGAATATCATTTTCATTCAGTTTAATGTATTTTTAAAAAATTTCTCCTGAAATGTTCTCTTTTTATCCTAGATTAAAATACATTGTTTTGTTTCCAAGTATTTGGAAATTTTCCTATTTTCTTCCTATTTATTTCTACTTTGATTCACTGTAGGTGGAGGATTCATGCTGTATGATTTCAATTCTTTTAAATTAGTGGAGATTTTATTTATGACTCAGCTTTTCATCTGTCTTGGTGGGAAGTTCCTTGAAAATTGAAAAAAAAATGTGTATTCTGCTCTTGTTTAGTGGAATAGTCTGTAAATGCCAATTGGGTAGTGTTGGTTGATATTGTTGATTTTTTCTAAATCATTTCTGATCTTCTTAGTTGTACTATCAATTTTTGATGGAGAGGAGTTGAAGTCTTCAGTGATAACTGTGTAATTCTACTTCCCTTTTGTTCCATATGTTTCACACATGTTGCAGTTCTGTTTCTTGGTGCACACATATTTAGACTTGCTCTCCTTCCTGCAGATTGGTCTTGCATGGCAGTAGAAGAGCAAGAGAGCTCCCTGGGTCCTTATTATGAGTCACTAAACCAATATAGGGTTCCATCTTCATTATCTAATTACCTCTCAGAGTTTCCACTTCCTAATACTATCACCTTAGGGATTAGATTTCAACATGTAAATTTGAGCAGACACAAACATTCAGCCCACTGCACTGTCTCACTCTTCAGATCTCAACAGAAATCTCACTTCTTCAGAAAAGACAGTTCTGTTCTATACAAAAAGGTCAGTTTTTTTTCCTCTCATACACGCCTGATAATTTCCTATAGTAAGTTATATGAGTATATTAAGGATGTATTGTTTCCCTTTTCCATTTAAAAGTAAGCTCCATGAAGGCAGGAACCATTCTTGTATTATTTGTGGCTATATTCTTAGTGCTGAGCACAGTAACTGGTACCCAGCAAATATTCATTGATTGAAACTAACATTTACTTACTGTAATAATATAAAGATATATTAATAGTTGTCTCATAACAGATATTTTATACTCTATTAAAAACATGAAAATCATGGGTATGATAGAGTTTGTTGAATTGTTTGCACATGCAAGTAATGGTACTCTTAGTCACTCAAAAATTCTCAGAAAAGTTCATAATTTATTAATCTCTGTTCTATTGCAAGATGCACCTGTGAACTTACATAATAAAGTACATTATCACTTATTTTTCTAGTACGAAATAACTTACAATCCACTTAGGGCATCATAATATTAAACTAATCGCCAAGAGGATAATAGCCTTTATTCTACCAAGTATTTAATGCATTCTGTCTGGTAGGCTGAAAAAAAAATCATATCTAATATAAACTTTAAAAATTTTTAACTCTTAGGTGTGTTAGCCTTCTATTGTCATATTTATAGACTATGCAATAGCAGCAATAGGCTGAAGGAGAGAAGAGTAGATAAAGAGAAGTAGATGTGAAGGTGGGAAGAAAGAGGTGAAATATCTTTGAATGTCAATATTCCTAGCTGAGAGCTTGGAAAGAGAATATCATTAAATATTTGTTATATTCAACCAAGGCCACAAAAATTAAGAGGCAGATGGAGAAAAATGTAATGTAAAAGGGAATATGAGGGGGGTAGAAATGGGAGCAATGAAAAAGAAAATTAATTGTGAATGGAAGAAAGAAAGAAAAATATAACAAGTCAGTGGAGGATTGCATTATGTAATATATTCTGTACTTTGTCAACCTCTCAAATATATCTGTATTATATCTAGGCTACATTAACATAATGAATTTATAGTCTAAGAAGAATTGGTCAAAGCCTTCAATGTTTGTGTATAACTTTTAATCTTATGAAGTAGCTATAGAAAGTAACTTTATTCCTTTATTAGAATATAGAAGGACATAGCTTATCAGTCATCATGTTTCTATGATTCTAGTATCATTACCATAAAATGCCTTAAACGTTGTTTACTCATTCTTCTACAGAGCTTACTTTAAGTAAGTAGAATTGGGGTTTTTAACTTATATTAAGTAAAAGATTTCTAGATTTGAGTGCATCTTTCATCTTCCCTGTTTCATAAGGATGAATCAATAAAATAGCTTTTGTACCTGCACAAGTTGGAATGATTTCAGAAAAATTAATTTTTACTCCTTTGCTGCTGCTATCACTGTGATAGAAGCTCTGGTGACAGTGGAGAAACAATGTTTCTAGCCATATTCTCATGATGGAGCAGTGAGAGAGAAATTGATCAGCAAGATCCTTTCTCTGTCACAACTACAAACAGACAGGACCAGCAGTTATTCATTCTTATAAATAAAGATACTAGCAGCCCCCCATTGTGAATGTGATTATAAAATTCATTCCTCTACAAATTGCATAAATATCCTACAATCCCTGTAGAGGTTTCTAGCATGATTTGCAAGAAGCATTTGAAGTGGTTTTAGTACTTGTTTAGTATTTGTTTCTGCTCAAAGCTAATATTTCATATATCTGCAACTATGGTAAAATTCTACTTATATGTACACACAGAAACACACACACACACACACACACTTTCATCTTTTCTAAAACCTTGCTCAACTTAATATTAGCTTAAATATAATTAACCTTAATTAAATTCAAGAGGGAGTCTGTCTCAACTTAGAATTATATTTTAAAAGATGTACCAATAACCATTCAGTTTGAGCTGATCAATGGCAATAAAGATTTTAAAGATAAGATGTATTATGCCCAACTCAGAAGAAAGGGCTGGAAGATTACCTTACCATCAGTTAGAGATTATTTGGCTACTTAACTTCCAGATATGAAATACTGAATATATAGGATCGACACATAAATATTTAATGTAGGGTCAGGAGGAAATAGAATTATGAACATTCACTGTACTTAGTCATCATTGATTATCACTCTAGATATCAAGGCTGAAACTTAGTTTCCTAATATAAGTAAGTATATTTATAGAGTTTCATTATATAGTATACCTAAGGCCATTCAGACTTCATGGAAAGTGTTTATAAAGTTTGAAAAATTTCCGAAATCTTATGCAAAATCTTGCTTTGAAGGAAACTATGCAATATTCTGAGTGGAGTGTTTATAATCTTAATCAGATTATCTTTGTGTTAATAAATCCCCAATCCCAGTGTTAAAGAGCCTCAGTACTAAAGTAAGTATTTAGGACTCAGAAGCACCATTCTTACAAAACATTAAAGGGAAGAGATTATACATTGACAAGAAGAATTTAATAAATTAAAAATGTCAGTACTCAAAAGGAACAAAGCATTTATAAAATAGAGTGTCACCAGAAAAACAACATAACAGGAAGGTGGAGGGGACCCAGATTGACTAAACAGCTATTCGTACAAAGTTGCTTCTTTTGTTAGGCTGTTTGACATAACTAGTATTATAAAGTCATGGGACCAGTGTACCCATAAAAACTTCCTTGACATAATTATAGGAAGAGACTTACCTCAACTTGCTTATTCCTGACAAAAAGAATGACTTTCCCCCACTGCACAGTTCTTGCTTCACGAGTGAGAACAACTTGTCCAGCATCTCCCTAGTACACATACATGTTCATGACACATAGGCAAACACACATACATCTGCATTTGCACTTTGCCACCATGGTCATTTAGCATACAACTGGTCACATATTACTCATTCATTAAATTCTAATGCATCAAATTGATAAATTAAAGGAAAGTCTCCGTGTATGTAGTTCATAGACACATATGGTTATCCTAGATACAGAAAGGTATTGTTTTCTTGAGAATGTTGTCACAATGAGGACACTCCAAACTCCTGGTAAAATTTAGAGTTAATGCTTATAATAATATCACCATTGATGGTATCTTTCAAATAAACCATGAAATATATCTGGTGATATCTTCAGATGCATAAACTATGATAATCATGTTAAAATACTTTATGGGACAGTAATATTTCTCTTTGTTGATAAATTAAATGGATAAAACAAGTTTTGCTTCTTGACACAAGAGGTGGGGTACTCAGGCAACATGTCACCTATATTAGGTGTTTTCCAGAATTGTATTGAAATATTCTGAACTTCAGTAAAGCCTTAAAGTACCTATCACAAAAAATAAAATGATAAAATAATCTTTATTTGGAAAATTGGCATGTACTCTAATCTGGAAAGAAAGTGTAGCTAATATTAGCCATAAAGGGTTAATAAAGTCATAATGTGAGATTATACAGAAATTTTCAAATTTTTATTAATATATATTCTATTTGAGAGATAAAAAACATGTTCAATGTGTTATTGTTATCTATCAACAAAACACAATACAAAAAGCTGACTTTAGCAAGTTTCAAGATATGACTTGCTGTTCATTAATTTCAAGACCTCAACTACAATTTTCTGTAGACTACAGTACATGAAGTGCAATATAGCTATTGAAGGAGACTCAACAAAGACTTAGTCAGCTTTACTGTGTGCTGTATACTAGAAAGACACTTGCCATGCATCATCTCCTATAACTCTGTCAGGGAACACAGCAGTCTGTTTTCAGTAGTGTGGATTCAGTCACAAAACTAGAGCCAATTCAAGAATTCTGGGAAGAAAAACAACAGTTTACTATAGGAATTACGGTTTACAGAATCTTGGCATGCTCAGCACTAAAACAGCGCTGCCAATGTCTAGGGAGCTGCCACTGAAAAGGCAGCAGATACTCAATATCCCACTATACAAAAGGAATGGTTTCTCAAAATCACACCCAGAAATTGCTACAATTCTCCAAAATCTCTGAAAAACTTCACACCAACCATTTCAGGATACTGCTGCAAAATAAGTGGAAAACAAATACTTAATGAGAATTCTCCGTGAATGTCACATCTGGTTAAAATTACCTCCGTTCCAGTCCATCTCACACAAAACACTTTAACTTGATGATGGAGTATGGCTGCACACACTCAAATCCAAGGCTTGCCTCTCTGATAGCATTCAGTTCATGATGAGCTTCTCACAATGTCATGGTGCCTTGGGGGCTATGGATAAGTGGTCTCCACAAGAGTCCAGCACCGAGCTTTAGCTACTAATCACAAAGGAGGTAGATACCTGTGGAAGAGAATATGGATTTGCTTCAGGATACAAAATAGATTTGCTATAGGCACTTCGATCACCCTTGGATCCATTGAATCAAACAGCAAAGGTGGAATAGCTAACATGGAAACTAGACCTAATCCAGACTTTTAATTTAATTGGCAAATGAGTCAGAGTAGTAAGTCCAAATAAAGCACAGGTTTGCTACTGAAATTCAGAGACCCAGGAGGTATGTATCTTTTCTGGGAATATGTCAATAAGGATCATCTTGAAGACAATATATTGACATGCCCTATACCACTGAACCCATAGTCTTTGCCCCCTAAGAATCATATGATATATTTCTGAGCCTCTGGCATACATTTATCTTCTAAGGTTCTATTCTATCTGTTAATTCCAACTCAACAGATTCAATCAGAATGATTTTTTTCTAATCAGAATGATTTTTGTCAAAATAGTGTCAAAATAAGCCTTAATAATTTGGGATTGAGCTGAGGAATTGATACAGCCTTGACATAAGACAGTGGAGCTTTGATACTGTCCCTGCCAGGAAAAGGCACTCAAGCTTTATCAACTAATATGAGAGTAATTTAAAAGAATAAAAGTGCACATTTATGTAAACATGTACACATAGGCACACAGTGGTGTGTATACTAATATGAACATTGTCTTATTAAACATTTATAATACACCTAAATTCTCATCACTAGTGTTGTATTACAACCATTTTGATTGTAACCCAATTATACTAACTTTCCCTAAACTTTCTTTTCAGTGCAAACTTTACTTTCTAATTAACTTTAAAATAATGTAATGTTGATCAAGTAAGCATTAATCCTCAGACAATGTAGATGACTAAATCATGGCCTCACATCCTCATTTGCATTTTTGTTCCATCTATCACATTCAGTAGCAGTTCTAGTTTTATCTGGTTAAGAAAATGAGTTCTCACTTAATAAAAGAGATAACCTCAACCTCAAAAAGCTATGATGTTCAAGAACCTCCATTTAAATGTACAGTAGTGTTCACTTCAATTATAATAGCTCTAAGAGGAAAATATGTGAGCTTACATGAAATAATTAAATTTCCAAAATGTCCATTTTACTTGTTATGCAAATATAGTTTTAAAGAGTTTAAACTTGGTATACTTGGGTGGCTCAGTTGGTTAAGCATCTGCCTTTGGTTTGGTTATGGTATCAGGGTCCCAGGATGGAGTCCCGTGTAGGGTTCCCTGCTAAACAGGGAGTCTGCTTTTCCCTCTCCCTCTGCTGCTCCTCCTACTTGTACTCTCTCTCTCTCTCTCTTGCTCTGTCAAATAAATATATAAAATCTTTTAAAAAATAGTTTAAACTTCTTCACTAGGAATAAAACCGTCATGGTAACTACTACTACTTTAAATAGCAAAAACAGCTAAGATAGAGAAATATAATTGAGAAGCACATAAGACAGAATTTAGCTGGTACTTTGTTCATTTAATTTTGTATAATTTTTTAACTTAATTTAGGCTCAATATGCAGGAACATTTATTTCAATATTTTTAAGTATTCTGATAGAAAGAGATACCATAGCTTGATTTATTCATTCTTACATATTATTTGTACTCTGGTTTCAATAAAATAAAGAGAATTTATATCAAGCCAAAATTATATTTGCAGATTTTGGAAAGGTAACTTTGCTTAAGGATGGCAATATAAAAATAAAAAAAAAGTAGAGAGAGATGCCTCGGTGGCTCAGTGGTTGAGCATCTGCCTTTGGCTCAGGGTACGATCCTGGGGGTCTGGGATGGTGTCCCACATCAGGCTTCTTGCAGGGAGCCTGCTTCTCCCTCTACCTACATCTCTTCCTCTCTCTGTGTGTCTCTCATGAACAAATAAATAAAATCTTTTTAAAAAAGTGTAGAGGATTCAATTGTGGAACTTTTGCACGTAAATTTGCAATACCATTTTAAAAAACGGAAAATAAAGGCTTTTGTTTGAGGAAAAAAAATAAGTAAAAATTAAATTAGTTCAGTATCCAGAAGTATAAGGTAAAAATGCTCTTGTCCAGTCCTCTCCTAAACTAAAAGGTTTGGACATTATGTATAAATAAACACTAAAAAAATAAAATAAAATAAAAATTAAAAAACCTCTGAAAGTAGAGAAGAAAAAACTTACCAGCTAGTGACTTCCCTGGTCAAGAACCTTCAGTTCCAAGGACTTAACTAGATAGTGAATTTCCTGGGTTTTCTTACTGCTTTGTAAATCATTGACATGAAGCTGAAACAATGAGCACCTGGAAATGTCCATGGTCTAGACAAAAGTATCCCAGTCTAGTCAAAGGAGTAGCAAAGGGGTTATCTAACAAGACAGAAACATGTTATACAAGTTCTACACTCCAACCAAACATCATAAATAAAACTGTAACCTCACCACCAGCCCCACAAGCAAAGGCCAAGCGGGTAGACTAAATTTCAATTATAGTCTGTATGCATTCAGCTGAATGGTTGATTTCTGCATCTTCCAAACACAGCAGCAACCTTACTAGAAATGATCACCTCCAGTGATATCTACCACCAATCAGGATGTCCTTTCTTTTTCATAAACATTAACATTATTACAGTTATATTACCATTTATTTTCTCATAATAATCAGATGTGTAATTATGGCTTGATTTATTTTTATCTATTTGAAATAAAAGTATTCTTTTAAATGAATAAAAGTGCACTTTGTCTTTAATAATTGATACAGACATCAAAATCTTTTATAGGATTTGAGAATGTGTGATAAAAATTAATTTACCCATTAATCCATTCAATCAAAAATATTTTGTGTGTCTGCTCTGTTCTAGGCTCTTGGACTTGAGCAAAATAGGAAAAAAGTCTACTTTTCTAGTACTGAATGAAAATTACAATAAATAAATTACATAGGATAATAAAGTGACAAGAACTATATGAAAAATAATAGAGCATTACATTGAAGGGATGGGAGGTAATTTTAAACAGGGTAGTCAAAATACATCCCATTGAGTATATGACATTTGAGAAAAGACATTTGAGTTATGTGAGACATCATGAAATATAGAAAACTTTTGAGTAGAGTTTCTGATATAAGTTGACACTGCTCTGTGTAAATACCTTATCACCAAATATGTAAATTAAACTTTAGAGTGGTGAAAGTTTTATTTTTCTTAGGACAGAGGTGTTAACTTGTCTTCTGTGCATATATATATATATAGACAAGAAGCCCTCAACAGCCTGGCCTACTGTGGTGGGAACTGCTAGGCTCTGCCTGCTGTGAAGGGAAAAACAGCAGGACCTGGTTACAGTTGGGCAATGGGTGAGGTGTCCGGTAACTTCCTGGTGCAGGGCTTACGTTGAGTGAGAAACTATAAAGAGTTTTGGAGGCAGGTAATGGTCAGTTCAGGATGGAAGGGCCTCCACCCAGTAACTGGGAGAGAACTCTGCCTTGTCACCATCCAGTCCCCCAAAGCACCATCTTCACCTTCAGCCAACTAATCCTTCATTTTTTAAACTAATTGTTGGTGACCTTTTGAGTAAAAAAAATATATATATATTATATTTTATTTTAATTTTAAATATATAATATATATTATATATTATTATATATACATATATATAATATTCATATCTGTCCACACAATGTACACTTTTGATATATATATATATGAAATACATATACACATGTATGTATTATATATATTTATTTGATTTTCTGGATAATGCAAAGAGTATTTTATGAGATAAAATTAGCAAATTACTAACACAGTGATTATAACAGTGCAAGTGAAGTTTGAATTTACCTAACTTGAACTCATGTTGAATATTCATCGTAGATTTTATGATGTACAAATTGCAACTGCCCATTGGAAGCCAAAGCAAACAAACAAAACAAAGCTTTGGGACTCTTAGAT
Source organism: Canis lupus baileyi (assembly GCF_048164855.1). Lineage (NCBI taxonomy): Eukaryota > Metazoa > Chordata > Mammalia > Carnivora > Canidae > Canis > Canis lupus. Next base: position 21,035,586 of record NC_132854.1, on the reverse strand, counting down.
CTGTATAGTAATTGGTATGTTAATTGATTGGTGTAAGCTAGATTTTAAAATCTCCAACTTTAAAAAGTTAATATTTAAAGTATTTGAAGAATTAAAGACATGTCATGGTTGAACAAGCTCTTTCTGTTTAATTAAGTAAGTTATTTTTCAAAATATTAAGATATCCAATTTTATAGAGGTAATGTACTTAAAAGGCTGGTCAAGTAATTAGAGATAATATTTTTCCCCATGTTTGAAAGTGTACTATAACAGATATTAAAGAGGATTTCAAAAGAGTTTAAACAAACTTAAAAGAAAAAAGATAATATTTTTATAGAAGGATTATTTTAAACTAATAATAACTTAAAGCAATTGATTGTAGGCTAAAACAGAGAAACACATGAATTAATTTTTCATTACAATTAAATTTTTCATTGCAATTCTAATTGTAATATTATCTATATTGCGTATTATATTATCTATATAATACACCCATCAATGAAACCCTATATATTCAAGTGGTATAGTAAAGCACACTAAGTAAGAAAGTATGCTTTAAAATAAAAATAACAAAGAATAACTAAATAAATATTAATAAATTAATAACTTAATTTGCTATTAAGTCCATAGCCTAATTCAATTTTTCAGAGCAATTCTGTCTTATTGGTCAGGGCTTCAGGTATGCTATATTGAGCTAATAGAGGGATATCAGTTTGTTTTATATCACCAAGCAGGAGAATTATCCAGATTCACATTCCCAGTCTATCTGCATGTAAGCCATTGTTTTATTCAGTACAAAACCTGATTGTCTCATTCATTCATATATAACATTTCTTTGTAAATCTCTCAAATTTTATCAGCCATCTGATATTTCTTTTATTCTCTAGAATCCACCAACTGCTAACTGCCGTACATTTCTATTTTGCCCCCCTGTAATCTTCTCAAATGAAATTTGTTCACACACACACACACACACACACACCATTACCTGCAAGACCAAAACTACCAACTCCTCAAAATGAGTGTCTTATTTTAATCACCACCCTACTCTTCTTGTCTATAAATACTATATTTGTGCTTCAGCATGTGAAAGAAAATATTACCCACTTCGGATTTCTCATTGTTAAAAGAAACTCTATGATACATAGCTTTTCCCCAGTCTAAATAATTCACCTTTTGCTGTGATCAATCTCTCTAAACTTCCCAAGCATAATTTTCCAACTATTGCCTTTTAGTTTCCCTTCACTAAACTGTTTGCATCTGCTATGACTTCTGTATTCTGTTTTGCCTATTTTACAAATAATCTTATTTAAGACTCACTTTAAATTAAACTTTTTATTACACCTTTTTATTGACCACCAAATGTGAAAGCAATTTCCCTTTACTCGAGAATCATACAGAATGAAAAATAGGTTGTTCATTTTATTCTCACCTTTTACAGCATTGAAATTGGCAAGATTTAAACAGAACATATGGAACGAAGACTGCTCATCACACTGCTCAATCTATTCTCTGTCATGGAAGATGAAAAATAAGGTATATTTTGTGTCTCTCTGAATTTTAAAATAATCTGCACATCCAACTCCAGAGTGAATTAGACCTAGGCATATGGACTCCTGGAAAGATGAAAAGATGGCAAACAGTTAAACCAATAATCTTCAAATACTTATTTTAATGAGGGCAGGAAAAAATGATATTCTATTAACATGATTTGATTTTTTTCCCTTATATCTAAATTAGCCATTTATAAGTCCATTTATTATGTGATTTTCTGAAACAGGAATTTTGTTGGAGAAAAGTAATATTAAGCAATTTTAACGTTTATATAATAAATTTAAAATAACCTTTACAAGTGAATAGCATACTAATTTGTAATGTTCAGAACCAGAAATTTAACTTGTGATTATGTCTGGGTTGTGATTGGATTTTTTGTTACTAACAGACTATGTTTTTTAGAGCAGTTTTAGGTTTACAGAAAAATAGAGCAGAAAATACAGATTTCTCATATACCTCTTTTTCCCTGAGCATCCTCCACCCCTAGAGTTTTCTTATTATTAACACCCTGCCCTATCAGTGTGGTATTGTTTACTGGATTCAACGAATGAGTAATGTCATGTATCCACTTTTACAGTATTGTACAAAATATTTTCACTGTCTTAAAAATCCCCTGTGATCCATCTATTCATTCTTCCCTCCTTTCCTCCGCCTGAAATCTTGGCCACCCCTGATATTTTTACAATCTCTATAGTTCTGCCTATTTCAGAATGTTTGTAGTTAAAACCATATAATATGTAGACTTTGAAGATTGGCTTCCTTTAGAATTCATTCATTTAAGGTTTCTCCATGTTTTTTCCTGGCTTAAGAGGTAACTTCTTTTTATGGCTTACTAATTCTCTCGTTGTGTGCATGTATCACAATTTAACCATTCAACGCATTGAAGTGTCTCTTGGTTGCTTCCAATTTTCAGCAGTTATGAATAAAGTTGCTGTAAATGTTCATGTGCAAATTTTGGGTTGCAGAGAAATTTTCAACTCATTTGGATAAATATGTAGGAGGGTGATGGCTGAAAACATCATATGACAATGTTTATAAGAAACTGTCAAACTGTCTACCAAAATGGCTGTGTTATTTTGCATTCTCACCAGCAATGAATGAGAATTCCTATTGCTCCATATCCTTAGAAGTATTTGGTGCTATTTGTGTTTTGGTTTTTAAGCTGTTTAATATGTGTATAGTGGTATCTCATTTATTTTTTCAAATTTTTTATTTAAATTCTAGTTATTTAACATATAGTGTATTGTTTTCAGGAGTAGATTTTAGTGATTTATCAATTACATGTAACACTCAGTGCTCAACATAACAGTACTCTCCTTAATACCCATCACCCACTTAGCCCATGACTCCCACCTCCCTCCATCAACCTTAAGTTCTTTCTCCTTAAGAATCTCTTAAGGATTGTTTCCACTTTCTCTTTTTTCCCCCTTGCCCTTGTTCATCTGTTTTGTTTCTTAAATCCCACATGTGAGTGAAATTATATGGTATTTGTCTTTCTCCACCTGAGTTATTTCACTTAGCATGATAAGTGAAATCTTTATCCATTCATCAGTCAATGGACATTTGGGATCTTTCCATAATTTGGTTATTGTTGTTAATGCTGATATAAATATTGGGGTACATGTATACTTTCAAATCTGCATTTTTGTTTTCTTTGGGCAAACACCAAGTAGTGCAATTGCTGGATCATAAGGTGGTTCTATTTTTAACTTTTTGAGGAACCTCCAAACTCTTTTCCAGAGTGGCTGCACCAGTTTGCATTTCCACCAACAGTGTAAAAAGGTTCCCCTTTCTCTGCTTCCTCACCAACTTCTATTGCTTCCTGACTTGTTAATTTTAGCCATTCTGACAAGTAGGTGGTGGTATCTCATTGTGGTTTTGATTTGTATTTTCCTTTTTAAAATTTTTTATTTAAATTCAATTAATTAACAGAAAATGTATTATTGGTTTCAGAGGTAGAAGTCAGTGATTCATGAGTCTTATATACTTCCATGCCCATTATATCACATGCCCTCCCTAATGTTCATCACCCAATTACCCAGGCCCCCCACACCCTTCCTCTCCAGCAACCATCAGCTTGTTTCCTATGATTGTCTCTTATGATTTGTTTCCTTCTCTGATTTTGTATTATTTTATTTTTTCCTCTCTTCCCTTATGGTACTCTGGTTTGTTTCTTAAATTCCACATATGAGTGAGATCATATGATAATTCTTTCTCCTATTGACTTATTTCACTCAGCATAATATCCTCTAGTTCCATCCACATCATTGAAAATGGCAAGATTTCATTCTTTTTGATGGCTGGGTAATATATATATATATACATATATATATGTATATATATATATTATATATATTACATCTTCTTTATCCATTCATTAGTCGATGGAAATCTGGGCTCTTTCCATAGTTTGGCTAAGTGGACATTGCTGCTTTAAACATTGGGGTGCAGGTGCCCATTTGGATCACTAAATTTGTATCTTTGAGGTAAATGCCCAGTAATGCACTTGCTGGATCATAGAGTAGCTCTATTTTCAACTTTTTGAGGAACCTCCATACTGTTTTCCAGAGTGGTTGCACAGTTTGCTTTCCCACCAGCAGTGTAAGAGGGTTCCCCTTTCTCCACATCCTTACCAACATCTGTCGTTTCCTGACTTATTAATTGTAGCCATTCTGACTGGTGTGAAGTGGTATCTCATTGTGGTTTTGGTTTGTATTTTCCTAGTGCCGAGTGATCTTAAGCATTTGTTCATGTGTCTGTTAGCCATTTGAGACTGTCTTTCCCTTTCCCCCTGCCCCTCCCCTTTAAATAAATAAATAAATCTTAAAAAAAAAGAAACACAACTGCTTTTGCAGATGTCTACATCCATACCACCCTGAACGTACCTCATCTTGTCTGATTTATATTTTCCTGATGATGAGTGATGTTGAGCATCTTTTCATGTGTCTGTTAGCCATCTGGATGTTTTCTTTGAAAAAATGTCTATTCATGCCTCCTGTCCATTTCTTAACTGGATTATATGTTATTTTTGTGTTAAATTTGATAAATTCTTCATAGATTTCAGATACTAACTCTTTATCAGATGTACCATTTGCAAATATCTTCTCTCTTTCTGAAGGTTGCCTTTTAGTTTGTTGACTATTTACCAGAAGAAATGGACAAATTCCTAGAAACATACAAACTACTAAAACTAAAGCAGGAAGAAAAGAAAACTCGAACAGATCCATCACAATGAAGAAATCGAATCAGTAATCCAATCCCAACCAACAAAAGTCCAGGGTCAGATGGCTTCCCAGGGGAATTCTAACCAGATGTTTAAAGAAGAGTTAATACCTATTCTTCTCAAACTGTTCCATAAAAATAGAAATGGAAGAGAAGCTTCCAAACTCATTTCATAAGGCTAGCATTACCTTGAATCCAAAACCAAATACCCTACTAAAAAAGTAGAATTACAGGCCATATCCCTGATAAACATGGATGCAGAAATTCTCAACAAGATACTAGCAAGTTGAATCCAACAGTACTTTAAAAGAATTATTCATGACAATCAAATGGGTTTATTCATGGGCTGCAGGAGTGGTTCAATGCTAGGAAATCAATTATCATGAAACACGTTAATTAATAATTAATAAAATTAATAAAATTAATAATTAATAAAAGAAAGGATATGAACCATATGATCCTCTCAATAGGTGCAGAAAAGGAATTTGACAAAATACAGTATCCCTTCTTGATGAAAACTCTCAACAAAGTAGAAATAGAGGGAACATCCTTCAACATTGTAAAGGCCATATATGAAAGGCCCACATCTAATATCATCCTCAATGGGAAAAACAGAATTTTTCTTTTATCATCAGGAACAAGGCAGTGATGTCCACGCTCACCATTACTATTTAACATAATGCTGGAAATCTTAGCCTCAGCAATCAGACAAGAAAAATAAATAATATGCAAATTGGCAAAGAAGTAACACTTGCACTATTTGCAGATGACATGATACTCTATGTAGAAAACCCCAAAAGTGAAAGAGAATAAATGAAAAGGAGAGAAAATGAGTGAAAATATCAGTGAGGGTGACAAAACATTAGAGACACCTAACTCTGGGAAATGAACAAGGGTTATTGGAAGGGGAGGTGGGCTGGGGGTTGGGTGACTGGGTGATGGGCACTGAGAGGGGCACTTGGTGGGATGAGCACTGGGGTTATGCTATATGTTGGCAAATTAAACTCTAATAAAAAAAAGAAAAAAGAAAACTCCAAAGACTCCTCCAAAAAATTGCTAGATTCACTACATGAATTCAGCAAAGTGCCAGGTTATAAAATCCATGTATGGAATTCTATTGCATTTCTGTATAACGATAATGAAGCAGCAGAAAAAGAAATCAAGGAACTGATTCCATTCACAATTGCACCAAAAACAGTAAGATACCTAGGAGAACTACAGAATACTTATGAAAGAAATTGAAGATGACACAAAGAAATGGAAAAGCATTCTATGCTCATGAATTGGAAGAATAAACATTTTTAAAATATTTTATTTATTTATTTGAGAGACAGAGAAAGAGAGAGAGAGAGAGAGAGAGAGAGAGAATGAGTGGGGGGGAGGGGGACTGAGAAAGAGGGACAAGCAAACTCCGTGCTCAGCACAGAGCCTGATGAGGGGCTGAATTCCAGGACTCTGTCATCATGAACTGAACTGAAGGCAGATGTTTGACCCACTGAGCCACCCAGGCACCCCAAGAACAAACATTCTTAAAGTGTCTATACTACCCAAAGCAATCTATACATTTAATGCAATTCCTATCAAAATATCAGCATTTTTCACAGAGTTAGAACAAACAATCCTAAAATTTGAATGGAACCACAAAATACCCCAAATAGCCCCTCCCCCCCAAAAAAAAAATCTTGAAAAAGTAGAAAAGCTGGAGGCATCACAATTCTGGACTTCACAATATCTTACAGTATCATACTGTAGTGATCAAGACAGTATGGTCCTGGCACAAAACCAGACACATAGGTCAATGGAACCGAATAGAAAACCCAGAACTGGACCCACAACTATATGGTCAACTAATCTTCAATGAATTAGGAAAGAACATCCAGTGGAAAAAATACAGGCAGGTATGTGAGGCAGGAAACCATCAAAATCCTAAGGGAGAACACAGGCAGCAACTTCTTTGACATTGGCCATAGCAACTTCTTATTAGACACTTTTCTGGAGGCAAGGGAAACAAAAACAAAAAATGAACTCTAAGGGCTTCATCAAGATAAAAGCTTCTGCACAGTGATATCTCATTTTTTAATTTGCATTTCCCTAATAATATATACAGTTGAACATATTTTTATATGATATTTGCCATCTGTATGTTTTATTTGGTGAGATTTCTATTCAGATTTTTTTAATAATAAATTTATTTTTTATTGGTGTTCAATTTGCCAACATACAGAATAACACCCAGTGCTCATCCCGTCAAGTGCCCCCCTCAGTGCCCATCACCCATTCACCCCCACCCACCACCCTCCTCCCCTTCCACCACCCCTAGTTTGTTTCCCAGAGTTAGGAGTCTTCATGTTCTGTCTCCCTTTCTGATTTTTTATTGATTGGGTATATTTTTGTGTTCTATTTTTGTTGAGTCTCAAAATTCTTTATTTTGGATACGATTTCTTTATCAGGTATATGTTTTGCAAATATTTCTCCCAGTCTGTGGTTTGTCTTGTCTTTTTCTTGAAACAGTTTTTTGTGTAGCAAACTTTTTAATTTTAATGAGTTCTGTCTTTCATAGATTGTCTGTCAGCATTGTATCTAAAAAGTCACTACTAAACCCAAATTCATCTGGATATTTTCCTATATCATCTTAGATAATTTTTATAGATTTAAGTTTTAAATTTAGTTCTATGATATGCTTTTAGTTACTTTTTTTGAAAGAGGCATCTAACTATATGTTTCATATTTTAGCCAACTGATAATTTATTACATTTACATGGTTATACCCATTTGTTTTTGCTCATAGATTTCTAGTGGCTCCAACACCACTGTTGAAAAGATATACTTTCTCTCCATTTAATTGCCTTTGTCCATTGTCAAATATTAGTTGACTATGTTTATATAGATCTCTTTCTAAGATTGCTATTCTTTTCCATTGATCTTTTTGTATGTTTTGTTACTAATGAAACACTGTCCTGATTAATACAGCTTAATACTAAGTCTTGAAGTAAGGTAGTAGTAGTCTTCTGACTTTTTTCATCTTCTTTAAGATTGTGTTGATTATTCTGGGTCTTTTGGCTTTCCATATAGATGTTAGAATTAATTTATTAATATCCTCGAAGTAACTTGCTGGCATTTTTACTAGGATTATATTGGATATGGGAACCAAGTTGGGAAGAAATGACCACTTGACAACATTGAGACTTCCTATCATGAACGTGGAATATCTCTACATTTATTTTTTTTTATTTATTTTTTTTTATCTCTACATTTATTTAGATCTTTTGGATTCTCTCGTCAGAGTTTTATAATTTAAATCATAGAGACGTTATCCATATTTTGCCACTTT